>NW_028262358.1:11386250-11750000 GCF_047370975.1 Nipponia nippon | reverse complement strand
TAGATATCTACGTTCATTGAGCCCCTGGAAGAAGGTGTTAAATGCATACAAAAAGAATATATTCAGTTGCAATTCCTGACCCACAGTCCTCAGTGCCAGTGAAATTACAAAACCAGTCCTTAATATATGCTTTAGGTCCATCGTGCCTCCCTTACAGAACGTAAACCTTTAAGGTATTGGCATTTTGTATGTGGGAATGGCAAAATTGCACTGAGTGTCCACCTGCATTTTTTGAGGGTTGTAATTGCAGGGATTAATCCCAGTGGTGTTTCCTAATACACTTGCTGGATGCAAAGCTTTATATTTGAATTGGCTGCAAGAAGGCTGTATTGTGTACAGTATATAATAATATATTATACCCTATGTACTTTTTATAAACAGAGGAAGCAAGAAAGAAAAAAACAAGTGAAAAACCAAGTAGCTATTGTTGTCCCAAAAAAGCAGAATCATCACTTTTACAACAGGGATCCTGTTGTCTTGCTGCAACAGGAACAGGTTAGGAGAGACGATGACATTTTGCAGCAAATAAAGTGCTGATCTTAACAGCTCCTTAAATGAAAAGGACTTTTTTTTTCATTACACATATTGTAATTTCACATCTGCGCGCTGTGTCTGCCGGTTGTTTCAGAGTTCGGGGCTTTGGTACGTAGTTTGTGACGGAGCGTTTCTTTTAAACTCCAGGCGTTCCTGTAGCGAGAGTTGACATCAGCTTCATTTACTCGTATGTATTTGTGAAAGTACTTACGTGAAGATCACAAATATGCACAGCGCAGCTATCTAGTTCTGCAAGTTTAATCCGAGTCCCAGAAAGTTTCATTGTGGCCCTATGCAAATGTATTTACATAGGAATGGGTCTTGGGTCCTTTAAAGAAGGCAACAAAGTTGGAAGACTGAGGCCAACAAATAAATGAAAGTTTCTCTAAATCCATTGGATAATAGAGGCAGTGTTAAGGCTAACCACAGTGTTGAACTAAACAGAGGGATTACTCCTGGGTTTTGCATCAGTTGTTTTCTGCCGGGTGGCCTCACTTGTCAGGAAAAAAAAAAAAAAAAAAAAAAAAAGTTTAACGGGTGAACATTCACATGGCACATTGAGAAAAGAAGTATGCTTAATTCCATCAAAGCTCAGAAATCAGTCATTAATTTATTCTAACCTCCAATTGTTGGTCATTTGTGAAACATCTGGCCTTTAAGTCATAGGAACCTAAACACAAGTACAATGTGAGTTCTGAAGATGGGAATTGGGTGTAGTGGGGGTGCTGTGTTAGCATGTGTACATGAGGGTGGGTGCACGTATGTGTGTGTGTTCCATAGGTTGCAACTGCCACTTAATTTTGGGGACTTTGAAACATATTAAAATGAATCCTTCAGTTAATTTACTCTCGAAATTAGATTATTGTTCATTTGCATCTTGGAAAAGTTCTGCCATTCAAAAGAGTCTCTTTCTTCATGGTGAGTTAACAGTTAGATATTTAGCAATCTTGCAGCTTGCTAGTCAGAAATAGTTTCTAATGAAGTTGAAATTTGAGATAGAAAATGTATAAAAGCTTTCAGGAAAGACATACCCTATTTTCCATATGGCTAAGTAATTGTTATGATATTTGTTTTAAAGCTGGACTTAGACACTCCTGACTGCCCTCTAATTTGATATGGCTGGTCCCGGCGATTCTTCTGGAGGAAACTTTCGTAGCAGAATGCAGTGAAGGAGATAAATAATTTTGCAGCTATAAGCACATTGCAAAGTATAGAAAATAATTTGGTCGCCTTTACTGTCGGGCAGATAACAGTCTTCAGGTTATTTGCCTCTGCTGGGAGTTGGAACCTGAGTGAAAAGAAACGGAATGATTAAAAGCAGATTTGAAATAAAGGTGCCACCTTGGAGCTGGCAAAATTCTGCCTTTTGTTAAGCTTAAAATAACGCCTGCTATTTAATTCTCAGAGCTGGGGGGTTGTTTTTAGTTGGGGAGAGAATATAGTTCTTCATGTCTAGCTTAAATATTGCAACATCTGTGATGAAATTTTGTGTATTTCAGAAGGTCACACAATGAAATTAGATTTTAAATATGATGGAAAAATTTAGATCTGTCAATCCACACGGCTATGGGGGGTATCTCAGAGCTTTCTGTCTTCAGGCACTTACCTGCTTGTACTTTTTTTTGTTTTTAAAGACCAATGTTCCTTCCTTGGCCTGACCATTTACTTTTCTTGGTCAGCAGAGGCTGGCTGCAGCTCTAAGGCTGTTTTGACAAACATAATGATGCTATCCAAGCGCATGACAAAAAGAAAGAATTTTGAAGGTTTTGTAGAAAGCAGCTCTCTCTCTTAATATTTGTTTATCCTTTCCCCCTTCCTAAGTAAATAAATCTTTAATCCCCACTCCATTGTAAAATTTACTGTATCCAAATCTAGACCATTGTAACTCCTTTCAAGCCGGGTTTTATCCTTTTCTACTAAAGGGATATCTGTGACTTTGGTAGCCTGACACACACTATATTAAAAAAATCCGATGAGTAAATTAGGGGTGACTCAATGTATTTGGATTCTTAGCATTTACTTGTCCCTGCCATAGTGTGGCTAGAATTTAGCGACGTGAATTTGAAGCGCGTGGGAATCCATGGGCACTCATGTGTTGCACGGTGCGTGTACGCATGTGCACATATGCACGACCCACCAACACAATACGTAAAAAGTCACGTTTTAACTTTGTTAAAGCCCTCATTTGCGAAGCACTGATGTCCATAGTACTAGTAGGATAGTGGAGATGAGAGGAAAAAAAAAAAAAATCTCTTTAAACAGCTTGTGAAATGTAATGTTTGAAACGGTTCTTTGAGAACGTGCAGATTATGGCTCTCGTAGTGACTCTTTCCAGCTTTCTGGGAAATGAGCTGTTGACATTCTTTTGGGTCATCATCCGAGATAGGAGGGCAACCACAAGGATTTAGCAGATAAATTCATCCAAAAAGACCTTTATCCATTTCATTGCAACTTGGAAATGTTCATGTCGAATAGCAGCATTAATGTAGCCCTTTTAGCCCTTCAAAGTGAGCCTTATATTTAAAAAAAAAAAAAAAATCAAATGACCAGAGTAATAACTTCTTTAGGTCTTCTAAGAGGTAATTCATTATTTACATAATTCTGGAGCATAAACCCATCTTTCCTTCAAGAGGCTCTGAAATAGAATTAGGGGTGAAAGAGTCTCTTTTGAATTCTAATCAGCTGGATCTGTCTCAAATTCATTTCTAGTTTATCGTAAACAGTGGAATTTAAATTAATTTCTTCTTATCTTGTCTTTTGAAGAAAACTAGCAACATGTTTAAAAGGTTTTATTTTTAAATACAGCTCAGAGTATATTTTATTTAGGAGTGTTTGTTCTTTTTTCTTTTTTTTTTTTTTTTTAACTTTATTAAACCAGGTGTCGGGCAGGATGGGTTTTGACAGCCAGACAACAACTATGCATTAGCATAGGTGATTATGAAATAAATAGGGGAAAAAAAAAAAACAAAAACTTTTTGACTTGAACTCGAATGATACTATATAGGCTGAATGTGCAGGCAAGGTTCCCACAATGCACTGTGAAAACCTAGGCTAACAACCACCCCGCTGCGTTGAAAACCCCCAAAAAAGACAAAAGCACAATGAAATAGAAAGCTTACCACCGGTAGCTTTCAAAACGACAAACTAGGCAAACTATACATCTCCACCACTCCAATTTTGTCAGAATGCTAATGAGCTTGCTCTGATCTTTACTCGGCTTCCCGTGTTTTCTACATCTTCAAGGACCACATGGCGCTAGCAAAATAAAGACAACTAAATGAGAATTTCGAATGCTTTTTGTGTTAGGACCTGGTGCCTTTCAGTTGACGCACTCGTTGAATATTCTCAACTTAAAAGCGTACAACAGGGGGCTGGGTATGAACTTTTTTAGCAGGGGGAAATTTGTACAAAAGTAAATGAGTGTGATGAGGAAAATATGAGAAAAATTTCTGATTAATTTCCACTCTATAATATCAATGACACCTTCAGCCCTTCTCATACTCCTCTAACAAGAGATGCTGATAAAAGATGAATGATTCTGTGTTGTTCACAGTGAATGTTTAGTGGTTTTTTAATAGCGGCATTCTACATAAAAGGCACCAGGAAGTACTCTGCATTAGCAGTTGAGATCACTAGTTAATAGGATGATGTCTTTTAGCTTTTGTCACAAGATTATTAGAAAGGATGGGTTTCTGTTCTCATCCCGGCATACTTTGGAGTGCTTGTTGAGTACAAGTGCTAAAATACAGGTTTCTCAGTATTGTTTCACATGCAAAGTAAAAGCCCTTTTAATGCAACACCTTTTACTTTTTTTTACCAGGTGATTTTTGTCATTGATCTCTTATCTGCCCCCTTGAGCTGTATTAATCACTTGTAGTGGTCTGCTTCTCAATGGGGACTCGATGATGTATATGTGTATAGATTCACTATCAAAAATAAATCCCTTATATGCTCTGCACCTTCACAAACCTGATTATCGAGCTGTATTTACCGGTCTGTATTATACCGTCTTGAATGCTTCTCACTGGAGTCGTCCAGTCTGTAACACAAATTTGCACTGGGGGAGGGAGGGGTAAGCTAGGAGGAGGCATCCTACTCCCTAAGCCAAGTTTTGTCTTTTAAAAACAATTGAATTCGCAATTCTCCTTGGAATTCTCAAAAGTAAATGCAGATTTGTATTCACCAGTGTCAGGGCTTGGGCAGGAAAGTGATGAATGTTCAGTTTTGCCTGAGAGATGAACTCCATTTAAAAATTCTTTTTGTTACCGTCTTCAGGCTCGCAAGCAGGCAGGATGAAAAATATTGGTGCATATATGTAAGGAAAAAGTTGTAGCTAGATAGGGAAATCATCATGGTCTTTCCATATTTTCATATGTTACCTAAATCAGAAAGAATGAATTAATAACACCGTAAGTTTTCTAGCTGTTTGCCAGCCTTGCTTTCCATATACACTGTTGTTCTGCTTAGCTCAGCATATTTAATCTCAGGTGAACTGAAAACTTGCCAAACCACGAGGTGGTAGAGAGTTGTCCAACCATACTGTGAAAGGCAAAGATGCACATGCTGAAGCACAGCAAGAGAAAGGACAGTATAACAATGGCAGTTCTGGCAAGATAGAAAATGTAAAAGTATCACTGAAAAAAACATCTTTACCATTTACCTTTTTACATTTAGCATAAAAAGTGAGTGTGAAAGTGTTTCAAAAAATTCTGAATACGTGAATGATATGTATGTGACACTGGTTTGGGTTTTTGCTGGTGCTAGTTTGTGAGCATTCCCTATTGGAAATACCTAACGATTAGGAGGCTAGAAGGATATTACTAATATCAGTTTGTGTTGGACAGAAGAATAGGTTTTTCAGGCAAGAACAAGAGTTAGTGATTTTTATTGTAACATGATAACAGTTCACAAAACTACGCATTGGTAGTTAATGCTTTTTTTGAAACAGAGCAATGTTATAAAGCACTTGATGAGACGCTTCTCTCTACAGTGTTCAGGAATGTTAACTTGCTGCCAGAGTTATAGTAATGGCAACTACTAAAAGCCAGCCCAGGTGAAAGAAGTGCAACGACATTATGATCGAGGTCTCATGTACAATATATGGTAACTGTGCTTCTATGTTGCATCCAAGTATGACTTGACTGACCTGAATCCCACTGAAGCCCACAGAGCTCTGTAGAAATGCCTGCTAGTACTGAATCCATGCAGTGCGAAGCCATTCATTAAAATTTGTTAATGCAAATAAACTGGCACACTAGTAAGCTGTTTTTCTGACATGAGTCTTCAGGGTCCCGATCTGTCCCTTTCATACACAAATTTCTGCACAAGTATTGGTTTTGTAGTTGCCGGAATTATGCGTTTTGAGCGACTGAGAACTTCTTGAGTTCTTGAGGCTTGTCAGCCTTTCTCCAGTTTCCCTTCTGTCATGTTGCCTCCACAGTCTCTTACTGGCAAGCTCTTTCCTCTCCAATCTCCATCTCTTCCCATTAGCAGTTCCTGTGAAGCGATTTTTTGGTAAAGGAAGACTGTCCGGCCATACTTTTCCAAATACCCAGCATTTCTGCAGCTGAGAAGCTCCCGCAGAAGGAACACTCCATGTCAAACCCCGGAGTTCACAGTTCTGACTCTCTAATTCACCACATCCCTTTGGTCTTAGATCAGTGCATTGGTAGGCAGAAGTTCCCGAGAGGAGACCTTTCTAAGACCAGACATGGGCAGCATGCGTGTTCAGCCTTCCCAGGCCAAGTTCATTAAATCATTAAAGCAGCTCAGCAGCAACAATGACCATATTTATTTTTTTCTCAAAGTAACACAGAATTGCCATTGGCTGGAAGGACTGAACGATAAGTTGGCCTCCTCTCCGTGCACTTCCCTGGCTTGTAGCCTCATCATTGCCTTAAAAGAACCTGTCAACAAAGTGCTTGAAGCCAGCTTGAAGAAGGGAGCCTGAGTGCAGCCCTGCCCGCATAGCAGGAGGCTACTCTGGGAGAGCCCTAGGCGCTATGAATAGACTTGCGAGCCTTCCAAAAGTCTTGCAAGACCCAACAGACACTTGCTTATTTTAACTGATTTCCATCTTTCTTTGTGGTATTGCAGTATAAATGCTCTTTCATGTGGTAGGCATAGTCTTTGGCTTTATGCCTGGAAGTTAGCTTTCACTGCAATCAGTGCCTGCCTGTAAAGAGAAGGCGAGGAGAAAGGCACTTTGGTCACCCCGGGGCTCCCAGCCCATGATGCCACTGCAGTCTGCAGAAAGCCCTGTTATTTTTTCTTGGTTTCTCCCATTTACCACGAAAAACACCTTTTCTGTCAAAACTGGAGACTGTGGGACCCCAGGACACCTCAGCCTAGCTGAACTTGCCCATTTAGCACTGGGAAGCTTTGGATCCCAGATGTACAAACCTGCCAATTCCCAGTAAGGTGTCTTCATTAACACTGGTACAAGGTCACATTCAGTGCCAGTCATCATCTCACCTCAGGCAGTTGCTTGGGTTAAATTCAGCCCTGTCTGTTAAAGAAGTCATTTTATACTGTCCGCCGCCTCTTCCCAGCTCCAGGAGAATATGTTCTGAAGGAAGTAAGGTGACATTTGGTAAAAATGGGATAACGTGCTGCCTAGTAGAGCACAATCCAATGACTTTAAGGTTAACTGGCCTCTCATTTCAGAATCTTACCCAGTCATCACTTGCCAAGTAAACAGGCAACTGGTCTACGGAGTACTTATGAACTAGAGGAATAGAGGAATTACTGTCTCTCATAACAAAGCATCCAACTCTACTTGTCAACCTGCAAGCGAAATAGTTCATCTGCCAGACCATCATCCCCTTCTTGCTGGATTTACAAGCGTGAACTACTGTTTTTTCCATAGCTTCAAAGGTTCGTGTGTATCAGTTAATGGCACGTGTTTCCTGTGCTGCAAGCAAGGGTCTGATGTATATTTTTCCCAAGCCCACGCTTCTTCTGAAGTTGTGCTACATGAGAAAATTTGGGTACAAAAGATACCAGAGGGTAAAAGGTAAAGGGCAAGTGTTGGTTCTGCTCAGTGCTAGGATCCTCGCAGGCACTGTCCTCAAGGCAGGAAGCATCACTTTCTTACAGGAGTCTCTCCAGATGTTTCAGTTGAATCTCATCTCTTGTTGTCTGAATTTTGGGCCACAAACTGTGTGTTTTCTTGGTCTGTATTGATGGTCCCACATTTAAAATACATTTGTAATCTTTATCAAGCCCAAGCATTCTGTTTCTGTTAATTTTCTGTTATTTTCTGGGGGCCACAGCGTTGACTTGTCAGGTAGAGAAAATCAGCCATCTTTCAAGCAATTCGTCTTTTGTGGAAGTTTTGGTCCTGTGATAATTTGAGGTTGCCGAGACTGCAGGCCACAAACGTTTGTCTTCCTGTAAGTCAGTCCCACTCCAGGTAGAATAAATTCTCGCATGCGCTGAGATGTGGTCAGAACCCTGACCTTCTGTTTACACAGCTCTCAAAATTTTAAATAGCCTCTCTGATTTATTATGCTTCAGAAACCAAAGAAATTACAAGTTTCCTGCTTGATATTAAGCTAATTTGATGTGTGCTTGTGATAAAGGCATTCCCTTGGCCATGGCTCCATTTCATTAGGGTTACAGTACTTTTGGGGTCTGAAGTAGAGTCAGAAAATGCACTGCAACGTAACTCTGCCTGGCAGATTCTTGGCAGTTGTTACCTACTTTTATGAGACTCCATTGTGTGGACATCAATGTCTCCTTCTCAGCTGCTCTCAGACAGCAAGTTAGTGGCCATGAATTTGCCTTTCTAATGTTCCTTAGGCATTTTCCCATCCAGTTCAGACTTGGAAAATTGTGCTAGGGCTTCATCTGCTACCTCGCTCTTCTGCAGCGTCACCTAAACAATGGTCCCATCCTGTTTATCTCTTGGTGGCTATTCTTGTTCATTTTCAGTGATTTTGAATAGCTGAGGAGGTCCTCGTTCAGTGAAAGGAAGTAGTATTCTGGAAGAAAGCTGGGCATGGTAATCTGAAATGGGAGGCGTGAAGCTCAAGGTGGAGCAGCCCATCTATTTGTGCTGTGGAGTGCCTACTACAGGGTCCGTTTTGACACTTAGAACTTTGAAGAATTATTTTGACCAAAATTCTGAGCTTTTCCACCGAAGGTTGTCCTCTAAGAGCAGAGGAGGGTGATTTTTCAGAAAATAGGTCTCTCTTGGGATGCCTCAGTTTCACTCAGAAAGTGAAAAACTGCGGATCGCTAGTCTTATAAAAATCTTCAGCGTAGCTTTCAGTTGGGTCAGACACATTTTGTGGTAGGCCTGGTGTAACCCTCCTTTATGAAGAATATCTCTTGTGAATATAGGCTTTTCTGCTTACGCATTTGTTAAATTCAGTAACTCGCATTAAAAACAAGAGCTCGTCTGTGCATAAGCTGCTCACAGTGAGCGAGACGAGAAGACTATTAAAATCAGTGGGAAGTCCGCTGTTGACTTCGAAGGGTTCGAGACCTTCCATCAGCCTTTGTTAGCGATGTGAGGCTGGTCAGCTAAAACACCCGGCATTGCTTCTCGTCCCTTCCCATGTTTCCTTTCCGTAAAGCTGTAATTGCCTCAGTGGATCAGCCCCACGGTCTGGTCCAGAACACTGTCCCGTAGGGAGACAGGTACAGGTTGAACCCAGGCAGGGGCAAGAAACTCTACAGGGGCCGGTTACAGGCTAACCTGGCCCCAGGGAACATTTCATTTAACCTCTAAAAATTAAAGGTTAACTCATGTCCTAAAGTGGGAGGATCCAATTCCTACTGCTGTGTGTGTGTGTGTTTGTTTGTTTGAATATTTATGGCTACAGCTTTGCCTTTCTATATTCAACATTCAACCTGGTTTTAATTCTTGCTGAGCTCTTAGTTTCAACATTGCCTCGTGGTGACGAGTTCTACTGGTAAATGATGAGGCTTTGAGGAAAGATCGTTCTTTTTATCGGTTTTAAACACACCACCTTCAATTTCAGTGAATTTCCCCAGGTTCTTACAAGACAAGATGAGACACATCTGAGAACTATTCTTTATTTGCTATTCATGTTCTCCTTCAGGTAAACAAGCCAATCTGACCGCTTGCTTCTAATACAGAAACTCATAAAAACTCGTCCCTGTGATTGGGTGAATGCAACTTTTTTTTTTCAGCGGGCAAATAAAGGCGGCACGGTACGTTTTCAAAAGACCTTCCCATTAAATTTGTGGAATTCACTGGCGTTTGGATGGCTCTTGGTGGTCATCTAGCTTCTGTCAGCTAACAAATAGCCCAGAAAGAGGAGCAGAGAGAAGCTGGCCAGTTTTTGTCGTTATTCGCCCTGCTCTAGTTCACATGCGCTGGCATTCTCCTGCTGGCCTCTTCACCCAAGTGTGTTGAGTGAAGAAAGCTTCTTCTATTCTATTTTAAAACTGTGTGTAAACATCAGCAAATGGGTAAAGAATGGGCTCTGTCTTAAGTAGGTTGTTTTTCATGTAGTTCTGTTGAGGTAAATGGGGAGACATGGGGAGTTTTCTGTGTTTAACCATGACACCATGGCACACACACTATACGCAGTGCAAATAAAATTTGAAAACAATTACTGCTTAAGACGACATACAAAGTGATTTCTGTAAACCTGTTATTTCTTGCCAGATTGAATGGGCTGGTTGGGGATGCTGATAGAAACCCTTTATTATTTATCTTCAGCAGGTTGTAATTGATTTTTGCACAACAGCTAAATACATTTACATTTAAGGATTTTTAAAAAAATATTAATCTATTGGCTTATCTTGACAGATTTACGACGGTATAAAGTGTGGAGGAGTTACTGTGTTCATCCATTTACACTGTAAACTGATCTTGTCCCTGCATGTTGCTGCTTTTTCTTCCTTTTAAGTGGTATTCACAGTGTTTCGCAGCACTTTCTTCTCAGTTTTCTTAGCAATGTACGGGTTTACTATGTTAATCCATATTGGGTTTACCTAATGACTAGCTGCCCAAATGGCTTAAAAATAATGGGTCTAATGGCACATATATGTACTGATAGCTGGCTAAGCATAAGGGCTGGGTTTGGAAGCATTTTTAGCAGGAAAGGAAAAAAAAATAGAAATTGTTTTTTCAAATTGATTCAGATTTGTCAAGATGCTTCTTATTTAAATATTTAAAAAATAATTAGCTTACAGTGTAAACAAAAATCCATTTGTAAATCCTGAAGAATGTGAAGGAAAAGGTATTTTTAAAAGGCTGCCTGGAAGCTGTACAACGTTAAAATAAGCTAGTCGCTTTTATTGTTCTCAAAAATGGTAACATATAAACATGCTTGTAATTCTTGAGCATTGTAGATGAAAATTGGCTCAAGTTGGTTTTGAATAACAGTCAGGAAAATTGTATTTGAATATGTGTGATGAACCACAGGAGAAAAGAAAGGGTTTTAGGGTAGGGTTTGGGTTTTTTTTTTGCTATCGTTAAAATTCTGGCTATCATTATTTTGGCTGTCATTAAAATGTGTCCCAGTAAGGGACAAAATGACCAAACTTTATGCTGCAGCCCTGATTGAATCCTGCACAGGAGCTATTGCAGCGCAGAATCACAACTCAGAAGTCAGTAGGATTTTCTCCTATCTGAGGGCAGAATTTAGTGTCTTGTGCTATTCTGGGTTTGGTGTTGGGCTCGTTCCTAATCATTGAGGAGGGTTCTGGTAGATGTCAAGTGAAGAGAAGAATAGAGCACGCATCCTTCACCACTCAAGCCAGACAATGAAATTAGAAAATGGCACTGAGAGTTGCTGTGAGAGAATTCCCCTGGATTCCTAGAGGAAGAATCAAACAAGAATGTATTGATTAAAAAAAAAAAAGAAAATAAAAAAAATAAAAAAGAAAGCACAAAGGGGGGGGGGGGGGGAAGAAAATAAATTAGCGAAACCTTGCCTCAGAACCTATCTAATAGTGAAGTCCGACATTAAAAGCTGTATTGTCTTTTTACATAAAGGCGTGTGTACTTACTGTTTCGTCTTAGTTTCTGGTTCTGCATTTTTCAAATCTTTTACCGAGCATTTTGCATGCATATGATGTTTGCAGCACTACGCACTTTTATTTGAAGACTGTTTTCAGAAGTCATTATTGAACTATAGGATAAAAAGGTATAAGCATAATTACGTGTTAAAGAGAATAAATATGTTCTGCTAGATAGTTAACCAGGTGAGGTTAAACAAGATAAGATGAATTCTGGTCTTTTTAGAAAACTGACAGTCTTCATTTTAAGCTACAATGTAAAGTGCTTTATCCTGAGATTAGGTATTGTGGCAGAAGCTAAAACTGCCTTTTTCCCCTAACCGTGCCAGAATACAACCTCCTTTTCTTTTTGCGCTAACAAGACTGCTTTACCACCACAGCCCACTCTAAGTAATTAAATCAATCCTTTGTACTTACCGTATTCTCCTCTAGTGACGGTACTAGATCTGATTATATGCTTCATGCATATTCAAAGTACGGCACTGACAGCTCTTTAATGAGCTCTTACTTAATCAGTACGAACAATGTTCATCTTGTTCTTTTTTTCCTCATACATTAGAGCTAGGAACAGTTGGGGAAAAAATGAAACATCCAGCATTCATTTGAAAAATATATTGTACTTTGAAAAGTGTCTAAGCTGGGGAAGTTGCATTCTGCCCTTTAAAAGTCTGATGGACAAATTGGATTACTAGTATTGGATTAAATAACAAATGGTTAGAGGAGAAATGAGAAAAGCTCGCTGTGATCACAGGCTTTAATATTTTTTGTTACTTATAAAGCTGAAGGGGTCTTTAACCAGTTATTAAAGTCAGGATTAATTTGTAATGGTCCAACTTACTAGCTTTAAAAGGGTTTTGTTGTTGTTGTTGTTGTTGTTGTTGTTGTTTTTTATCGAAAACAATAGTGTAATGCGTGTATTATGGAAAAAAATTTAAGTTTAAGATCTGTGGGCTATTTATAGATTTTCATCATCTTGTACTGGCTCAGATAAGGGGTTTGCATGCATGGGATCGATTTGTTCTCAAACATGTTTTTCACTTCATTTAAATAATCTGTACAGTATTTTTTTTTCCCCCAGAACAACACAGATATTTTCCCAATTTTAATTTTCAAGCATTTGTAGCAAGTCAATTAAATACTTGTTTTACACTTGGAAAGTGGAAATAAAAACAACCCCAGCAGCAGCAGGGTTTTACAGAGTGAAACTGTGAAATTGTGTTGAAGAAAGGCTTTTTCTAATTTTTTTTTATTTAGAAATTCTAAATATGAATTTAGCTTGAAATATCACTGCAGTAATAACACTCAGTTTTTCTTTGTTGAAAGTGTTTCGCATGCATCCTTCCACCAAGGGGGGGGAAAAAAAAAGAAGTAATACTCTAATGGTGGTGTATTTGCTGAAAAGAGTTATTTAAATTTCTTCTATATGGGAGTTCATCTTTATTTTGCTTGCCTGGGAAGAATCTGTTTCAGCTCCATGCGCAAGAATTTAAAAGCTGACAGTCAACAAATAAAATATCAGCATCGACTGCTATTAATATTGCACACATGTGTCATTTCACTGATCAAAAAGGCCTTCGCCGGGGTACAATTGGCCTTTTTCCAAATTGCAAGCTTTTTCTCAGCTTTTTCTTTTTTACTCTTTCTTCTTTTGTTGCTGCCCGGGGATTTGTGCCTATCGCAGCCGATATCACATGACCGGTGTCAGGGCATCACATGGGCCCAAAGCGAATACAAAAACAGATGAAAAATTCTGTAAAAACAATCAAGACTTTGTTAACTCACTTTTAAACCAGGCTATTCTATGGATATTGCCTGTGCTTTGGTGTCAGCGTGGAAATATCAAAATAAAAAACCTGTTCAGATCTGACTCAACAGCTCCAAGCTTTACCTAGATCTTTTCTCGTTATATGTTGCAACTAACTTTATTTAGGAGGAATGCATTAATAGAAAGAAGTTTATGTTCTTACCCTGAGATTGCATGGCATGAAATTCAAGTTCAGATCCGCCATTGAGTCAAACTCCTTTGAAACATTTCTGTCTCTTATTTCTTTTTCAAGGCTTGCAAAGTGAAATGCAGCAAGAGCTTGCATTTATAGTGGCACCTTTTAGCCAGAGATCCCAGACCACCCCAAACCCAACAAATTTAGTGTCATAAATGGATTAAAATGTTACTATGGCCACATGTGTCTGGTTGTGAGAACTTTTTTTCACCGGCAGTGTGGCAATTTCATGCGTCACAGAATAGACCGGTTGTTTTGCAAGGATAAAAAAGGCAATCTATCCCCTTTTTCTTTCCCTCTTCCCCAAATAAATTCCAGCTACTTGGTGCATTTCAACGAAAGGTTGCTAATATTGATTATCATCTACTTCTAAAAGCAGACCCTGTTAGATGGACTAATACAGCAATGCCTTTGATCTGTAACTTAACAGCAAAGTGTACTTATAAGTTTTAATCCTCTTGGGGGGAGTGCTGAACTGGTGAACGTTATTGTAAATGCCGTGGTCTAGTATTTTCTGTGCAAAACCAGAAGTTGGAGGTCTTGGGGGAGAGCATTTCTACGTGACAGATATCTTCCTTCATCGCTCCGTCATCGAGGAGCTGGACCCTGCTGCTTCTTCTTGGAAAAAAGCTGCAGGGCCGTCCCCAGTTTAGGATGCTCTGCCCTTCCCATCTTGCTGCTAGCAAATTGTGTACCCTAAAAGCACCCTTCCAAGGAATGGTTTCATCAACTAGGAGCTTGCCAGGGTGATAAGTGGATACGGGGGCATGTCTCACATTAGAAAGAAGAGCACACCAAATGGCATTGCTTTTTCTTACTGTGTGGGTCCACCAGCTTCACCCCAAGCTGACTTGCTTCCCTGTTCATCTCCTTTTCCTGCCCTTGTGTGGATGCACCAAGCCCACAGGCCACCGCAGGGGGAATCAAACAGCTTGGAGAAGGCCGGTGACCTTCCTTTGCATGCAGCAGGGACATAGCTGGGTGAGGAGGTGGTTCTCCATGCAGATCTGGGCTTGCACACTACCATGGCATTGGGGTGTGAACGTGCGCGTGGCAGGCACGTATGTGCAAGCATTTCAAATGCTCCCATTCAGAAATTGAAAGCTTTCTTTTAGAGCAAACCAATATTTCTTCTGGTGTCTTTCCAGCTTCTGGTGCTGGAAATTGCTTCTCTGCAACTAGAGATCCTATGGTTTAAGTTAATAGGATAGCTTCCCCGAGTGTACAGCACCTTGTATCAGAGATTTCAAAACCCTTTACAAATATCAACAAATTAACTTTTGCGAGATCGGTACGGATGATTATCCCCGTATTACACACGAGGTGCTTAAATGCAGAGATCTGCCCATGGTCTCCCAGGGAAGCAGTGTCAGAGCTGGGAGAAGTACTCAGAAGTCCCAGCTCCTGCTTCTTTGCCACTATACCAGGTTTCTTCCCAGATTAATTTTAACCATAAGAAATAAGAGAGTTTCATAATTCATTGAGGACCATATAGTCTTTGCTCCTCAGCTCAACTCGAGAGATGAGAATAGCAGGTCACTGCAGAGGTGCAGTCTCCGCAAAGGACTTTGAGGAGGTTTCTCCTAGGCCCCCAGCTCAGAGAGAGTGAAATTTGGCTGAGTGGCCCTGCTACATGAAAAGGACAGTCAGGAGCCTTCTGGGCACTCATCTCCCTTTCCCCCACATGGCCCGATGGTGCAGAGGTGGTAACACAGAGTCTTATAGAGTCCAGTAGAGCATAGCACTGCCTGACTGAGGGTCCTGATCCTGAGGCAATGATGAACACGGGCTGGGGAAAGGGGTGCCAGTCCATGCATATATACATGGGAACCCTTAGGCACCTGGACCCCAAAATGATTCGTGTCTGCGCAGATGCTCCCTTTGATTGCGGGTGAGGAGAGGAGCAGCCCTTTCCTGCTCATCGTCTGGAAGAGTGGCCTTAAGCCCAGAGAAGTGGAGCAAGTGCCTGAGCCTTGGCCAAGGGTTCAGGACTGCCATCTCCTCTGCAGCTGCTTTGATCCCTACCACGTCATCCTGACTGCGCTGGGTTCGCATGGATGGAGTGGGTCTTGCTCACAAGGATTGTTTTTGTGTTTGGAGGCCTGTGCTGACGAGACGTCTTTTAGCAACAAGTTTTTTTTCATTGGGAGCGTAGCAACAATATAGTTCTTTCGGAAGAATTTAAAAGATACAGTACTTTTTAAGAGGCGTTTATTTAGTTTGGGGTATCAGCGTGGTAAAGAACACTAAAATGTATGCTGAATAATGTCTGCTTTCAAAGATTTATTTATGGAGCAAGCAGCACTGGGCTGCAGGACTTGTAGTCATATGGTATTTTTACCATTTGAGAGTATGCCTTGTAATGCTCAATGATATTGGAGACCGATACTCCAAAACCTGAATTGAAATATGTAGCTCAATTTGTGAAATGCCACTGAGTAATGAAATTCTTTCGATTGCAGGAAGAAACACAGAAGAAGAAGAAGCTATGATGCAGGAATGGTTCATGCTGGTTAATAAGAAGAATGCCTTGATAAGACGAATGAACCAGCTTTCTCTTCTGTAAGTACAGATGGATACATGTATTTACAAAAGGATGATTTACTAGAACATTCACCCAGCAGACAGATGCAAAACTCTTTTTTTCCCGTTAGACTTCAAAAGTTCCCTCAAAAGTGAGCAGCATGGATGATTTGTGGAACACATTGAGTAACTTGTTTTTCTCATATTTCAGACTTGAAAATGAGAAGCGTGCAATGACACAAGATTAGCCAGAGCTGTGAAAAAAAAAAAAAAAAATTAAAGAGATATTAAGTACAGTTACATTTTCAAAGGCCCAACAGTAGAATAAAATTACATTTTAGAAATGCGCAAATAGATTTGGATTGTGCCTCAGATGTGACAGGTGAAGACTATTCGGAGAGAGAGCAAAATTTGAGTCGCTGCCTGCTTCGTAGAAATCCTCAATCCCATCGCTAGTTCAGCAGCACCGGACTGCTGAAAGGATATTAGTGAATCAGTCACGGTGCGATGGTACCACCGATAATGCAAAGTAAGGACAAATAAACTTTTTTTGCTAGCACTGGCGAGGAAGGGAGAAGACACTGCTCGTTTTTAGAGGCATTCTGCCATCAGTGTTTCTTCTCCAGCTTCTTTCGGTTTGTTTGTATTTCTTTCAGTAATGCCACCTAGTGTAGACGCCTGCATACTTCCCTGGGAAGAGCCTGTGCTCACAAATTTCCTACCGTGTCTGAACTTGACGGAAGATTCTACCTTCAAAATATTAAGCTTTCTAATCCTGTCTCTAATTTTCATTATTCATTAGGGCAGAACGTATATAGGATAATACTTCCAGTGTCATATTATCTTGGTGAATAGGCTGATGCTGGAATTTGTTCATTAGATCCGGGGGAATGTTTTATACTTAGGACATTCCACAACAGCCGCTCCAAGGATGAATATGAAATAATTACGTCCTGTAGCACAATAGAGTTAAATTGACAGAATTAAAGCTGACATTATAGAAAATGAAAAGGCCCTTTTACTGAATATGCCACCTGAGCAAGGTTTTAAGTTTGTGTATCATTTGTTTGGAGTAGCTTAAAGTTAAAGAGAAAAGTCGGTTATGAGTCCTAAAATCAATGTAAGTTAAAGGTTCTTTTAAGTGTTTAATGATTTAGTAATTAACATATTGATGAACTTTTGCAACTTGCCTAGGGAAAAAGAACATGACCTAGAAAGGCGCTACGAACTGCTGAATCGGGAGCTAAGAGCAATGCTTGCTATTGAAGGTAAGAGCAATGCTGGGTACCGAGGGAAGGAAAATGCTTGCTGCTGAAGGTGGCTACCTGCAAGTACCAAACATGGAGGCTTCTCTGAAGCCCAGTTAAGAATTAATGCTGATATTTACATTATTTCAAGTGATAGCACGCAGCAAATAGGCTGGGTCCACGATCACATCCTTATGTTTTATTCCGGGCGGGGAGGGGAAATGTCCAAGATATGGGACAAAGAAATATGGTCTCCTTGGAATAAACTTTGAAAACAAAGTGATGAGGAGGTAAAGAAAATTTGTCCGGAGTTTATTATTTTTTGTCGCAGTAATAATCTCCTGGCTTTCCTGTGGCATTGCGCTGCTTTGGGTGCTGCAGAAAATGGAAGGGGTGACCCACAGAAGGGAGCCTCCTTCCTTTTAATGTTTTAGATGTGTTTTACAACACTATCTCACTGGGGGGGAAAAGGTCTCATCGGTTTTGGTGGTAAAACACTACGTTTGCCAAGTAAATATTTCATCTCAAGCAACACCAGGATTAGTGCAATCCTTTGCACAGATTTTCTCCCTTCTCTGCAACTCTCCCGAGTTTAGTCACCTTACCTGAATGAAAACTCATGGGAAGATTGACACGTGGGATAAATGAAACAATTGCGTCCTTTCCATAGGGCTTTCAAGTGAATTGTACAATAATCCTGGGGATGATTCATAATAAAAAATAAACATCCAGATAGCTTAAACCATTGCTTGCATTATTTTCTTATTTAAATATCTTAAGTGTTTTCTAATGCTGCACCGCTTATACCTCTCAGTCACAAATGCTGTCTTATAGTTCAAAGATGTTTGCTTAAAAGTTAATCCTTTGGGCTCTGTAAAATGGACCTGTTGTCTAATCAATGCAAATTGATTTTGCTATTCTGTATTGACCTCTCAACCCTTTGACTGTCCATGGTAATTTCTTTCTTCACCTGATAAGGTACCTGATCCATAATAGATCAATTCTAATTAGTTTGGAGACTTCACTGGGAGCATAAGTTTGTTGGAAAAAAGCAGCAGGTTTCAGGTAGCTTTTTCATATCACTCCATCTGTGGTTGTATTTTTTGCATAAGACTATGTTCACTGTATTCTTGGATAAACTTGAGTCATAAATATATACATTGCTTTCTGCAGAGACAAGCCAGTTTAATTGGGAATCATACTAATGAAATATTTAAAACATAAAATACTCTAAAACCAGAGAAGAGTTCAGGTACTGGATTTAAAACCAAAGTTTCAATGCTTAATTACCTTTTATGTTTTACTGTCTTGGAACCATCCTAGCAGCAGCCTCTGAATGTCTAGCAGCCTATGCCATTCACATGTTGACTTGAACAAAAATCTGTCCTTTTTTAATTTCTTTTTTATAAGTTCAGAGGGAGATGCCAAAACCCAGGAAGGCCTTCTTTTTTTCTTTTTTTTTTTTTGTTTTTTTGTGTGTGCTACTGGTGATATGGTAAACAGGGGTTTAGGGAGAAAACATAAGTGCTGGAGAATTTTGATTTTGTTTTTTATTCATACAACAAAGTCCACGTTTAGCATTTTAACCCTCAGTAAGATTATTAGTCTGCTACAAGTTTTAGCAGCTATCTGCGTTTACCTAAAAAACATATTAGAGGAGAAACCCTCCCAAGAAAATGCCTGTGAAATGTGCAAATACGCATTTGTGACACCTCGCCTCTTTCTGTGTGCATCAGCGCTGTATTGCTTTCTGCGTCACACATACGCTGGGGTGCAAAGATGCACTTTTTGGGAACCACCGGTAAAACCACACCATTTATAATGTGATTTCACCAAAGAAGCACGGGCTGCCCGGACAACCCAGCGCTCTCTGCACTCAGGCCATTTGGCCGATTGCTAATGAACGCTTGGGCTCTGTGAAAGAGTTGAAAAGACAGATCTCACTTTTACCAGCACCAATTCCGAACCTGAAATATATGAGCAGGAAGGAAAAAAAAAACCTACGTAACAGGACAGGACTGGTTTATTTGTCTAAAAGAAAGGCAGAATGCACCAACCCAAACTGGAACTTAAAAAAAAGTCTTTGAAAGGTGGTAATTACTGTTTTGGTAAATTGCTCTAACTCTTCCACGCGTGACTGTGCTGTTTAAAAATCTATCAACCAATTTACTTAGCTAGTTGATGCCGGGGGGGGGGGGGGGGGGGCAGAGAGAGCCTTGCGAAAGGTAGCAGCCTGCTGATCGCAGATAAAGGCGGTTTATTGGCGGCCGGCCTGCCCTGCCTGCGCAGGCAGCGTGTGGGCAGCGCTGGCGTCTGGAGGTGCTGACCGTTATAATGTTCAGTGATGTGGAGACAGTGTCCTCTTAGCCAACCGCTAAAATGGAGGCACAGGCAGCTGAATAGCCTTTTGGAGTGTTACGGCACTTCACGCGGAACACATGAATGACCGAGGGTGGTAAAAAAGGCGTACTTTTCCCCCCGCCCTGGTTAGCCGTAGAGATAAGAAAGAGAGAGTTAACGCACTGCCTTCTTCCAGCCAGAAAGTGTTCCTCTCTTTCCACTGCCGAGACTGCTCCAACCAAGAAAGGCCTGAAATCCTTGCCTAATAGGCCAAAGAAAATATAGATTACTGGGTTTATTTTAACCTGCACACATGGGAAGGCATTTTGGCTGTCTGTTAGGGAGCCGGCTGGCTCGTGTAAACAAGGTGCTGCATTTCAGAGCCTGATTTTCACTGCAGCCGAGTGGCGGGATGCCTTACTTTCAGCTACCTTTCCTCTCGCTCTTTTCTGTTTTTTTTTTCATTCGGGATTTAATGCCTCCTTAGAAAAGATAAGTTCATTTTTGCACACCTTGGGGTGGTGTGTTCATTTTCTGCCCAAGAAATGGATCTTCTTTTGGATTTTGTACATCTTGATTTATTCTTGGCTTATAGTTTGAAGTGGGTGCTCTTCTAAAAGGATTTATGCATAGGTTCACTATTTTTGTAGTTATGGTTTATATGATAAGCTTTTTATATTTAAAATCAATATGTAATCCTGTGGAGGAGCTTATCCTCTAAAACCCCATTTGTAAATCTATTTTAGCTTTGTTACACCGCGCAGCCACAGTATTCCATAGATTGATTAGGTTCAGCAGCAGAATCCTATCAAATGGCCTGCTCTGATGATGATGCAAACTCTTTCAGGATTGCTAGTTGACTGGAACTAAAGATAAGACCTGACTGCAATCCCCCAATGTGCTCTTTACAAAACTACTGTTAATTTTCATCAAAGTGCCGGGCTTATTTATTATAGTGGCGAGGTTGAAGGTTTTACTACGAGAACTTTCGACCATTTCTATTAAAGCATTTCTATGGGAACCGGCCGCCTGTTTGCTCAAAGTAATTATCAGTTTAAGCAGTGGGGGAAAAAAGAAGACAATATGAAGTCAATGAAGATGAATAATTGAAAACATTTCTACTTTAACGTGAATTTAGCAAACTCTTGTCATTTTAAACTGCCCGTCGCGAGCGGTGGCACGGAGGCTTTAGCTTTCAACACTTCTAGCTCATATACAGCCTCAGAGCTTAATCCTATTTTTGTCCGGAGTGTAGCTTTTATAACAGTATTATTCTGAAATCTTCAAATTAATCATAGCCCATTGTAGCTTCCCAGAGCTGCAGTCAGCCTGGGTAACTATATGTGACAGGTGTTATAGGTAATCCTGGCTTAAAAGGCACAACAGGTAGGAATCCAACTTGAACACAGTTGCTTTTTTAAACATAGGGATGCTTCCCGAAACTGCTGCCCAGCAGTATTTTGTTGGATAAAACAAAATTGCGATGTAATCACATATAAAATGTTATTTAAATACTTCGCGCCAGTTCCTCTTTTAACCAATTGCTACTTGACTATATTTATTTTTTGGCGGGGGGGGAAATTCAGACCTTTTCTAGGAAACAAAGTAAAAATGCAAAGGAATATGTCTGCCAGCAAGTTTTCCTGTGGCGTATTTCGAACACTAATAATAAGCAAATGCAGAAACAAAAAAAACCCCGGTTTTGTTCCCTGAAGTCCTAATATGACATTATTTACCCCACAGGGCTACAAGATGGGGCAACAAAACCCATAGCTCTTAGAAAGGGACTTAACAGAGAAAAAATAGTCGTGAGGGACTGAGTGAAACCTGTACCGAAATATTTTTACTGATGTTTGCTGTTTCGAAAACTAAAACTGCTGCTGAAACTGGAGAACTGGGGGATGAAGGAAAAAAAAAAAAAAAAAAAAAAAAAAAGAAAAGAAAAAGGCTTTAAAAAATAAGAACTTTTCAACTAAGTGAAAACCGTCACAATTGCAAATAATTAAATCAAATCCAGGTAGAGACGGGGTTTTTCAGGTCTCTTTTCATGTAGAGCTTCATGTGCCCAGATGTGCCGGGCAGCCCAAGTCTCAGCACAGTTACCAGCAGAAGTGGGGGGAAAGTTAATCTGAAAGTTGGGGGCCGCGTCTGGGGGGAGCAGACACCCGTGAAAGGCTCTGCCACGTCTCTCTCCTCCTTTTCTGCCCGACTCACCGCTGCTGCCCTTCACGAGGCGGTTTTGTCGCGCTGAGATTGCGTTGCGCGTGCAGGGGCTTTATTTATGTGGGTAAAACCCTCCGGTTTGGGGAAGCTCTGAGCTGCAGAGGTGCAGAGCAGTGTGTTTTAAACGGGTCGAACGGAGGGAGCCTTCCCTAAAAGGAGCAAAAGGGCAAGCAGCGGTGGAAATGGAGAGACCGCGCTGAAAATTAGCACCTAAAAGGCTGCTACCTAAATCAAAACAGTTTTGTCGCAGGAGCAATGGCTTAGATTACCAGTAGTTTTGGCTGGTAGCTTCAATTCTAATCTCTTTACACCTGGAAAATAATTTCCTTAACAACGGTGGAGGGGAAGCAACGTGCTTGAAAAAGAAAGGGGAAAAAAGAAAAGATGGAGAAAAAGAGAAAAACTCCTGGGAAGTTTGGGCAGTGCCCTGCCAGGCCGATGCTCGGGGAAGGGCTCTGGTGCCGCCGCACCGAATCGCTCCCCGCTTGCGAGACGCCGCCGTGCATGTTCGCCTCTCCCAAGCGTGTCCGCACACACGTGTCGGCGTGGGCTTTCCCTGCGCGCGTGTGGACCCGCGAGTCGCTCGTGGGCCCGTGCGCCCAGGCGGAAGGCGAGGGCGTGATAAAAGTGGTCGCACATTCCTGCCTTTCTGCCACTCTTCCAACCTTTATTGCATGATGATGCATCTAATTTTTAATTTGTAAATACAAGGCTGAATTCCCTCTAGCACCACTTGCTTTCATAAAGCTTCTGAGCAGTTTGCTGTCTTGAATAAATTTGGCTTTGGAGGGGGGTCAGGGGGATTTGAACCACCGCATTCTTGCGGGGTTTGTGAAGATTCACATGGTAACCGTGGCGAGCATTGTTCGGGTTATCTGAATAAGCACCAGCCATGTGAGTTTTAACATGATCGCCCAGGGCAATGGAGAGCGCGGGGAGAAAGCCAAAAGGACTGCACCCTCTCCCCTTCGCCTTCGGGAAGCGCGGCCGGGAGGAGGAGGAGGAGGAGAAGGGGGAGGAGGACGCCGCCGGGCCGGTGGCGATGGCTTCTCCCGGTGGTTTTTTTTCTTTTTTGGAGCCGGTGTCCTCTTTCCCCCCCCGCTCCTCATTTGTCCTGCTATCTCCCTCATCATCTACTGCTCCTGCTTTTCATTGTTTACCTTCTTAATGAGGGAGGCGGGGAAGGCTGGGGCTTGACTGACAGCGCCCAGCCCGGACGGCCAGGCTGGAGAGCCGGAGGCTGCGGGGCGGCCCCGGGGGGCTGCGGCGTGCGGGGCCGGGCCGGGGGCTCCGCCGGGCCGGGGGCGGCGAGAAAAACCCCTTCGGGAGAAGCCAGGCGGCCGGTCCTGCGCTGCCCGCCGGCCCCGGGGCTGGAGGGGCCCCGCGGTACGATGTAGCAAGTGTATTTTTACTTCAAAAGGGAAAATGCTAATTAACTGATACCTGCTTTTAAAGTTACTGCGAAGCATATGGTGCCCAGTGTGAGATTCCTCCAGCTGCTCAGAGCAAGCGAGGAATTAGCAAAGAGCCGGGTTGCAGGGCAGCGGGCTTTCCTCCTCTGAGGGGAAAGCCTGGTAAATGGCGGGGCCCGTCCAGGCAGCACAGTCGTGAAAAAAAAAAAAAAAAAACAACAAACAAAAACCCACGAAAACAAAACAAACCCCAAAAAGCCCCGAAACGACCCCAAAACGGCTGCTGAGCAGCCCCAAGGCAGGTGGGCAGGAGAGGCCGGCGGGCTGCGCCTGTCCCCGCCGCAGCTCCCGCCGGGGCGGGCGGCCGCGCTCAGCAACCCGGGCCGGGATGGGCTGGGATCGGCCGGGATGGGCTGTGCGGAGCCGGGATGGGGCCGGGCCGGGCTGCGCGGTGCCGGGATGGGGCCGGGCCGGGCTGTGCGGAGCCGGGATGGGGCCGGGCCGGGCTGCGCGGTGCCGGGATGGGGCCGGGCCGGGCTGCGCGGTGCCGGGCTCCCGGCCGCAGCGGCCCCGGGTCCCGGCGCGTCCGGCTGCGCCCCGGCGGTGGCGGCCGCGGCGCCTCAGCGCTGTTGGTGTTTTGGTTTTCTCTCGCAGACTGGCAGAAGACCGAGGCGCAGAAGAGGCGAGAGCAGCTTTTGCTGGACGAACTCGTTATTCTCGTTAACAAACGGGACGCGCTGGTCAGGGACCTGGACGCCCAGGAGAAGCAGTGAGTCGGGCGAAGGGGGGGACCCGCCGGGCCGCCGCGGCCCCCGCGGAAAGTTTGGGCCAAGCCCGCGGGCGCCGTGGCCGTGGCCGTGGCCGGGGGGGAGCGCGCATCCACGCAGCCCCTCACCGCGCCTCCCGCCGCCTCTCTCCGCAGGGCCGAGGAAGAGGACGAGCATTTGGAGAGGACCCTGGAGCAAAACAAAGGCAAGATGGCCAAGAAGGAAGAGAAATGCGTCCTCCAGTGAGCGGCCTTCCCGCAGCGATGGCGAAATCGCAGCGCGGCTCTTTCTTACGTTTTTAAAATGCCGACATGAGACTGGGGGGGGGGGGGGAACATGTTTTGGAAAAAAAAAAAATTAAAACTTTTTTCCATTTTCTTAGGCCAGATCTAGGCTGCGCCGGGCCCCGCTTCGTTGTTTTTTGGTTTCCATTCAAGCGAACTCGCGTTGTACCATGGTTTCCTTGTGGGCTCAGCTCTCCTGCCAAAAGGGTTTGAAATGAAATCGCCGAGGCCCCGGGTGTGCGGGCGATGCCGGAGATGTGCAGAAGGAGGAGAAGAAATAAAGCCTGTCCTGGTTTCTGTAGCTGGAGGAGGGCTGAGTTTTGAAATAAATACGTTTTTGTCGTAATAGGATTAGAGAGGGGGATATAGGAAAAAAAAAAATCATTGGGAATGGTTTCATCTAGTCCTGCCATATGTATACTTAATAAGCTACCTACATTTTATAGTTAGGTCAGATCCACCCCAGTTATTATTAAAAATGTGCTGTATTTACCAGTGTTTTATTTCAGCAGTTCTACATTTCCCCGGGAGCAGAGCTGAGCTGCTCTCATTTACTCGGGGGGTTTCTCGGGACGCAAAGCCCGGGGAGCGGCTGCGAGCGGGGCAGAGCCCGGCCCGGGGCAGCGCGGCGCTTCCCACCCGCGTCCCCCGCGGGCCGGGCCGCGCCGCCGCTCCGCGTTATTTATTGTGACCGGCCCGCGCCCCCCCCCCCCCCCGCCCCGTCCGTGTGCCCCCACGCGTGTCCCGCGCTCGCATCGTCCCTTCGTGGAGCTCGTCTCGTTTATTTATTACAGTACCGAGTCATATATAAAATTTTCAATAAAAGCCGAATCTTTCTTACCATAACTGCCGCTTTCCTCTTTACCTGGGAAACTCTCTCCATCCCTCCCTCCCTCCTCCCTCCCTCCGCCGGCCGGGGAGGGGGCCCGGGGGCCGGGAAGGGCCCGACCCCGCGGGGGGCAGCGGGGCTCCGCCGCCCCGGGCCGCCCCGGCCGCCGCAGCTTCGCCAACGCAACGAAACGCACCAGAGGGAAAAGTTTTTCGTTTGTTTTTAATAAAACGCAAGTCGGGGAGGGGGAGGCGAAACTTTTCCCTGCGGGGCCGATGCCGCCCGCCGGCCGCCGCGGGGGATGCGCGGCCGGGGGCTCCGCTGCGGCCGCGCAAGGAGCGCACCCGCGGGAGGCTGAGCGGGCGGCGGGGCCGGCGGGAGCCCAGGCCCCGCGGGGACGCGGCTGCCGTCCCGGGAGGGACCCCCCCTCGTCGCCGGCGGCTGCGGGTGCAACTGCGACCCGCTCCCCGCCGCGCCCTCCCGCTCCCACCGGAAAAAAAAAAAGCCCCGTGGAGGGGGGGGAGCGCCCGGCCTTGTGCGAGCGGCCGCCGGCGCCCGCGGGCTGCGCCGGGCCGGGGCCGAGGGGCTGGGGGCTGCCCCGGGCCCGGCGGGGGCTTTGGCCCCGTGCGAAGTTGGGGAGGACGCGCGGAGCGCCCCGCCGGCGGGAGCGCAGGGGCGGCGGGCGGCCGGCTCCGCCGTGCCCCTCCGCCCTCCCCCAAAAATACGGGGGCTGGGGAGGGGGACGCACACGCTCCGAGGGCTCCGCGGCCGCGGAGGGCAGCGGAGGCTCGGTAGGGGAGAGGGCGGCGAAGCCCGCGGCGCTGCCCGCCCGGCCGGGCGCCGGGAGCTGCTGAGCCCCGGAGCCTGGGGCTGCCCCCGGGGGGCGAGGGGGGGCGGGGGGTGCGGGCCGGCATCCCCCCCGCCGGGGGTGCCGGTGCTCGGCTGCCTTCTAATGCGAAAAACTAACTCAGCCCTTGGGCTGCGGGAAAAATAAGTGTGTGCGTACCCCTCCCGCCCCCAGCCCCCGGCCCGGGAACCGGCCGCAAGAGCCCCCCCGCCCCGTGGCCGGCCCGGGCTGCCCTCCCTGCCCCTGCCCTTCCCCGCCGCCGGGGCCGGGGGGACGCGCAGCCCAGCCCCCTGCCCGCCCGCAGCCCCCGCCCGGCCGCCGACCTTACCTGGGCGCAGCGGGGAGAGCGCAGGCTCCGTCCGGCGGAGGGAAAGGGGGGGTCGGGGGGTCGACGGGGACCGGGACCGTCACCCCGGGGGGCGGCGAGACCCGCGCCCGCCCTGCCCGCAGCCCCCGGCCGAACCTGCGGGGAGGCGCCCGCAACCGGGGATTGGGCAACCGCGGTGGCTGTGGGGGCGTTGGGGCGGCACAGATGCCCCCCGGTGCGGGGGGGGGGGGGGCAGCCCCGGGGAGCGGCTGCTGCCCGCCAGGAGCGGGGCTGCCCCGGCGGGGCGAAGCGATGGGAAGGCGGCGAGGGGCGGGGGGAGCGCAGCCCGGCCCGGGAACTGCCCCGGCGGGACCGGGGCAAACCGGGGGGGGTTGGGGGGGGCGAAGTGCCCCCCCAAACCCTTCCTCCTCCCTCCTCCTCCTCCCTTTGCTTTTTGTGAATGGGCCGCGGCGCCTTTGTTGCGGGCAGAAGTGCCCGTGTCGCTGACTTTGGTGGGCGAGCGGAGGAGCTTGCAAACCTCCTTTTCTCTCTCCCTCTCGGCCCATCGTCTCCCTCCCGGCCGGATTAGACGGTTCCCTCCTCGCCCGGGAAAAAGAGGGGGAAAAAAAATAAATAAAATGGGGGGGGGGGGGGGACCCGCGCTTTGGTCGGGGCCGGCGGGCAGCGCCTTTGACCATTAGCTCGCTTTCAGCTCCAACTGCAATTAGAGGGAGTTGATTTGGGGAGACCAACAAAAACCGCGCAGCGGAGCCCCCGACAGAGGTCCGGGACCGCTCCGCCGCCTGCGCGGCTGCTGCGCCCCGCTCTGCGCCCCGCCGCGCCCCGGCCCCGCCGCTCCGCGCCGGCCCCGCGCCGCTCCGCTCTCCCCGCCGCCGCGGGCAACGAATCGGGCTGCGCGGCGGGGCGCGGAGCGGCGCGGTGGGTCCCGTCCCCCGCCCCGTCCCTCTCCCCGCCGCCCCCGGGCCGCCCCCGCCCGCTCACGCCCCGAGGCGCGGAGCAGCCCCTCAATTCCGGACACGCGGGGAAAGGTGCGGCCGCTGCTTTTTTATTCTTGTTTTAAAGCACAAAGTTTGGGCGAGCCTCCAGACGCCGGGGGGGGGCCGGGACCCCGCTCCCCCCGGCCCC
Source organism: Nipponia nippon (assembly GCF_047370975.1). Classification (NCBI taxonomy): domain Eukaryota; kingdom Metazoa; phylum Chordata; class Aves; order Pelecaniformes; family Threskiornithidae; genus Nipponia; species Nipponia nippon. Next base: position 11,722,540 of record NW_028262358.1, on the reverse strand, counting down.
CCCGCCCCGCGTCCCCCTCCAGCAGCGCCCTCCGCGCCGGCGCAGGCGGCGGCCCAAACTTTTCCGCGGTTCCCTGGGACGGAGCGGCGCAGGGGGCTGCCCGGGGGAAGGCGCAGAGCTGCGCGGGCGCGGAGCGGCTCCCCCCGCACAACTTCTCTAACGATTCCCGCCCCCCCTCCCCTCCGCGGAGGTTGCGCGGGGCCCTGCGCGCCCCCCCTTACTCCGCCGGCCAGCTCTCCGCGCCGCCGGGGCCGGGCCGGGCGCGTCGGCGGCGGGTGCGCGGGGGAGCGCGGAGCGGCGCGGAGCGGCGCGGGGCGGGGGGGGGGGGGCGCGGAGGGAGCCGGCGCCCTGCGCTGCCATTGCCCGGGCGGCTGTCAGTCAGGCGGGGAGCGGCCGGGGATTGGCGCCGGGCTGGTTACGCAGATGCTTTGCGCGCACATACAAGGGTAGGGCCGGGGGTAGGTGATCAATCCTCATCAGGGCCGCGGCTCCATCGCCCCGACAGCGCGGGCCGCCGGCAAGGTAACGCGGGGCGCCCCGACAAGTTGGGGGTGCGCGGCTCGGCTTCGGGCGTCGCCCCCCCTCCCCCCGGCCCCCCTCCCCAGCCCGCCTCTCACCTGCCCGACCCCGCCCGCCCCCCTCCGCGCCCCCCGCCCGCACCGCACCGCCCTGCGCGTAGCCCCCGCCGCGGCGGCGGCTCCGCAGGTGGCCGCGCAGGTGAGGCGGCCGGGGGCGGCGGGCACCGCGCTCCCCGACGGGGCGGGCGGCGGCGGGACGGAGCGGGCCCGCGGCACCGGCACCCGCGGTGCGTGTGTGCGCGGCGGGTGGGCACGGCCGGGCCGGGGCTGCCCCGGGATTTTCCTCTTTCTCTCTTCTTTTTCGCTCTTTATTTCCCGCTCTCCCCCCCCTCTCGCCGCCCGGGACGGTCCCGCTCCGCCGCGCTCCCCGGCAAAGTTATGCAACGGCGGGTCGCGGCGCTGCCGCCTGCCCCGGCCTGCCGGGGGGTGCCCCTCGCCCCCACCCAAACTGACCGCCCCCGCGGGCCGGGGTGCCCGCGCTGCCACCGGGGGTGGGGAGGGGGGTCCCGGCCTCGGCAGCGGGGGCCGCCCCCGGGGCTCGGCGGGGCCGCCCGGGGTCTCTCCGCCCCTCCCTTCCCCCCCTCCGCGTTTATCTGCTGCTTTTTGCCACCGAGCCCGGCCGCTGCCTCCCGAGCCGGCGGCCGCCGGGTCCCGCGTCCCCCCCCGGCGCTGGCGGAGCCCCCCCAGCCCCGGGACGGGCCCGGGCCCGGCTGCCGGCGCCCGCCGCCCGCTCGGGTGCCTGCGCTCTCCCTCTTCCCTCTTCCCTTTTTAACTCTTACCCATTTCTAATTAAAACGTCCCCGTCTGCTCGCTTTTAAATTAATTATACTTCCCTCCTCTGGTACCTCCTTTTGATTCCTAATCCAATTATCTTTTTAAATAATTGCTTTATCTCTCCCCATCGCCGGGCACTGTTGCCTCTCGGCACTTGCACTCAACTCTCCTTCGTTTAAAATAAAATCAAATACAAATAATAATAAGAAGAAAATTCGCAATCGACGGCCGCCTGCCCGGTGCCCCACGCCGGGGTGTGCCCAGCCGCGGGGCGCCCCTCGGCCGGACTCGGGGCGGCCGGACCCTAACCCGCCTCTCTCCGCTCTCTTCCCAGGCGCTCCGGCTTCGCCTCTGCGCAGGGAAGAAATCCACCTTTTCGTTTCCCGATCCTCGGTGGTGTTTTATTTTTTTCTTTTTCTTTTTTTTTCCTCTTTTTTTTTTTTTTCGCCCTCCCTTTGCCTGCGATCGCTTGAGGACCTCGCGGCGGTGACGGCGGGACAGAACGAAAAAAACTCCTTTTACACCGATTTCATGCTCCGTTTTTTAATTGTTGTTGGCTTTTAATTTTTTGTCTGTTGTTTGGGTTTTTTTTCGGGGATTCTTTTTGTTGGGGCTTTTTTTTTTATTGCCTCCTTTTCCCCCTTCCCCACCCCATACCTTTGCTTTTTTTATTATTATTTTTTATTTTTCTTCCTGCGGGACTTTGGAGGAAACCTGCCTGGCTTTTAGCATGATGTCTTACCTTAAACAGCCCCCTTACGGCATGAACGGGCTGGGGCTGACGGGCCCCGCCATGGACCTGCTGCATCCCTCCGTGGGGTACCCGGGTGAGTGCCCCGCGCCGCGGCCCCCTCCCCATCCCCGCCATCACCCACCCGCGCCCAGGCGGAGGGGAGAAGCTCCGTCCCGGGCGGGTTTGGAGGAGCCTGAGGGGCCGTACGGTTTGGGGTGGGGTGTGGGGTGGGTGCCCCCATTTGCCCACACCCCTGGCTGGGGAGAGCAGGGTGGGGGGGACAGTGCTGTTTCCAGCTGGATTTCCCCCCATCCCCAGGGCTTATTCGTTCCAGCAGGGATTTTTAAGGATAAAAAAGCTTTCAAAAAAAAAAAGTGCGTTTATTTCGACATAACGAAATCTCTCTGTTGCTCCCACTGGCGCCGGGCCTGACCCCTCCCCAGCCCTGTGCCGCTCGCCCTGCCCGCAGCAGGACGGGGTCCGGCCCGGGTGGGCAGTGCCCGGCTGCCGTGGGGCTGGGGGCTGCGGGGAGCACTGCCGCCCCTGGGGTCGGAGGCGGGGATGCTTCGCAGGCCCCTGCCCCAGGGGTGCCGGGGCTCCCGCCGTGCCGGGGGGGTGCGGGAGGTGTGAGGGGACCCGGCGTGACCGGTGTGGCGGTGCTCGCCCCCAGCCACCCCGCGGAAGCAGCGGCGGGAGCGCACCACCTTCACCCGCTCGCAGCTGGACGTGCTGGAGGCACTCTTCGCCAAGACCCGCTACCCTGACATCTTCATGCGGGAGGAGGTCGCCCTGAAGATCAACCTGCCCGAATCCCGAGTCCAGGTACCGGCCCCGCGTGGGGAGATCCTGCACCACCACAGGTTGGGGGGGATGTGGGGGCAGCCCGGGTCGGCTGGCATGACTCGGACCTGGTTCTCCATCCGCACTCATTCCTGTTTCCGTGGGGTCGGGATGCCTGTGGGCTCCCGGCCGCTTGGCTGTCCCACCATGGTGGCATCCAGGCAAAGGGGGACTTTTGTTTTTCTTTTTTATCCTTTTTTATTAATTTTATTTTTATTAATATTGTTCTGTCCCCCTCCACCTGCCGCAGGGCATAGCAGCCCTGCTACCTGGGGTCTTCCCAGGGTGCTCCCTCCAGCACTGCTCCCCAGATGATGATGCCCAGTGGGGTGAGATACGCAGGCAGCACCCCACGCGGGATTCATCCCCCAAAACCATACTTGGTCACTGCGCCAGGGACGTGCACAAGCTGGGACACCCTGGCCGCTGGCCCTGGGCACCTTTGCTTGGGGTGGGATGCGGGGTGGCCCGGGTGCCAGGCAGGGCAGGGTTTTTTTTTGGGGTGCGGGGGTGTGCGGTGCTAATGGCTGGGTGTGGGTGCTGGTGGAACTGGTGCTGGGGTGAGGTTGGTTGGGTACTCCCGGGGCGAGGAAGGGCGGCAGGGAGAGTGGAGGGCCCTGGGCCCCCGGCTCTCCCCGCCGCCCCTCCTCGCCCTGATGCTCATGCCCCCTGCACCCTATTTTGTCACCCCAGGTCTGGTTCAAGAACCGCCGTGCCAAGTGCCGGCAGCAGCAGCAGAGCGGTGGTGGGGCCAAGAGCCGTCCAGCCAAGAAGAAATCCTCGCCGGCTCGCGAGAGCTCAGGTTCGGAGAGCAGCGGGCAGTTCACGCCGCCCGCAGCGGCCTCCAGCTCAGCCTCTTCTTCGTCCTCCAGCTCGGCTTCATCGGCTCCAGCAGGTGCCCCGGCATCTCTCAGCACCCCGGCGTCGTCCATCTGGAGCCCAGCTTCCATCTCTCCCGGTGCAGCGCCGGCAGGGGTGACAGTGCCCGAGCCTCTGCCGCCGGCTGCCGCGTCCTGCATGCAACGGGCCGGCCCCGCTGCCGCCTCCGCCAGCTACCCCGTTTCCTATGGCCAAGGCGGGGGATACGGGCAGGGTTACCCCGCGCCGCCCTCCTCATCCTATTTCGGGGGCGTGGATTGCAGCTCCTACCTGGCGCCCATGCACTCCCACCACCATCCCCACCAGCTCAGCCCCATGGGGCCCTCCTCAGTGCCTGGCCATCACCACCACCACCCGCTGAGCCAGAGCTCGGGCCACCACCACCATCACCACCATCACCACCACCACCAGGGTTACGGCGGCACCGGGCTGCCCTTCAACTCCTCCGACTGCCTGGACTACAAGGAGCCCGCTGCTGCCGCCGCTGCCTCCTGGAAGCTCAACTTCAACTCCCCCGACTGCCTCGACTACAAGGACCAGGCGTCCTGGCGCTTCCAGGTCTTGTGAGGGGCCGACTGCCGTCCCCCCAAGCCGCCACGGACCCCCTGCCTGGGGTCTCCCCGCCGCCTCCGGGGCAGGACTCTGGCTCCGGCTCTTCCTTCTCCTCCTCCTCCTCCTCCTCCTCTCCCTTCTTCGTTAGCAGTGGCGATGCCCCGGGGGGGGGGGTCCTGCCACCCCCGTCTCTACTGACTGATATTTATTTGCTTCCTGCACCCCTCCAGTGGGTTTATTATAATTATTATTTTTTTAAATGCAACAGAAGAGGAGTTTAAAAAGAAAAAAAAAAAAAAAAAAAAGCCTAGCGTCTCCCCTGCCGCCCCCGGGCAGAGGCGCAGGCTGGCTCCTGCCCTGCCAGTGCCCCCCCAGCTTCATGCGGGGACCCTCATCCCCACCGCGTGCAGGAGCCCCCGGCTTGCCGCTCCCGTGCAGCCTCTTGCCGCTGGGAGCAGCGGGATCGATGTAAATACTAGGTCCGTTCCAGTGACCGTGATTATTTTTAGTTGATGCTGTTGGGTTGGCATTTATCTAGAGTCTAACACGGAACAGAACTTAAAAAAAAATATCTTTTTTTGATTTTAATTTTCTTCCCTAAAAATGACTCTTTCTCGGTCTCATGTCCTCTGTCCATCCTCGAGGCTCCACATGAGCTTGGTCGGGCCGTCCCGGGGGTCGGGGGGCAGCCTAGGGGGGTGCCCGGAGGGGAGGCGAAGGGGGAGGGAAGGGCTCCCCAGCTCATCCACAACCTGCAGATCAAAAAAACCAAAACTTTTGGAAAAAATTAAAAAAAAAAAAATAAAAAGGAAAGCAAAAAAAGCAGTAAAAAAAAAAAAAAGTTTTGGTTTATTTTTTTTGGGGAGGGTTGCAGGGGAAAGCAGCTCTGAGTTGGGGCTGGGGGGAATGTGACTTTTTGGAGGTGTGTTTTTTGGTTTGGTGGGGTTTTTTTCAGCCCCTTCTGTCGGTCGGTGCGTTTTTGCGGGTCTGGGCTGCAGTCCTGCCGCCCGGCTGCCTTACCCGCCCCAGGCCGGTGCTTCCCAGCAGCTTTGCCCCGCAGGGGGAGAGGGACCGTGTACGTGTGATTTTTTTGATGCCGTAACCCCACACTTACCCCTTCAACTGTAAGGCAACCCCCCCCCTTCCTTTCCCCCCCACCCCAATAAAATCCAAACTAATCAACGCGGTGGTGTCCTGTCCTCCTTCCTCCCCTCTGCTTCCTCTTCCCCAGCAACCTCCCTGAGGGGCTGAGGCGCTGGGAAAGGCTTCCCAGGGGGTCCCAGCAGGAGGGGGGGTGATGAATTCGCAAGTGCTCTGGAGAGGGGACCCACCGCTGCCTCTGCGGGTGTGGGCTGGGGACCTGCTTTTATGTTAATTGATGCTGTTAATTGGTTACTGATTTATTGCTGCACCGTGGTGCAGGCAGGACCCGCGGGATGGGCAAACGCTGGCTGAAACAGCAAAAAAAACCACCTGGTGGGGCAGCCCCACAAACTCAGGACCACAGGCAGGCCTGGGTGGTGGTGGGGTGTGATGGTCACTCAGACATACAGCCATGCAGACAGATCTCTGCCCCCCTGTGCAGGCAGGTGCAGTGGAGGGATGCTCTGCACCCTTGCTTCCAGCCCTGGCTCCCAGCGTTTCCCTCAGCTGCTGCCGGCTGTGAACCAGCCGGGGAAGGGGGATGAATTATTTCTCGTGACAATTTCCCTGTCTTTTTTTCCCCAGACCTTCCCCGCGGTTGTTGGAAGCTGCCCACTGGTGCTGGGGCCGTTCCCACTCCCACGGGACTGGGGCTGAGGGGACCACCGGGACCGCTGCTACGCTGCTTGGGCCAAGGACGCGCTGGTAGGGTGGCATCCCCAAATTCCCATCCTCCTCCCAGCAGTCCTGCAGCAGTGCCCACTGCAGCTGGGAGCTCTGGGGCTGTGCCATGTGCCCTCACCCCCGGTGCCCCCGAGCACTGGTGGGGCAGCAGATACCATGGGGGGTGAGAGGTGTCGAGGCACTGGCATGGTCCAGGTGGCCACTCTGGGGAGGGCTTTCACCCCTTGTAACCCCCCCTCTCCCTACCCCAGCATCCCGGTAGGGTGCGAACGGGGCTGGCAATGTGCTGTCGCGGCGGCTTGGGAAAAGGTTTGCAGTGGGAAAACCAGCGGGGTCAGCCCCGGGTGCCACCAGCGCAAGCCCCGTCTATCCTTCCAGGGTCACGGCCATGGCACAGCCCCGAGGTGAGGGGTGGCCGATGGCCTCCAGCACCTGCGTGCCGTGGTCGGGAAAGACGGGAGGGGACAGGTGCAGCCAAGTTGATTTTAGGGGATTTTTTTTTTCTTTAAATGCCTGTTTTTCTTGCTGGCTCCTTCAGTGCATATATATACACACATATATTCAAGTATTTTTTTATATATATCTATACATATGAAATAATTGATCTCTTCTGCAAGCACTAGCGAGGCACTCATCACACCAAAGGGCGGCTGTACAGGGAGTCTGAGGGAGGACCATGTGTGCTGGGTATGGCTACCACCAGCCTATGCATCCCCAAGCCTTTCTTTTAATGGGAAAAAGTTATCGTAGCCCTCCTGAAGCTGTAAAAGAAATAAATCTGTGCTGGACACAAAGTGAACTGAAGTTGCTCCCCCAAATTTAGTGAGTGCCTGAGAGACAAGAGCCAGCAGGTGTATAACACACACCCTCCCAACACACATGCTTCATCTTTAAACAAAAATTACAGACACATCATCTTCCTTAACAGATGTGGCACTTAGGGACGTGGTTTAGTGGGATTTGGCAGTGTTATGTTTATGGTTGGACTCGATGATCTTAAAGGTCTTTTCCAACCTAAATGATTCTATGATTCTATAAAAATTGTGTTTCATTATAACTCAGTAAATCAGCGCTCCTGAGAGACGCAGGTGGGAGGGGAGCCTGAATTTGCCTCCCTTGGTTTCGATGACATGGTCCTGAACTTCTGCATCCACCATTCCATGCTGCAGCTGGGTCCAGGATCTGCTTCAGAGTTTGGATCTCCAAGGGGTGCCCACATCCCCCAGAGAAATACCCCTCCGATTTGGGCACCCAGCAGCACCTGGTACCACAGCCCGGTGGCTTCTCCAGCATCCCCCACACCACCATATGGGCTGTGGACATTTTCCAGTCCTGCTCATGCAGAGCCGGAGCATGACAGCGGGGCTGATCGCTGAGCCCGGCTCGTGGTGAGGGCGCAGAGGAGACCTTTTCCTGATCACATCAAATAATGGCTTTGCCCTCAATGCCTGGCTTCTTTTTTTTTTTTTTTTTTTTTTAATTTAATTTCTCCCAACCCTGGAGTTTCTTCAAAGGTCGACAAGTACGACTCGAGAACAGCCAGTTTGCTGGAAAGCAACTAAAATAGTGTAATTTTTTTTTTCCCTCATATTGGGTAGAAACCTCCTCGAAAAACAGCGTGGTGACTAACCAGTGCATTGCCCACTGATGGGTGGTCAGGCCTCAGCCTCCCTCAGTTGGTGCCAGCAGCGTGGGCAAGATGTGACTTGTGCCCATCAGCAGGGGAGCGTGGGCCGGGGAGGGTGAGTGGGTTTGGGGGGTCCCAGCACCCCTCCCCCCCCATTTTGCCAGCTGGGGCTTGGGCGGCAGAGCAAACTTCTCCCACCGTGGGCTTCCCCGAGGCTTGAACAGGCGCTGCTGTCCCGAGCACAAGTCTTGGCAGGTAAAGCAGCACACGCGTTGCCTGGTGCCCAGCTCCGGGAGCAGGCGCTGGCGGGATCGTGGGGCTTTTTTGGGCAGCCCGGTTGTGAAACAGCCGCCTGGGTGACTCAGTGCCTCATGTCTCAAGCAAGAAGGCTGTTGGGTGCACGGCTACTATTTGGATTATTTATTTTTAAATAGCATTTGCTGCCGGATCCTGGTGCCACACTGAGCGCACCGGGGCTGGTGCTGCAGTGCCGAGATGCCGGGTTGCCCGGCACAAGCCAGGGAAGCTCCTGCCTCTCGCCCGAGTGCTGGCAGCTGCCTCCGTGCGTGGGCACCTGCTCCAAAGGCACATGGTGCTTTCTTGCCTTTAAGTCGAGGGCCAGGACTTGGAGGGGGAAAGAGGGGCAGAGGGGGAGGATACTACCCAGCTTGGGCTGTGGTTAGCTTTTATGCTTGGTGCTTCATCGACCTGAAATAATTTATGATCTATTTTATCAGAGTATTTGCTCTGAGTAGAGTCCCTGATTGCAAAGCTTTGCTTTTAAACCCTCTGCATGTGGTAGGGAGCTGTGACAGGAGAAGATGTGAATGCCCTTAGCAGTACCCAGCCGTGCAGAGGTGGGCAGAGGCTGGGCAGGGCTGCTGCTGGCCAGGGTGGCCGACTGCCGCTTCAGGTGCAGGACATGCAAAGTGTTATGGCCAAGCATGAATTACGTTATTAAAAAATCATAATTATAAATTACGTTCTAAGTTTCAGGAGACGTACCCACTAACACCACTTATTACAGTTATTTTGTAGACAGCCTTTCTGGCAGGGCGCAAAGAAAACAGATGATTACAGCTGAATAAGGAGCCATCGCACCTGACCATTTGTGGTTTTCCTTGTGCTGACTTCTACGTTAGCCAGTCACTGCTAATTCATGCACTTTGAGTAGCAATGAATGCATATAAAATCCCACATTGGTTCCACACCTATTTCGAATTTGTCAATAGAAATCTGCCAGTGTAACTCCCAGCCCAGGAACCTGCTGTACTGGAGAGTGCTTCTTTCATGTCGTATGGCTGAGCACAAAAAGCTGCAGGAGAGGAGGGTGAAAATGGTCAGAGGGCTGAAGCCTAAAGGAAAACATATGCCCAGTTCCAGTTAAATCCCTGTTCAACCCCTTTTTTTTTCCAGGACAGACAGGACTTTTCCAAGAAAGCCATGAGAGGATTTTTTTTTTTTATTTTTTTTTTAATGAAAAACTGTGATTTTAGGAAACGGCATTCTGGATCTTAGGTACATTTCTAGTACCACTTCCTGTATATTTTTAAGCTGAAATCCTCTTAGCATGCAAAGTAAATAGATTATGATATACTAAAGGATTAAGAATCACTGTCTGGTGTCAGATTAATCCCTCATATAGACCATCACTTGTACTGACAGAAATATGGCTGCAATTCAGTAAAATAGCTGTACGGCGAAGCAACGCATCGCAGCATCTTATGCAGAACAAGCACGTGATCGCTGCGGTCCATCGTTGCGCTCTGCGTATTTCAGAAACTAAATTTAAATCTATAGGACGCTAAAGGCATGCTCCAGTCCAAGTGCTGCGCGGCGCCCAGCCATTACAGGCACGGCTCTGCGTGGGGAGGTGATGCGGCAGCCTGCTCTGTTTCAAAGCTCTCTTTATTAATTTTTCCCTGTTGAGTGTACAAATCCCTATGCATTGCAGCCCATTCACTCCCTTCAACCTGGAAAGCAAGAAGTCTCCTTCGAATATACTCATGGAAAGGCGCCGATTTGGATAAAGTGCCGAAATGGGTTGAGCCTGTCATGCAGCAGAAATTCAGCAGGATTTTGGCTCGTAGGGGAAAATGGCTGACTGATGGTGAGCACAAATATTTTATTCGGGCAAATGCAGAATTTTTGTTAATAAAATACTTCTAATGGTTTTGGTTTTTTTTTTACACTGTGCTTTTATTTTCAGTCCATTCATTGTATAAATTTGCTGGTTGTACAAAACAGAGAAGCTCGCTGGCTTTGGGTTGCAACCACCCAGTGCTCCCAAAAAAGCTCAAGCTTAACCCACACACGTGGGTTAGAGCCCAAAAATCTGCATCCACACACACTGTGTCTGATCAAACGGTGGGAAGAAAGACCTGCGACGATGTTCACCCCTCTCCACAGTCAGAAAAAAACTAGAGGGCTGAAACAGGTTACGTTACTGTCTCAGTGCATTTTCTCTTCATGGTTAGAGGAGGCAGATTAAAATCTGGACTCCAATGGAATGATGTTTAAGAGGCTCCGTGTCTTTTTTTTCCAGGCAAAATAATGGTTATTCAACTAAGATGATATATCTAGATATGAAAATTGAGAGCATTCTTCGAAAAATGCTGCCAACTGTGAAAGGCTGCTCTTTCACAGAGGTATCCTGAATGAAGATTTTATCTGCTGGTATCTCAATAGGACGGTTTTCAGAGCCTTAAGTGGAAATTCAAATCTGCTTCCAAGTGAAGATTGTTAAAATATATAATGCCTAGAGAATTACAGACTTTCACCTGGGAAGTTTATGGATTCGTCCAATAAACAACACCATCCCTCCCCCCCCCAAATTTTTCCGCATTGTGTTTGTACGATAAATGGGGATCCACAATTATTCCCTTTTTAATGTCTTTGAATGACACGATGAAAATGTCACCAAATTGCCCTCCATAAGCAAACATGGGGCAGTTTGTACATGGACACGTTCGTGCTAACCCAGAAATAATTTGGAGGTCTAAGGGCAGCACTTTTTATAAGCCTTGTGCTTCATCTTCTGCTGGTGGCCAGGTCCAGGGGCGGCTGGAATTTTGCTGAAGGACTTTCCGTGAACTTCGCCACCTCAGTGAAGTTCCCCCTTCTTTGCTTTGGCAGCGAAGGGGATCCCATGCTTGGTCACACCAGCCCGAAGTGCACGACTTTGAGAGAGCCGCCGTCTCTGGTTTCCTGCGGGATGAAAGGCAGGCAGGATCAGGCAGGCTGCAGGGACACGCAAGGAGGAATGGAAACCTTACACGGTTACTGGAAGCACCATCCCAACCCAGGGAGAAGAGACAATTGCAGACGGTGCCCCAGTTTGGCCTGGGAATTGAGGATGCAGCCCTAAGGTGGTGCAGACTGCTGCATCGTGCAAGGCAAGGCACTGCTCCCCTTTTTTTTTTAGGCCCTTTGCAACCCCCCCTCCCCTGCTGCTCTCGGAGAAAGCAGGGGCTGCAGCTCCAGCCACAGCTCACGGTGTCCCCTGTGGTGGACACAGGGTTGGGATGCAAGGCGCTGGGAGCTGAGGCTCCACCTGCCTTCGAGCCCCCTTCCTTGGTGCCTGGAAGCTTACTGGTAAAAGTGAAACTTTAGATTTTTGTTACCTTTTAATTAAAACATACTATGAACACCACAAGGCTGGGTTAACGCCAGCGGGTAGCGAGCCAGGTTTTCAGAGTTACGCAGGGATGGCATTTTGCATTCCTCATACAATGCAAATACGTAATTTAAGCAGAAATTCCCTTTCTGCGCTCAGTGCCTGTGCAGGGTGGAAACCCCAGCCCTCTGGTTTTGCAAAGGGCATGATGATGGGGAGAATATGTGCCCCACCATAACAGGGGCTAGCGTGCCCATGAAATGCATGAAATACTTCGCCTTGGAAAGTGCTGTAGTCTAGTGAGTCACTGCTTTCTTTTGAATTACAGATGAGTAGACAGCCCTTCGTGATGCAAAGAAAAAAAACTAGGTGTGGAGCTGAAAACAAAGGGAAACGTGTGTTTGTCCTGTCTCGGAGAGCAAGACACGCTGGCTGGCATGGGAAGGGGGGTGGCCTCGGCCCCAGGAGCTGGCTGTCGGGGCTGTGTCAGGCCGCGGGAGCACTGGCAAGGGCGGACGGGACTCGTGAGTGACTCCCTGCTCCTTGACTTCAGGGAAGAGGAAAAGAAATTCCCCTAACTCTTGCAGCTTCATAAGGAACCTCTACAGAGCAGCAGCTCCATCTCATGGCATGTGCATTTCACCACAGAGATAGAAATCAGCCTTCGAAACAGCATTCCTGCGTACAACCTCCCTACCTCAACGCAGAGGGAGCACTCGAAGTGAGACGGCTCAAACCAAGTGCTGCATGGACATGGAGTTTTGTTTCCAGCCCGTTGCTTGGCACTACCCTTGCAAGGAGGTGGCCTTGCCAGAATATGACCCCCTGTTAATTCTCATTTGAAGACGATGAGAAAGCATCCCCGACGTCCCATCCGAACCAGTGCTTGCATCCCACCGGGTTATTCCAGTGTTGAAACTCAAAGCATAGCTTCACCACTGAGACTGCTGCTTAGGCAGGTGTCTTCAAGGAGTTTTTGAGTTGCTTTACTCAGTAGCAGCCCTCATGGGGGGGCTGTGTCTATGTAACTTGGGTTTTGGGTGGCTGCAAGCTTTCTGTGGGCTCTCCGTGCTCTCTGAACAGCACTTGCTGGAGGTTCCAAAAAATGAGAAAGATTTTTTTTTTTTTTTTTGCAGCGGAGTCACAGCAGTAAAGCCTTGAGGAGCATCAGTGGCTGAAGGTAAGGGGTGGCTCTTTTTTCCTTAGAGCTGTGTCAGTGCCTGATGCAGGGGGCTTTTTGCTGGTGCTTGCTCTGGGGACCAAGGGAATAGGTGGGAAGGTCAATGCAGGCTGGAGGAAAAAAAAAACCAACACATCACGTTTGACCATTTAGAGTTCAAAGTTGTTTGGGTAGGTCCCTGTTGTTCAAGGCTCAGGGTCCTGAGTGCATTAGAATAGGTATCTGACCTGGGTTTTGTGATTTGTGCCTCTGTCTGGGGAGAGGTTAACAAGAACCCAGCTCTGCAGACCTACCTAAATAAAATACTTCTTAAAAAAAAACAACCCTATTTGCAAACCTTTCTGGTCACACTAATGCAGACTTGGCAGTGTTGCATGGCAAGTCTGTGATGTGGCATCAAGCTTACAGAGGTGTCTAATGTTAATCAAAAGCTGAAGAGCGATAATGACTGGAACCCTCTTCTGACATCTGCAGCTCTTCTGATGTAGCACCCCGGCAATAAAAGAAGGTGTAATAATTTGACAACAGCTGATTTTCATAGTGCAGGAAGAGGGCTGTCCAGGAACAGGGGAAGTCAGCATTGCAGTGCTGCTGCCTGTGGTAATGAGCAGCTAGTCATCCAGAGCAGGAACACATGAATATCCTGACAGGAGAGCATCCACTTGTGCCCTGGAGAATTCAGATCGTGGGGCTTTGCATGGTAATGATGTGGTCCCGCTCTGGAAGGCGAACGGAGGAGAGGTACGGGAAGGCACACCCTGTAATTGAAAAGCCACTAAGCCATCTCGGACCTGCAGGGATAGCAGGATGGAGGCAGTGGTTTGCTCGGTGTCCCCAGGTCTGAGGCAGAACGGAGATCCCTTTAGTCTTCTGGAGTGGGAAATGCAGAGAAACATCTTCCCCCATGCTGCTGTACTGCTGCCAGGAGGCAACACTTTTTCTCCTGGGGATTATTCCGAAGGGCATGATGAAGATGGGAAAGGATGAGAGTGGTAGAGAGAGGAATAAATGAAGGATCCACAGGAAATTATTTTAAACACCTGTTTTTTCAGGTGGAGACTGCCCGATTCCAGGCTGCAGGAATGGCTCTGTGGAAGGACATGCCTGTTGTCAGGATCCATAGGTACTCCTCCCTTTCCTTGGAAATGCCTTGGTTCCCTTGGATAGCATCATACAAAACCTTTCTGGCTGATAGGTATTTAGCTGAGTGATAATACATTAAACCAATCATTTGGTAGCCATAAGGCACCATTGGCTTCAGCATCTCAAATTGCCATAAATAAGCCCAGTCTCCAGCCCAGAAATGACAGAGCAGTTGAGATTCACGTTTTCCAAAGGGTGTTGTTTGTACTGACATTGGTAACCAGGGTGTTTGGAGGCTTAATTTTATTTATCTAAGGCTGGGTGCTGCTAAACAGAGACTCTCTGAACCAACCTACATACTTTGCTCAAGATTATCAAATCCCAGAATAACGCAGGCCAGGAGGGACCTCTGGAGATCACCCTGCTCAAAGCAGCAAGAGTAGGCTGGGTCTGGAGCAGCATGGCCCTTGAGGCTACCCCCATCCCATCTCTAGCCTCTCCTGGAAGACAGGACTGAACATGAACACCAAATCCTGACCCCACCAAATACTGCGGATGGGATGCTCACTTCTCATTTGCTTCTCCCCTGTTGCTTGAAGAGCCGTACCCAACCGGGCCATGCACTGGGCAAGAAAAACTGCAGCTTATCCTCTCTTCTTCGGCAACTACCTAAGACATCCCCACCTTCGTCCCCAGTGATGGGATCCTCTGGCCACCGCTGGTCCCAAACCAGCTTGGCAAAGCCACGTGGTCTGCATTTGTCCTACCCGAGAGCTGAGACGGCTGTGGCAGCCCTTGCCCATCATCACCCATGCACCAAAGGGCTGCAGCAGGGACACACGTGCCCTATGCTGGTGCAAAGCCACTGGCACTGCTGGGGGGGATGCAAGCAGCCCCAGCAATAGCATGGTCTTGCCTCTGAGCTGCCTCTTGCATGCTGTAGGGCTAAGGCTTTCCTCTAGAAAACAAATCTTGTTCAACTGCTTGAGTGTTGTTTGGCTGTGTGACAGCCAGCTGCTCTGGCAGGTGACTGGGAACATTTCATTGCACGATCTTTACAGTTTCAGGGAGGAGAAGCTTCCTCATAGCTGAGAGTGGTAGCAAGTGAGGAAGACGTGCATTATGATGCACCTACAAAAGATAGGGTCCGTGTCAGATACGTCCCCACTGAGGCCTCCATGGCCATTTGCGCTGGGGACAGGTCACTTTTGGCTTCAGCCTTTTGCCAACGAACTGGCGAAGGGGAGGCAAAGAAAATCTTCCAGCTTGCAGCTGCAGAGATCTTCCTGCAGAATTGACTGTGCAAGAAGGGCTGGGTTTTGGGTGTGCTCCCCTTGCATGGCATCGAGCCCAGTATTGTGAGGGCTCCCTCTGAAGCAACGTGCGGGAAGTGGTGGTGGAGGGATGCCAAGCCAGGGGAGCAGGAGGGTGAAAGTGGGACCTCGGGGACGGGCTGTCCATCAAATGCTGGCACTGATGCAGCAGGCTGGTGGCGGTGTCCGGGTATAGAGCTGCTGCTGATGGTGGGTTTAGGTTGGATTTGGGATGGGTTGAACTAAAGCCAGAGGTCAGTCCATCTAGAAAGGAGCTGCTCTGATTTGCCGGGTGCTGGTTCCTGTGTTGGTACCCAACTGCTGCAAGATTTCTGCATTTCTACATGCCATTAAAAGTCAGGAAAGAACGGTGTTGGAAACGTATTCCCAGAAGTGCGAAGTGAGTGTTGCATGGATGACTCTTCTACTCCAAAAAACCTGGCGTGCACAACTCTTACCCAGCACGTCGTTTCCCTCTGCAGCCCAAGTGCTTGTCAGAGCTGCTGCTTCCAACAGCACCACATCTCCCTTCCCTTGGTCCTGTGAGAAGCAGAGCAGCTCAGTAAGGATGGAGGTGTCCCATTTTCCAGTGCACAAGCAGCTCTGGGATGTGTGGTGAAATCAGGGCACCTCCACCGGGGTCACAGAAGTCACATTTTGACCCACCAGCTTTTAGCAATGGTGACTGCTCAGTTGCAGTAACTTTTTGGAACCAAAGGATGCTTTAACCTCTCCCTTGTGTACATCCTTAATGATGTGATGGCAAAGTTTTGTTCTTTGTATTACTCCCATTATACAGAGTTTGTGATCGTGGATTTTATTGTGATAGTCCAGAGCTTTCAAATGAACTTCTCCGTTTATCATTTCAGCCGCTTATGTGGGGGCAAGGAGCATTTTACATGCAGCTCAGGGAAGGAGCAGTTAACTGCTGGATAACCCAGCTGCAAACCCAGAAATCCCACCAATGCCTCCAGACTGTCACCGATGCTATATTTTCCTTTAATCTGTATCCTGAGGCCACCGAAGCCATCAAAAGGTCATCAGGGACATCCCATTGAGTATGGGGATTTCTTCGACCCTGGCGTGGCAAACTCTGTCACCTGCTCCCCAGCCTTTCCCCATCCTCCACCCAGTGAAAATGTGCAGGGGCCCGCAGGAGGCTGCAGAGGTGGGGCTGCGCATGTTGTTCTGCAGCGCTTCGGGACTGGTAGAACAGCTCTTATAGCACAGTTTTACTTGGCACGGGATGGTTTTGTAATGAAAGAAATAAATAAGTGCCATCCTGCTCTGCTGGGAGGTTGAAGTGTTTCCTTTCTTTTTTTTTAATGATCTGTTTGTACCGAGGCCAAACATTGAAAACTTCAGCCTCAAAAACAAAAGTTTCAACAAGAACTGTAATTGGGAGGAGGCTAAAATACAGGCACTCTTGTGCCTTCATCCATGCTGCTGTGGGACAGCTTTTTTTTTTTTTTCCCCCTTCAAAGTAGAACTGAAGGAGTGCGTTGGTGCTGCACGCTGCTAACTCATCAGCTCTGGAGACAGGATCGCCCTATGGATGTGCTCCATGCACACCCACCGACACCCAAGCACACGAGGCACCAAACCAGGCTGGGTGGGAACATCCGCACCGGAGAGGCTGAAGGATTTGGGGGATGGGGTAGGATCTCCCTGCCCACGTGGAGGTCTTCTCCTCCTCTCCTGCCCCGGTGAGCTTCTCGCGAGCTGGAAGCGCATGAGCGCCCAAGCCAGTGCAGGAGAGGGAGGAGGACATAGGACTGGAGGCTGGCGGGGGGGGGAAGGGCCAGTCCACCTTTTTTGGCAGCACCTTGCAGTTAAATCAGCTTAAAGCAATCAGGAAACCATAGGGTAGTATTTCACTCCTCTTTTTACTGTGGTCTCGCTCTTGAAAGCGCCAATATGAGTGCTGGCTAGTTCGTCTAAGATGAACGTGGCTGGAGGACAATAAGTTCTTTCTTAGGTCCCATCCAACAGGCATCGGATAATAATAATTTTCAACTTTTATGTGCTGTGCTCAATTCAAAGCCACAGATGAAGCCCTGCTCTAGCAGCGTGGTATAGGAGCATTTTTACCAATTTCAGCGAGAGCCCTGCAGGCAGACAGCTTGCAGGGACAGGCTCGGGGAGTTTCAGGAAGCTGCAAAATAGAGTAAATAATAATAAGCAGAAATAAAAAAATAAATCAGAAATGCGTTACCTGCTCTGTAGGAACTGCTCTCAAATTGCCTTCAAAAAAAAAAAAAAGAAAAAAAAAAGATCACCATGTTATTTACATTCCATTGAACTTGATGAAAAACCCAAACAAACAAGAGTACTGTATTAGGTAACTCACTTTTTTGATAGGACACAGCTATTTCATAGCCTGTTATTCAATGGATGAATTAAAATATTTAATATATTGCTTACACAAGTCTAAACATGTACGATACGTATATACCCTCAAACGCTACACCAAGTTAAAGCAACTGTGATTTTTGCAGATAGGGCAGTGTGGAGACGTGAGGCTAGCGATAGATTGGGGTTCCCACATCGTCTTGACGGGATCCGTCGCAGGAGTGGGATGCATGCGGCGTGATGGAGCCATGGCTGCAGCACACCTCTCTACCTGTACTGGGGTAGCTCTAGGGTAGTGGAGCTTGATGCAGGCTGCCTGCCCAAGCACTCATCCTGTGTCTCAGGAGGGTTTCACAGCCTGTGTGCTGTCAGGTTGCTGCTGGAGGTGCTTGAATATGAGGCTTCGTGTTACAGCTTGAGCTGAATTAACAGCTGCCAACATCAAAAAGAAGTCCTGCTGCAGGCAATGTGCTTCTGCCCCTAAACTTGGTGCTGTATGTGGTGTCCTCTGATCCCCAGGCAATGCAGTTCAGCTCAGGGGATGGTCAAAAGCCCAAAGGAAAGAAAACAAATCATTTTTTTTGCTTGGGTTAATATGCTGGTGGCCCCGTGTGATCTCATGAATGTGGGCAGAAGGCAGCGGTGAGGGGGAAGCAGGACCTTCCTGTTTCAATGGTGGCAATCTGCTCGTTCAGCTTCACTGTAACGTGGAAGTGCACCCATAGCTGGCTTGTTTGAAGCTATATATTTCAGTTGTGGCTATAGGAACCGCAGTTACGCCTCGACTTTCCATGTCAGTTTGCCTGGAGTTTGCTCAGCTCCTACATACCTGTCAGTATAGTGGTGGGACACTCGGACAAGGCAGAAGACAAAAGTCCCCATCTCATACCTTCTGCAAATACTCTTACATATCCCTGCCTGCCTGACTTTACAGGATGACTCTTTAACCGTAACTTTCTCATCCTGGAGTAGTCCTAGCCTCTATTATACCATTGTACCTAGTAGCCTCTATTATACCATTGCACTACTTTAAATCTGCTATGATGGAGATACTGAATACTGTGCCGAAGCAAGACGGCTGCGTCCATTTACTCCAGAACCCCCCTGCAGAAGTAGTGTAAAATGCTGCTTCACAAGCCACATGAAGGGTGAAGCTCTGCTGCTGGAGGACCTGGCCATTGCATGCTGAATAACAGAGCAACGACCAAATCTAATAAACGCTTTGTCTCTCTTTGTTAAATCACGAATAGCACTGCGAGATAAGGAGATTCATACAATCAGATGATTTATTCTACATTGTGAGAGCTGGTAGCTGAGCCCTCATGCTCTCCCTGCTAGGTATACACAAACCAAGCTCATGCTGCAATGCCACTGCCTTATTTTTCTTCCTAGATCCAAGTTCTTTTTCAAGATAGCAATCACCATCTTTTCTAGCTTCATCCCCTTGTGCATATTTGAAAGCCACTCGTTCACTTACCTTTCTGGCTGCTGGAGAAGGGTTTCCCCGTCGGGGAGGCGGTGTGGCCATCCACTCCAGGCTTATGCTCGGTGTCCTCTGCCTCTCTGCGGCTGGTGGGTCTTTGAAAACAAAACAGAAGTGATAGGAGGGGAGGGAGCAAGGACTGAAGAGTTGGGGAGATGCTGCGTAGCAGAGCAAAGCTGTTTTGTTTATTTTCTATCTTTTCAAGTACACAGCAGCCTATGTAATTCCCTGGCTACAAACTGTAGCTCTTTTTTATCAGATGCCAGTACGTTTGTTGACTGAGTGTCACTAGGATCACTCATTTGACCGTGCAGGCATTCCAGCACCGTCTTGTCATTCAAAGATGTGGTGTAAAGCTGGTGGTTTTTGGAGCAGTTAGGGTTTTGTTAAGCAGGACAGGCTGGGGATGTGCAACACACGCAGCAGGCGCCTGGCACTGCAGCAGCCCTGCATGGAGACGGGCGGGCGGGTCCCGGGGAGAGGAGGATGCCAGACCCAAAAGGCAGATTTTTGCAGTTAAACCCTGTCCCCACACCACCCCTATCACTGAAATCCAAGTCATGAAGGAGCTGCAGGGAGGAAAATGTCAGCTATGCGCTACGAAAAATACGGATGGATTTTTTTTTTCTGTTTTTTTTTGGTTTTGTTAGTCTCAGTTTCTTCACTCATCATTAATCTCTGTTTACGTAGGCGTGTAGAAAGGCAATCCATTCCCAAGGCAGTGGAACTGGAAATCTGGAGGTTATTTTGTGCTATCTAAGCTTGCCGACTTGCCGCTCGTCCTGCCATCCACAAACGGCCAAGTGCCTGGTTAAGTCCAAGGAAGTGCTGCCTTCGGCAAGAACAAGTCCAACAGAGAAAATAAAATAAATCTCTCAAGCCAGGCCAACTGCGATCCCCTTTGGGGGAATTCTCCTCATCTGGGTGGATTTTCTCCCTCCGTGGACGTAGTTGTGTTTGACTCAAGTAGTGTTTTACTCAAGGGTGGCTTTCAGATATGACAGCAGTGTAGCTGTGAGAATGAAAACATGAATGCTTTTGTGCGGCACCCAATTTGTTAACTGCCACAGTGCGACATCTTGCTCAGCTTTGACAATACAAATCATACATTCCAGGCATAAAAAGCCCTTTATTACTGATGAGAATGTAAATAATTAACACAAAGTTCAAATTTTCCCTGCACCTTTGTCTCCACACTACCCGTTGGGCAATAGCTATGCAAGCAGCTGGGCATCTGTAAAGCAGCTAAAAGCAACTCTTTTCATCAGCTTTCCTGACACATTTTTAAACTCTCCCATCATGCTAAGCTTTATTGGTTTAGCGAAAGAAACTAAGAAACTTCATCGGAGACCAGATTATGCTGGTTGCAAAAACAGAGGGATTCTTCTGCTCTTCAACCCCATTATCTCCTCCGTAGTGTCTTGATCAGCTTTCTTACACACAGCCTCGGATTCTGCCGAGACCTGCAAATTGCTTTTTTGGCTGCCAAATTGCCATAACCCTTCTATTTTTATGTTTTAAAAGAGCTTAAAACCTTCCATCCTCTTTGGATGTGTCTTTAAAATTGACCAGTACTGGGAGGATTTCATGTATATCCGAAGGCTTAGAAGATGTTACTTCTACCGAGCTTCTAGTTTTACAGTCAACAGACATGAAAAGCCCAGCGGGGATAAAAGGAACTTAACCAGTTCTGTCTAATGCATATAAATCTACCTAAGAGCTCAAGGCACTGGAAGTACTCAATGCGCTGCATTTATCTGAGCCTAAGATACAGAGATGGGTCTTCAGCCCACATGCCACATGTCCCATTTTGATGCCAAGTTAATATGAATTAAGAGACTGAGATGAATAAACAAGGTCAATCTGGGCTGGGCCAAGTTGAATCAATGTAAAATAATTGTCAGTATTTTCTGTCAGCAACACTGGTTTATCTTGGCTCGGGATTCTTGGCGCTATAGATTACAAAATGTTTTCAGTGGAACAGTTGGCAGACATTTTATTGATTTTTCTTTGTTTTGTGAATGCTGGAAAAATTTCCATTAAGTATACGCGCTGCTCATGTGACGAAGCCAAATTGCTTTTTCAAACTTTTCTTTCTTCAAGTGAGCTAACGCGGTAATATGTTAGCAATCTAATTTAATCAAGAGGACCTTTGTCTGGAATCAAGAGGCCAGAGAGTGCACCTTGATGCATTTCGAGTACTTATGGGCTAATAAGAGTTAATTTTGTATTTTCAAGGTGCTGTACGCACATTGACTAATTAATTTGCCCAACACCCCTTTGAAGTTGGTAACGTATTATCTCAGTTTTACAGATGTAGAAATTGAGAGTGCAACTTTGCACAGAGCCACGTATGTTTGCCCGCTGTCGCATTCTTGATGCACGTGAAGCTCCTGCTGCCTTCACCGGGGCTGAGAAACAGCAAAGAATGAGAAGGGAGGCTGCAGCAACTGGGCAGGATTAGCACTGCTGAGCTGCTGTATCCCACCTCTGTGATGAATTTCCTACACCACATCGCCATATCCCCGCAGCACGCCTCTTAATAGAGTTACTTTGGAACTGAAAATTGCTAGGACAGATAGAGCAGCTTGTAGGATTATTGCGTGGACCCGTGGCAGACCGTATTTCTCAGCCTATATTCCTGTTCTTTTAAGACCAGGTTTGCTTCCTGGTTAAAGGGAACTTTTGAAAAAGATAATTGACGGGGGATGAACAAACAAACAGAAGTGCCATAACGGTGATGAATGCTTATTTTGTTTAATTGCACGAAACAATGGAGTAAAAAATCTGTTCAATGGGTTTTTTTAACGTGACACACAAAAGGGGATGCAGTGGGATAACTCTAATTCTCTCTCTCTTGACGCTGATTTAATAACCAACATATACAGATATGAAAGACTGTCATGCAGTCCCTTCCTGAGGTTTGATCAGTGATGCTACAGATTCAAAATATACAAACGTGCTTCTGAGCTTAAATAAAAACCTTGTAGAGCAGTAGAAATATGTGTATTTTTAAGTACATAAGCAACAGGAAAGTTTTATGATAAAAATCACTGTGATTATATATACACTTTTGCCTTCTATCCTAACCACTTGTATGAAAATAAGAGATATCCTAATTAAAATAAGAGTAGTTCCGGTTTGGGGGATGGGGACAAGGTAGATGGATAATAAGCTAAAAAAAAACCCCAACCCAGCTTCACACACATCCTGACACTACCAACAAACGCAAGATATTCAAATCCACTTGCATTATGGTAAGGAAACAGAATGACACACTGATGGGGAGGACACCCACACCACAGTTACTAGTACCAGTAGCAGAGGAGTGAGTGCAGCCATAGCTCTGTGCTGACTGTTATGTGCCAGGCTCTGACACAGTCACAGGCACTCACTGGTTGACTCATCCAGAAATAAGCTGTCCCACAGGAAGTCAATCAGTTCCTTTAATATGCTCTTGAGAGAATCAGTACATTACCTTGGTCCTCTGAACAACAGCATCCATACCTTCTCAAAATATTTTCCTTTTTTACAGGTAGCAAAAGGGTTATGCAGATTAAAATGTTTCCATAAATAGATATCAAGAATAAGGAGAGAGAGGACAAGAATTGCTATGCTACAACATAACTGACACTTGGCGGGACAGAATGGCAATGGTCAATGGCAAACATAAGCGAGAGATGAGAGCTTTGTCTTGTAAAGCTATTCACTTGACTGTGCATCACTGGTGGTATTTAACTGTCCTGTTCATGGTAGAGGGAAAGCAAGCAAATAAAATGCCTCTATCTGGAGCGTTGTCCTGAAATTTTTATTGCTCATAACTTACTCTGTGTGTGTGTGCACGGTTCAGAAAATTGACTACAGTTCTCCACTGACAGCAACACTATTGCTACTTTCATAAAATGTCACAGCGTTAAGCCGATTTTCTCTGTCTGTAAAACATACTTTAGTCTCAAACTAAGTTCTCTGCTTTCTGACTGTTAAGGCAAGAAGAGAAACCAGATTTTGCCTAGAATAAGTTCTCAGAGAAATAAACCCTTGAGACTATTTTATAAATGATCATTTTGGTTCCAGCCTTTTCTGTCCCTGTCTCCATCCCAGGCTATGGCTTTCCCTGTTAGGCAGAGCAGCAAAGGAGACGATGATGTGAAGAGTTAATTGAAGTGATTTGTTAATCATGCAGCCTGAAAACTGGGCTTCTGTTACATATATGCAGATCTTAGGCTCCCTGAAGGGCATCAGTAACAAGGTTCATTAAGTAAGTTAAACAGAAACATCTTCTGCTAGTCTTCACAGGGCCCCTGCCCAGGGCTTCTGGCCAGGTGTAAATCATGAGATACAGCTCAGCTGTCCCAAAACAAAGGTTCTGTCAAAGCTGAAATACAGGAAAGAAAGAAGTCCGGGTATGTGCTGGAGATGAGCTTTCAGAAACCTGGGTGAGATATAGATTTGGGACAGTATCTGGGTCTGACAGGGGTAGCAGTGTTAGAGATGCAGTAATGTAGGTCAATTGACTTCATGAGTTTGGTGTGACTAGCTGGTACAAAGATGTAAAGCCAAGGCAGACAACAAAAGACTTTGGGAAAGAAGAGCAGCCGTTGAGTACTCTTGCTGAACACCTGCAAAGTCCTGTCATGGTGTCTTACAGAGATTAGGGGAACCACTGCTACCCTGAAGACAGCAGAACCTGGGAGTACTGTCATGTACACTTGAATTCATGCAGGCGAAGTGCATGTGAGCGGTGCTACTGGCTTTGTGTGACTTGCAATTTACTTGTACAGATAAGGTTGTGGGGTTTTTATTGCAAGACTAATGACACTGAACACTGAGGATGGACTTGCAGTGAACAGGTTGATTGGGAAGTTGGAAGGGAGCTCTGGAAGTCATCTGGCCCAATCTTCTTCTCAAAGCAGATTCAACTGTTAAGTTAGATCCAACTGCAAGGTTGCTTTGGCTCAGGTCTGTGACACAGCGGGGACTTTTGATGGATAACAGCAGAAATGCACCATTGGCACTGGCAAACATCTGGAAGGTCAGAAAGAGACCAGCAGTATGTTTCCTCACGTTAAACTTGGAGCAATGCTCAGGAGTCCAGATCTGAGCTGACTCGTCACATCACCAGAAAGGACTCTATTTGCTGTAGGAAGTTACGGTACGCCAACACGCAGGGGAATGAAGCAAATGAAAGCTATAGACTAACTTTGCTCCCCAGACTACACATCAAGTCCTCAGAGACAATATCTCATGGATTTAAATGATGCTGAGGAAGTAAATCAACAAGTTGCCTCGAGTAATACATATAAAGCATGGCTGAAGTGACTTGGCCAAGACAGGAGGCTGTATTGTGCATGGGGTTAGGGAACAGAGAAGAACAGTAGTAAATCCATTGCAAAAATGGAATTTTCTTCTTTTGTTTTTCTTGAGGGAAAAGACATCAGAAGTAAATAGGAAATGATTCAGGATGTACATTTATCTCACTGGCGAGCAGAATACATAAACACCGAAGACTAGCGTTAAACAGCATGAGAAATGGAGAAAGTCAATAATGAAACAAAAAATGACCAAGCTAACAAACAATGAAGGGCCTTTACAGGAGGGAGAATGTGTCCTGATTATTGATTTTGAAACTGCAGGTAGTGGTTGGAGGCTGGGAAGAAGTGGACAGTGGAAATGTCAGATATGAATTTCTGATGCGGGAAATCGGTTAGAATAATAATGTTGCTGTGCACTTACTAAGAGTCTCAGCTGCAAGCACTATACAGCTGCGATTTCATAAACTTCACTGTGTTTTAGTAAGGTGGAGTTGTCGCCATTTTTCGAGTGATTTCACGGAGGCAGCAGAAAGCAAATAAGATCTAATTTTGGGTTCACATGTTGGATCAGTTTAAAGAAATTTCCCCAAGTGCTGAGTAACCACCTACCCACTATAAACTAAGTCCTCTGCCAGTGTCTCAGATTAGGGAGCCAAATCTCTAGCACAGAACAGACTAGACTAGACTAGACTGGACTATTTCAGTTGGAAGGAACCTACAATGACCATCTAGTCAAACTGCCTGATCAATTCAGGGCTGACCAAAAGTTAAAGCATGTTGTTATGGGCACTGTCCAAATGCCTCTTAAACATTGACAGGCTTGGGACATCAACCACCTCTCTAGGAAGCCCGTTCCAGTGTTTGACCACCCTCTTGGTACAGAAATACTTCCTAATGTCCAGCCTAAGCCTCCGCGGGCGCAGCTTTGAACCATTCCCCCGCACCCTGTGACTGGATGCCAGGGACAAGAGATTAGCACCTCCCTCTCCCCTCCCCCTCCTCAGGAAGCCGTAGAGAGCAATGAGGTTGCCCCTCAGCCTCCTTTTCTCCAAACTAGACAAGCCCAGAGTCCATAGTCACTCCTCATAGGACATGCCCTCCAGCCCTTTCACCAGCTTTGTTGCCCTCTTCTGGATGCATTCAAGGACCTTCGCATGCTTCTTAAATCATGGGGCCCAGAATTGCACACAGTACTCACGGTGAGGCCTCACAAACGCTGAATACAGCAGGACAACCACCTCTTTTGACCAGCTGGTTATGCTGTGTTTGATGCACCCCAGGATGCAGTTTGCCCTCTTGGTGCCAGGGCACACTGCTGACTCATATTGAGCCTGCTGTCAGCCAGCACCCCCAGATCCCTTTCTGCAGGGCTGTTCTCCAGCCACTCCTCTCCCAATTTATACCTGTGCCGGGCACTACTCCATCCTAGGTGCAGAATCCATCATTTTGACTTGTTAAATTTCATCCCATTAATTATAGCCCAATGCTCCAATCTTGGCCAGAGAGATGAAACATCGCAATGACTGCAAACTGAGAACTTCCTTATTTATGTGGGCTCCTAACACTCAAAACTTTCCTTTCTTTATACAAATTTCTTCAGATGAAGAAGTCTGATGCAGACTTGGCAGCAGATGCCTTATAGAAAACAATCTCTGTGAAACTGGAGGCAGAAGACAAGCCACAGTTATGTGCTTGTAACCATCTATGGTTTTTTTAAGCACAGAGAGAAGGTTGTTGGGAGTCACCTGTGCCTCAGCAGGTGACCTTCCCATGCAGTTGGCGTTGTCACAGGGAGTGCCTTTAAAACTCACATTTGTGTTGGCAGGCTTCAAGCGCCTGCGGCCAGCCAAGGAAGCTGTGAGAAGTTTTCTTTCACAGCTCCGCAAGAGGCAACCAAAAAACTCTGGGCTCTCCTGGGGGAGGTCAGCTGCAAGCACCGGGTGTCAGCAGGCGGAGGAGCTGGTCGCGTGGGTGGGGAGGTTGCTTTATACTCACCAACCTGGCAAGAGGCAAACAAAAGCCTCGGGAAATCCCAGTAGTTTATGCAGCTCCGGCGATTGCAAGGAGCCACTCGTGAGGCTCAGCAACTTTTGATGGCCCACCCGGGCAGGCGCAGGCAAACGTGGTCAAGCTGGGAGTAGGAGTAAAGTTGAACTCTGCAATCTCTCTCCCAAGACGCCTGAGGAAGGCAGACGCGGGACTGCCAGAGACGTGTGAGTCATAGCAACCTCCGAAAGGGAAAAGGTGAGCTGAAGGGAGGATAGCGTGTTTATACCTTGGGATGAGAGGCATGTTGGGATTAGTCTCTGCTCTAGTGCTCTGTTAAAGGAGCTCCTTTTATTGGAGCACTTGGAAAGTCCTCTGTAGTCAATACAGTCTCCAATGTGATCTTAGTGTCTTTATTACTTGCTCATATCAATACGGTGCTATCTCCATCTCGAAAGTTAAGACAGAATAATTGTGCACTATATTTTTAAAAGCAGGCCCCATCTCCAAATCCATTAGGTATCTCTGAAAGCTTTAGAGACAGTGTTCTGTATTCTAAAAGTTGTAGGCTATGTATAAAAGAAGTATTTCACTAGTGGTGTGCAGCTGGTATAATGTATATTATATCTAATACTG
This sequence comes from Nipponia nippon, assembly GCF_047370975.1. Taxonomy (NCBI): domain Eukaryota; kingdom Metazoa; phylum Chordata; class Aves; order Pelecaniformes; family Threskiornithidae; genus Nipponia; species Nipponia nippon. The sequence continues at coordinate 11,695,769 of NW_028262358.1, read as the reverse complement.
CAAAAGCTCAGTCTCTTCATGTGAGGAAAGACAGGAAACTAGGTAATATACAGATTTCCAGAAGGAGAAAGAAATGTGTTTCTTGCCCACATGAAGAGTGCTCACCACAGTTCTATACAAATGGTTAGGATGATTTGTCAATGTGGAAGTTCAACGTTGTGCTCACACTAGTTACTAAAAATGTTCCTACATACAGTAGGCATAGAAAATAAAAATAAGTGCATCTCTATACTCACTGGGAACAAATAATTGTTTCGTTTCTATCAAGAATGAATGAAGAAAAAGAAGACAAAGAAATGCTTTTTTAATCTTTGCAGAAGAGCTGTTTCATTCTAATTTCCCATCTGTTGCAAGGTGGTGTGCTGGTTCACTAGCAACAAAAGCACTGAAAAAAAAAAGTCGTCAGACCTGTTGTTTCTCTCATAATAGGTAAGTTCCAGGTTTTAATCAACTTTGGAAGAAGGGCATTCTCGAAAGATCATCCCAGGGATTTTGATCACAGGCTAGTGATGAGCTTACAGAAATCTGTAAGGTTCTGATCATGTTAGGTTTTTAAAAGTTCTGTTTACCACCTGTAACTGTTAATTCACTGCATTTCCATTGCTGTATTTCTCTCATCTGTACATTCATCAAGGAAGGCTGTGCTTGCCCAAATGGTTTAATTTTAAAATGGTTGTCCTTGTGCATGTTAAATGCTCAAAAACTATATATGTTTCTGGAGATTGCTTTGTGTCCATGTAATGTACTTCTGGCTTCCAAGTTTTTCTTAGTTCCTGCTCAGTGTTTTATTGTGTTTAGTCATGATGCAGATGACAACCCAGGTTGTCAGGAAAGTTCAGAATATCAAACATACATTTCAAAAGTATTTTAGTTAATTGTCTGCCCCCCCCCCCTCCCCCATTTTCTGTTATGGAAATACAGGATTTTCCTTGGCCTTACAAAACATCTTTGATGATAGACACACAAGTTGCCTGTGTGCCCTTTCCTGCGCTGCTCACCTGTGGGAGCAGCTCTGCGCTGGTGGTCTGATGGCCAGACCGGGAGCAGGCGGGTCGCACTCTCCTCTGTGCTCTGAAGATCGGTCAACGAAAGCTTCGCGAGATGGGTCTTCTTCGTCTGACTGCCCCAGAAGTTCTGTTAAGATTAATAAGATATGGTATCAGGCTTACTTAATTTAAAAGTACCAATCAAGTTGCCAACTGTTTGCCTTAGATGTCAATAAGGACAAGGGTGTCCTCTAGTAATGGATCAAATCGAATGGAAAACCATACGCTTATACAGCTTTCACCTTTGACTCTTCCCCTTGAAAAGGAGGCCAAGTAGCTAACGACCAGCAACAATAAAACATCCAAGAGTTTTTGGAAGGGAGGGAGTGAGCGTGTGTTGGCTTTAGTTAGCAAGGAGCAAATACCTTCTCTAAATTGTCACCTACAGAAGGTCTACCTGGCTGCCGAAGGCTGCTGCGTGTGAGGATTCCACTGTTGCCATACAGATCAAAGTCTTATCGGTGGGACTGTTCCCCCATAAGGGTATGTGTAACTCTTTCCTTTAAAAATAAAGACTTTCCTTAGCTTTGTTTCAAAATACTTTGGTTCACAAGCTAGACCTGAAGTCTTCAAGTAGGTGAAGGAAGGTCCTCCAATTCCCAAGTTCCAGTCTGAGCACTTTAGGGAAGGAAATCACTTGAAAATACACAAACCACGTAAAAATACAGAGGAGGAATTGCATATTCTAGGTGTGAGACTTAAAATAAATAAATAAATAAAAAATTTAATCAAAACCCAGGCTAGCAGAGTTTGGATTAAGGAAAAAAATCCTGTTACAGATAAAGACTTTAAAAGATTTTTCTCAAAATCGTAAGACTCTTTTGCGTTTTTTCCTTTTTAATCCTGTTTTTCTCCCCTTGTTCTCTGCCTTCCTGGATCCTGTATAAGCTAATCTGCACAATACCCATGGCAACACCATGGGTAGTGCAAAGAATATAATGCTCTTGTGAGCGTTGCCATACTGCTAGTTTACATTTTGGCTAGAGACCCAGAATGCTCACCGGCTTAGGAGGGCAAATCTACTTGTAAGCATTTCTGAATCTCCGAGTCCTAAAAAGCTAACGCCCTAAGATTGCTGCAGACTATTTCTACTCTTCATGCTACCAAAATCTTATCAGCATCTGCGGTGCAAGAGAGGGTGAAGTGTGGCGACCAGCTTGGCTTTCTCAGGTAAGTGATACTCTCCATCTGTGCTGCCATTTCCCACATGTGGAACAATGTGGGGAATCACTGAAAACAACCAACTCGGTCAGGGGCAACACATCTCCAAGCACGCACATCACGTTACAATAACTAAGGGAGCTAAACTGGCCCTGGCGTGATTTCTCCTCTACCTTGAATAAAAAATCCAAAGTAAAAAAAAGGAGGGGAGAAAAAAGGTGTACGAGCAATGCTCTATGTCTAGGAAACTCAGCTCAAGGGCAAGTAAAGTAGGTTTCTTTGGAGATCTCTTCTTGAAGCCTGTTGCAAAGTGAGCAGTCAAGAGAAGGAGGGGAGCAATACGGAGAACTTAAAAAGGCACAGGAGAAACTGCTTTTGATATGCGTGAAGAACTCTGGGAAAGGGCTTAAACAAAATTCCTGTTGGTGTGTGTAGGCAAAATCCACCGCAGCTCTTGTGGAATAAACCTCGACAGCCTCTGCTTGGGAACACAGCTCTCACTGCCTTGCTTCCACCTGTGAACCAAGTCTTTGGTCCTGAAGAGCCTCTCTCTTCACTTGGCCTTAGCTTTAAAGGAGGGAAATGTTAAGCCTTTTAGTTTTCTAAATGCCAAAGCTAAGACATACAGTGTGAGTCAAGCTGGTGTAATTAATCTTTTTTTTCTCTTCTTTTTCTTTTTTCACCTACTCAGTAATGTCTAAGGCCTACATAACTTGCCCCCTTAAAGTTACAAACTTTCACCAATATACGATCTCCATGGCTTCTCCTTAGACATCACTCCTGAGGCTGACCTAGCTGCAACGAGCAGTGGCATTTCAGAATGTAAGACCCTGAGAGATGCTGAGAGAGGAGTGTATATTGAGAAGGGAAACAAAATAGGATTGGGTCAGCTTTGTCTTCATCTCTTTCCATCATACTATCAATTTGCATTTTCTTGTACCTGCTGAGAACCAGATCTGAATAAATCACAGCCCTCGCACATCAATCACTTGAGTGTAACTCAAGCATGTGCTCTGGGGGGGGGGACCTAGCGTTTTGTAACGTGGAGTGGGCTACAATTTGGATGTATCCAGTCCTTGTGTGACATATTTCTAATATATGAACGCTATACGCAATTACAACCATGGCCGCTGACTTTAATACTTTGTGCTGTGGATGCAGCACAGCTACACCTGTTAAATAATGCTACTGGATCCATAGGAATCTCATGGAAAACAGAGCAGTCTGTCATATGCAAGCACACTTGTAGCCAAAATTGGGGGATGAGAGGGGTTCTTACCCACAGGAGTGCAAATAGATTTCTTTGCACTTTCATATCTAAATTAAATATCTGAAACTGACCTCAAGTTATGAGGATTGAACCTATTCTAGGCTGGGTATACAGCTGCAGCGTTGCAGTAGAACTTAGATAGGATCAGATGCCAGGAGTGGTTCAAAGCCACAAAACCATCAGATATGAGCTCCAGAGTAAAGAAATAAACATTTTTGTTGTGGGACATTGGACTGCGTTCCCTGTGAGAAGTGCTACAGCAGGAAAAACAAATGTGCAAGGAACACTGTTTAAACAACACAGCCCTTGCCAAACCAGGGACAACATATCCCACATTTAATTAAAAAGGGAAGGATCTTGGCAACAACGCCATAGAGCTGGGAGAGGGTGGTGGTCCTCACATCTAGATGAGGGCTCTGGCTAGGGTTTGGTGCTTAGTAAAGACTTGACTTTGTGCTAGCGTTGGGGATATCACAAGTTGCACCTCAGATTTCGTATTCAGGTAATCTGGGATCTCCCTTTGGCTTATTGCACAATAAACTCTTGCTGTTTTTATTTCTAACCTAGTATTTGCTTATCGTGTTAGGATCTGGGGATTTGAATCTGCATTTGAATTTTAAAAACTTGTATCACGGCTAATATTGTTGTTTCATCATTAAAGTCATTTATCAGATGCAATAATCTGAATTATATTGTGCTAAAAATCTTTATCTAAAAAATCCCATTTGTCATGATCAACATTAGGATAATGTTGTACACACTGCACAATGCACATTCTGCATTTCCAAAATTTGCTGATAGCTGCTATTGCTACATCTAGCGCTCATCTGAAATAGCCAAATGTGTTTCTTTACAAGTCCACTAAAAGTTTTCCTACATTTTAATGAGCAGGATGCTCTCTGGACACCGTACGCAGATGATGAGATCTCATCCCTTCCCTGCTCCTATATGTGTCATTATTTAACTGTATCTATTCTCTTTTGGATCTGTGTCTGCAAATCAGAAGCTGTTTCCATTCTCCAGTATCCTCCACTGGACTTTCAGGGATAAAAATGCATTTTAAAATGTGCAATCCCACGGTAAAATGAAAATCTTCTTTTAATATTGTTTTCAAAATTGACACCTCTACTTAACAGAAGCCATTAAATTACTTACAAAGTAGTAGCTGCTTTTGTAAAAATATAGCCTTTTTAGGCATGAAAAATAAACTAGTTGATAAGCGAGAGATAAGCCATTTGACTTCTTCTTTGTGTGCCCGGCATGGTATGCAGAGCCAATTCTGTACAATCTGATGTTTACAGAGCAATCGTAATGTACGACCTCCTTAGGCAACAGGGACACAAGAAGCCTTTAAAACGCTGAGGCAAGCATTTAATCAGAACTCTTCATGCTGATCTTTGAAAAATTCAATAAGTTCAAAAAATGTAACTCTTTCTAAAGATAAAATATCAGTTTTTTGCTTCAGGAGTTGCAAATATATCCCAATGAACTCCCAGTGAACCACACAGGCTTCAGACATACTGCTCTTTTTTAAAAAAAGAAGTAAATAGCAGAGGTTTTCTGAAAGAAACAAATCAAGGGTCTGAAGAAATGCAAATGGTTAAGCAAAGCAAGTGCTGTAAAACAGTACAGTTTAGCAATAACCCAAACAATCACACATTTTTTGTTAGACATTTAAACAAATCTAAATTATGTTTTTAACCTGAATAGCTATTTCCATGTGAATAAGATCATATCTCCTTTTATTATGCATTAACTTTTTTTTTTTATTTTTATTTTTTATTTTGACCTGTTGAAATCAAGCTCTCATGCTTTTGTGAGGTGTTTGGGTTTTTTTTTAAGCAAATAACTGCTGCAGGAGGCATGAGATTGAGCATGATCTCACGCATTATCAAGTTGCTCCACCTTAACTCTACACCAGGTCTTCTCAAACTACATGAACGTATTTCTAAAGCCACTGGGTAAAATTCTTTTGGTATCAAAATTAGTGGGAACTTCCATTGCTGACTTGAGTGTGGCCAGCTCTTTTTTCTGGCTACAATTGTTTTCCTGAAAGCGTCTTTCTAAATAAACAGATTCTAATAAATCGTTTACTTTCAACAAATTCCTGCAGGGAAACCACACAGCTTTGTGTGTGTGAAAAAATGTAACTCTAAACTTATCCGCTTCTTTTGGTCTAGTTTTCCATGGCTTCTTATTTTTAGATTATTTTTGTGTTGTTTTGTTAATTCCCAGTGCTGACATGTTTTCATTTGACAAATACAAATTGTCGAAATATTGTTTTTATAGCACTTTTAAAACTCATTGAGAACAGCTGTTACTGCTGAGAGAGCTGGAAAAGGTACATTAAATAATTTGTGTTGTAATTTAACAATTTGATACCTGAGAAGATAAGGCACTTCAATCACTACTAAGTAGAAGCAGCCCTTAATGGTAGCATAACATGTCATTATTTCACTAGCTGGATATTAGGCATATTAGCAGCAGCAAAACTGTTTCAGTGAGTGTGCCAGGAAATTTAAGAATTAAAATAAAAGTTATGTGATAAAACTAAAGAAGTAGTTAACATTTATAAACAACTCTTTTTTTTTTTTTTTTTTTTTTTGTAGCATAGACAGTTATATTTCACTTAGCAGTCTTCTGTAGCTTGCAGTGGAACCTGGCTTTAAAACTTTCTGCAAATGGAAATGCCAAGTCTTTACTAGCTCCGGCTGAGATTTCAATCTCTACTACTCATTTGCTCTGCTAGAATCATACACAAAATTAAGCTAACCACTATGTAGGCTGAGTAGTTAATTTTGTATCTCCCTGGAGCCTAAGTAATCAGGTTCCTTAGGAACTACCCTAGCAGTGCCAATATTATTTAATTTAAAAAGAAAAGGTGTGTCCTACAGGGTGATCCAGATGTGGTAGTACCAAGCTGTGATGGGTCGCTAGCTGAAAGAGACTGAATAACCAAGGATTTGCCTCAGTTCCAGGCCCTTTCACTTCAAAGGCTTGACTAGTGTCCCAGCAACAGAGATCTTGCACCTCTAGACTTTATCGGGTTTCCCGAACCATGTGAAGTTTGCTTCGTAATCTTGGGAGCAGGCAAGCGGCTCTCGTCTCATCTGCCGATGCATGTTAACAAGGTGGAGTGCCAAGACACAAGATGAGCAACCTAAGGCTGCTATTGCTCAGTAATTACAGCAGGCACAGGAGGGAGGACATTCCTGGTGACTAGCATTTTCTTTGTTTGGTAAGTGGTACTTTAGACCAGGTTTTTTTTTTCTTTTTTTTTTTTTTTTTCTTTTTTTCATTTTAAGTGACTGTCTAGAAATACCTGTTCTAAAGGAAAGCTGGGCAAAAGCTGCTGGTGAGCAGAGACACTCCCATTGTTTGGCGTGAAGGCTACAGCAGTGGAAATATGGGTGCGTGCTCCAGAGCATCTCAGTGAAAGCATTCAGGGAAGACCTGATTATTTTTAAGTGATGCTCTAGAGACTCCACAGAGGCAAGCCCCAACCCACAACGGGCGCTGCCGAACTTGCGTGTTCCTTCAGCTGCTCTTCGTGACGCCGGTGTACAGGGCACACCCTCTGCTTGGCACTTCCAGCCCAAGGACTGAGCACCTCTGCTCCCGGCTTCCACCCTCCAGGCATCCAGAGCAGGGAGATGTGCCAGCCAGACTGGAGGCAGGTAGGCTCAGGGGAGAAGAAAACCATTTCAGGGGGTTAACTGAAAGAGAAATACATCTGCAAACACAAGGTGCAGAATGGAAGCCTGCAAATAAGTGCTGCCAGCTGGAAGCTGGCCAAACTGATAAAGCAGAAAAGAAATTGAGGGTTAAATGTTTTGAATGCTGAAGGCTTGGAGTTCAAAGAGGAGCTCAAGGAAATTCCCAGCCACCAAATCCATACAAAGAGGCTCTAGGCAAACACAAGCTTTCTGCAGGACAGCTTTATCCCAAACAGAGTTTCCAAAAGGGAATGGTTCGGAAGAATGGTTAAGGGATATCTTTTAGCACCTGGGAGCTCTTGTGCAAGGGAAGATGATGCCCACAGGTGAGGTACGGCTGAGGGGCAGAAGGAGTTGCTTTCCACAGGGAAATGGATGAGAAGTGCATCTGCCCACATTGAGTTGGAAGAACAATGTGTAGCTGTGGATGTATTTTCGTAGAAACAGGCAGAAGGGAGCTGCTCCTCTAGGCCAGGAGGTGAGGGAAACCAGGTCAAGGCTGGAGGTCCCTCTGCCTTTCCTGGAGCATCAGCTCCTGTCCATGTCAGGAGCTGTACTGTACCTGATGGCAACCCAGTCTTCACCAGGTATGTAAGGACTGAGGGACTGCAACTAGGAACTCCTGCCTAAATCCCAGGGAGAAAACACCATTGGAAGGATGCTTCCTTTTCCAAAGAAAATCTCTGTTTCGGGTCTGCATGGGCTACCATTTTCTATGCAATGGACTGGGGGTAGGAAAGCCGCCTTTCTCCATTGCACCAGGAAGCTGTACTCAAAAGAGAGGATGGGACAAATGGTGATGTCTCTCTGATACAACACTCTCCATACCAGGCCCTTCTTGTGGTTTTGTGACAAGGACCCTGAGTTTCCAGCGCTGCCCTCCCCTAGAGGCTATACAACAAGATCACCTTGGTCTTCAGACAACCTTTTTTTTAACCAGCTGAGGTCAGAGTCCTTTACAAATGAGGTCTGCATCGTCATCCTATGCTACAGCGGAGTACGAGAGCGGCACGAGGACAGCAAGGCACAGCTGCGTAACACTAAGGCTCTTAGTGCAGGAATAACATTTACAGGTGGGGAAGGCTGAGTTGTAGTATCAACACTTTTTGAGCAGGTGCATAACTATGCCATAGTGCCGGAGCAAGGCTAGAGTTCAAGAGGTAGCTAATTGTATCTCTCTCAAAAAGGAATTGCCTCAGACCAGTTAATTTGTCAAGATAACGAATTGTAGCAATTCTCGTTTGGAGCTGGGCCACTAACACTGATCTGAACTGTATTTAAACTCTTGATGACAGAGACTGAAAAAGATATTGCAATACTGGAGGTACAGGTTCCTAAAGCAAAACTGCATGTATAGCTGGAGTTGAGAGGCAGCAAGGGCATGCAAGTACACATCCTGCATATCCCTTAGATATGAAGAAATTCCCTGGGGCACCGACTCTGGTGCCTGGGCAGGCAGAGTTCATCTTGAATCTTTGGGAGTGACTGAGGTCCAAAAAGGATAATATAGTACCCATCAAGTCTCGATTTCTGCAATATGAGATAACATGAGCAGAATTTTTACCTCCCCGCTTCTAAAAAAAGAAACAGACCCCAAAAGTACTGATTTGAAGTTATTGAAGGTTTTCTGGTAGCTGCAAGAAAAAAACCCTCCATGGGCCTGATGCTGTGATTCCCATGGCACTGTATTCTCCCAAGCTCCAGGTTGCTACTGCATTTTTCTTTTCTGTGCAGCAGTAGACAGGAACAAGTTTGGAGGAGAGGAAAAGCAGAAGAAAGCTTTGGTAAAAATGAAGGCTTAGCCCAATGACTGTCCTCTGTTTCTGCTGAAAGTGAAGTAGACAGCATCAGGTAAAATGAAATGATGTATGTTCTTGTGCCAGACCTTCTCCTCTGGCCGCCAGGTGTTCCTTCCTCCACAAGAGAAACATGGACCAGAATAAATCCTGTACATTGACTCAGGGTAACTGAAAAGAATCAGGGATGAGCAATACTGTCCCTGAAGGACACTCCAGACATGCTTAGGTTGGAGAGCAGGACAAACTTTCCCTGGGTTTCACTGGGATGCTCCTCCAAAGAAGCCAGGACAAAGCCTCTGCTGCTACTGGCATCTCCTATGAGTGGAGTAGGACACATTGAAGTCTCTTCCATTTGTGCTCCAGCAGTGCTTTTTGGTGTTAGAAAAAACAGGAATGTTTTCAGAAGTAATTTCATGCTGTTAGGTTAAGCAGAAATAATGTCAGGTAAAGACAGAGGAGTATGCAAGACCTTTGATAAAAGCAACCTGACTCTCACCTTGCATTGGCACACCCTCTCCAGGAAAAGGATGCACTGAAAACAAAACTGGTTGTTGATGAGTGTGCGACTATGTCAGTGCCTTAAAAAGCATCAACATGAGAAATTAGCCAGACAGCTCATTTCAGAATATTCCTACTGTGAAAGGTCTACTTAGGAATGAAATTACTTTCTTTCTCATGTTATTCAGAATAATCATTCTCTACCTGTAAGTCCACTTAATTTAGAAAAGCAAAGTGGCTTTTATTTTGGAATAAGTGCATCCACAGGCAGAGTTCTTTCAAAACAGCTAATCTGGTCATTGCCACACGTAAACAAGCCCTTATAAATTGATGAGGATGGTAAAGAACTCGTGAAGGTATGTCCCAGGACTTCTTACTCAATTTGCAAGCAGTTACTTAGACCTGTCTTCCTCAAGGCGAATATGGTGATCAACAGAGCTTACAGAGAGCCAGGTTCAATTTAAACAACATACGTTTGAAAAAGAAATGAGCTTTTGAAAACTGTCTCCTCCTGTTGTTCCCTCAAGTTCCAAGTCTATCTTGCTTCAGCTGATCCTCACTTTTAAATACCACAGTCAAGTGGTAATCTAGGATTTAGTAGATCTCAGAAGTGTTGATTGCCCAGAAGGCTGGGTCTAAGGCTGGTAGGGTCTGGACATCTCCAGACACATCTTCATCAAGTGCGTGCAGCCTCTTCTAGAACAAACGAGTGACTGATAAAGGGTAACTTTATGTTGCTTGCAGCTAGTTTCTTGGCTTTGGCTGCAGCAGAAATGTCTTGCTGTGTGCAGATTGCAAAGAGAGGCTTAAATGTTAAGGTAGAAAATTACAGAAAGAACAGATCTTTGCAGGACGGGTTATGTCATCTTGTGCAATATGTAGGGTGCTTATCTGTTTTTCTTCCCAAGAGTTTTCTGTTGCTAGAGTGCTCCTGGGAAAGAAAGGGCCATCTCAGACTGGAAATCTGGGCTGAGGTTGCTCTGACTGTGTTTGTGGTGGCTTAGTGCATGTGTCCACACAGCGTGGCAGCAGCAAGAGTTATGTGGGAGATGCAAAGTGACCTAGATCAGCACCCTTAATTCCTGCAGCTGTGCTAGTTGCTCTGTCCTGTGCAAGTGTGATGTGAACCAAATACCAGTCATGTTAGAGACTGACCTTGTTTTCTTGGAGAAACCTGTGTAAAAATGGATGTAACAACACTCTTGACACTTACCTCACAGGATGTTGTGAAGCTTAATTAAATGTGCGCAAAAGCATTTTGAGATCCTTAGATGAAAGATGTTTTTACAAATGCAAATTATAATAATTATGGCTAGTAACCACCATCAACTACTGAAACAATTAATTCAGGTTGCCACAGGCCATCACAACAACGTGTGCAAAGAGGCATCAGCCATTTAATGACATATGTTGCGTGAGAACTCAAAGCCTTAAAAATGCTGTAAACAAAGAGGAAAAAACTAGATACTCGGGGCTTGCCCCTGCCAGGTGCAGTTGGTGGAAGTTTCCTCTATTGCTTCCATCACCCCCGTGTTTGCATTGCGACTTGTCCCCAAGAAGAGCCCACCTTAAAGATTGCATCAGTGGGATCATTTTAAGTCCCAATGATTTTTATATTTAACATTGCAAGGAAACTGAAAATAACTGCAAATAGCTTGGCTCACAAAAATCAGGAAATACGTAAATATAACTCTGTTTTTTGTTAAATTCTCCCTCTCACCCCCCAGCCCAGCCCGCTTATAGCATCACAAAATAGACTTTGGCTACAGGGTATTATCCAGCTGACTTTCCAAGGGTGAAAACAAAAGCTAAGCAATCAAGATGTGTCTGGCCAAATACTTAAAGGCCCAGTGCACACATTTAGCTGACAACTGACTGAAATCTGAACCATTTTGCTCAGCCTTTCTTGTTGCTTCAAAACTGATTTGGGCTTAAATAGCTAAAACCTACAGGTGTTTAAATGCTCTCCCTTGTCAGCAGAACAGCCTCATCAGACATGGTCTGAGGATGCGGTCAGACTGGAAGAGATATCCAAAGACCCCACAGGTGAATCCCAAAGAGCAGGCTAGCCCACCTGTGCCCCTCAGGCTTATTTCATTGCTCACCTTTAAAGACTAAAATTCAGAAGAGTAGTAGTTACTAAGCATCCAACTTACCAAAGCAATTAGGCTAAATGCACTGCAGCTAGAAATTTAAGCAATGCACTGAATTTAATTTGAGAATTCATGGTCATAAGACTGAAATCTTTAACATTTAACCCAGCAGCAAATTAAATCAGCTTTCTGATCAAGTGAAAAATTCTATGCTATTGAAGTTTGAAAGTGTGAAGCACACGCTTATTAAAAGGAGTTTTTTTTCTTTTTCTTTTAATGAAGAAAAACTTGGGACCAGTTAGTTGCCTAATCCAAATAATGGAGAAATGGGAATACTATCTGTAAATAAAGCCCAGATTACAAAACAGCATTGCTTTCTGGCCTTTGCCAGACTAATGTGCTCATAGTCAGTGGGTTTCAAGGAAAAAAAAAAGTTACTCATGCTGGAAGGTTGTATAGACTAAATTTACTCCAATATCAATGAGCTTAATACCTGCAGAGTTTAACAGGAGCCAGCTTTCCATGTACCAAAATTGAAAATGCTTATATGGTTTTTCAGTCCCTTTGAAAATACTGACTTTCTATAATAGTTCTTGTGCTTTAAGAATTAGGATACTAAGTTGAAAATTTCTTGGATAAGTTTTCAGAAAATGAGGGCCAAGTTTTTATGGGGTCTGTGTGCGTGCATGTGTCTCCAAAGAAAATTAGCAACAGTGGCGCAATGTATAGAAAACATGCTACGCAGTAGGTACCAACACGTTATTTTAAACCTACAAAGTCTAAAACTTTAGTGTGATGTCTATCACGCAAAGTTGTGCGTTTGCACACACATGCACACATATATATACACTCACAATATGCATATTGACATCCTGTTCCTAAGCTCTCTTAATGACACTTATGCAGTGCTCTGTTCAACGTCTCTTGGCTAAATCCTACAATGTGAGATAAAACTTGGATGCATTTTCTAAGTGCACCTCAAGGCACTAGGACATAAAAGAAGTCGGGGTATTAGAGCACGTCTCATTTTAACCATCTCTGGAGCACCCTGACTGACACTTTACAATTTACAAGAAAGGTGTGGCTAATAAAGCCACTGAAGCAGATATAAGGGCAGCTTGTCCCTGATAGGCATTTACGGCCTGTCACTCACCCACTCCAGGGCTTTGCTGCACAGACTTGCTGATAACCACCAGCACATTCTGTGGTTCTGGTGCCCAAAGGCCTTAAAAGCCGATGTGACCATATTGGCATCTGAAAACCCCGACTGATGGGTTGACACTTTCCTTCCCACCCCTTACCATTAGAAGATACTAATTTAGAGGGAAAAAGTAAAGCTTTGGAAAGGGGACACACTACATTTCATAGGCCCTTTCGAAGGGGAAATGCAACCTTGTAGAAACAGCGGGATTTTCATTCCCAGGCTGCTCCTTCCACTCCCTGGGAAGATCTTCATCTGATTGGTATCTCTCAATTACAGAGTGGCATGAATACCAGAGTGTTTTGGGTTTTTTTAAACCTCATGGAGGTAGTTTACACTATACACTGCCTTCTGCAAACACAAATACTTTCTCTCTGCCTATTTAAATAAATTCTGTCAGCAGGAGCAGCGGATGCCGCTTGGGAAGCTCAGAGCCCTGGAGGGAGCTGTGGGCAGCTCCGGGTGTTGCTTGTGCTTCTGAAGGTAACCAGGAGGAAAGTCCATGGAAGCGATGCAAAGTGCTGATGCCTGATGCCAGGGAAAAAAAATCACCATGGCTCCTGCTGGAGTCCCCTAACCGGCCCATTTAATTCACTTTCTTGCTCCTCTTCTCATTGAAGTAGACAACAGGAGTTTGGAGATAAGATTCTGTGTCAGAAAGATGCTCACCTTTTCAGAAAAAAACATGTTTTTTTTTAAGAGAAGGTAATTAACCTAGACTGCATTCTCTGATATCTTTTGAATACAGCATTGCTTGTCAGCCACTCCTTTCATCACTTAAAGTGCATTTTGTATCCATGGAAAGCAATTAATGTCCAATAGAGAAAGTTTGCCCTTACAAAGCATCTTTCCACATTCCTGCATTGCTGCAGCAATCTTTTCCTTTCCTTACATGCCACCACCAGTCCTTCTCACACAGCCGTGCATCACCCAGCCATGTTTACTATCTACCTGGTTATTCCTGTGTCCTTGTAGTCCTTCCTTACAGCCTGATTCTGCTCCCTCTGCCTCTTCTCTGACTTCGGGTGGAAACTCTTCCTTGCACTTCATGTTTTGTGGGACATTTTTGGACTGGTTTAGGCTGCAGGTGGGAACTCAGCCCATTGCAGGGAGAAGGGATCAGTCAGAGGGAAACTGTCACCGCGATCCTTTCTGATTTATAAAGAGCAGCTTGAAGCAATACTCTCTCTACAAAGAACAGTGCTCAGTTAAAGCAGGCTAACAGCTCTCTGCTGCTTTCAGGTCTATTTTACTAATGATTTTGCTTCAAAATCAGCAAAGTTACCTTTGGACTCACTTAAACTAGGTGAGAGTGCCACGTGAGCAGGTTGTGCCTGGCCCCGGAGCCTCTACTTATACTTATACCTACCCTGGGGCCCTGATGGAGCAGGGGGTACAGCCAGCTACAATGGACAGTGCTGGGGGTTTCTCCAACTGCTAGCCCAGCTGGCGTTTTCATCTGCTCCCTTTGTACCACAAAGAAGAAGAAGAATCTGGTCTGAAACCACATGTAAAAATAAGGAGCTCTTCAATTTATATTTCTGAAGTCAAAATAAATGTGTAGGATAGCAGGGAACTTTCAAGCCCCCACCAGTACCAATATAAAGAAAGGTTTAATCACTGCTATTTAAAATAGTACAAAGCGAAAGAGAGTTAGCATGCAAGTAAACTAAAGTATAGGAGACAGCTTTCTAGGCAAGCTGAGTAGCATAATGAGTGGAAGAACATCATCGTGGCAACTCTTAATATGAAAACGGTCAATGATTACATCACAATCTTATATTAGCAGGTGGCTGGAGCCATTTAATCAGGCGTCTTTTCTATTCCTAATGCCTATAGTTATCTACTATAAAGACAAGGTCAAATTGGCATGAGATTTTTCTTCCCCCACCCCCAACTTGAAGGGGGGCAGGGCTACCAAATTTTTGAAGTCTTTGCTCTTGTAAAGAGAACCACAGCTATCCAACTTGGGGAGCTGTAGCAGAGATGGCACCTGACAATCCTTGCCTTGGCTAGGATTACTCTGGGCTGTGCAGTCGGTGCTCAAGACACATCACTCCTGTGTCATGCAGTTACTAGAAAACTGGAGGTAGCTAAAAGAAAAGCCAGCATGTTCAGATGCTTATCACAGCAGCATGGTGTTACTCAAGATTTAATCTATCAACTTAAAAAATACCCCACCAAATTTAAGTGATGCTCACAATCTCTTCCATCTCAAAGCAGAAAAGAGGAAGGCAAAGCTGAATCCAAATAATTTTCTTGCACAAGATTCCCTGATCCTAGTGAAGGCCAAGCCGATTTAGCCATTATGTTGACCCGATCTAAATCTGATTAAAGTTAACGGTGGAAACATTTCCAGTTCCAAACAAAAGGCAAAAAAATGCTATTCTACAAGTACTTGAGGTATTCTCAATCTTAGAGGCAACTGGAGAAAATTTTTAAAATTAATTTTGTTCTAAAAATACTTTTTTTCTCACAACTGATTTTTATTTTAAAACTGTACTAACTTTCACAACTACCATGTAACCAAAAGCTCTTTGCTACATTTACCATCTCATTTTGGGAAGCGCCTGAAACTTTGTTTAAAACAATTGCAAACTCCTTAATATATGTCATGTTTTTACTATTTCTTCATCATGCATACCACTGATACACCAAAATAAGGTAGTATTTCAGACACAAAAAGTTGCTTTAAAACTAGTTTTTAAGTTTTTGTATCCTTTTCTTCTGAATGAGTGGAAATTCTAGGGTTTTTTTCTAATATAGTATTTTAACCAAATGTGCAGGACCTATCTATAAGCATCAACATCGGCAGGCATTAACTTACATAAGTAATTTAAGATTTACATATGGACAAAGCAGTTTACCTCCTGCGGACTGCAAATTACTAATAGTATTGACTGTTTCTTTTGCCCCAAAATAGGGTGTCAGATCAGTGTGTGCAGAAGCTCTTGCCCTGGTTTTGTAAATATTACACATCTTCGACAACTGCAGCACCGGGAACCTGAGACACACTGAATGAAATGCCAACAGACTTATGTGTTAGTAAATAACTTCAGTTAGTAAATAACTTCAGTCAGGTGATGGAAAAACCTGAAATACAATGTTTCTTGCTTTCTTCAACGTTCTCCTTCCTCTCAGTAGCATATTGTATTTTTCCTGAGTCAAAAATGAGAAGTTTAGGATGGGGTGGCATCCCTGCACGCCCCGGAATAGTCTTTGGGTATCATGGTTGTTGTCACACTGACACCTAATGGCAGATATGAACTAGAGTATTACGGCTGATTTCCCAGGGGCGTGTTTTTACCCTATGCTGTAAAAATTCCTTCAAATCATAGAAAATAAGTGAGCTTAGAAAATGGACTTCACCTGACTGTGTGGTTAACCTCTGGGAGGGCAGCGCTGGACACGCAACACCAGTGGGGAGAAGCTGAGGGCGCAGTGCTGAATTAGCATGGCAAAAGCGAGGAGCTGTGGCATGGGACTTGGGTGCTGCTGAAAGGATGGGCAGCCCGTCACAGAGAGCCCACACAGCCCCCAGAGGAAAACAAAAGCACTGAAGGCTAAATTGAACTGGCCAAAGTCGTCCAGTAGGTTGATGATGGCTGGAAAGGCCTAATTTGCCAAGCCACTCTCCACGATATTAGAAAAGTCATGGCAGTCAGGTGAAGTCCCTGGGGACTGCAAAAAGGGAAACATTGCACCCATTTTTAAAAAGGGTAGAAAGGAGGACCCTGGGAACTATTGACCTGTCAGCCTCACCTCTGTGCCTGGGAAGACCATGGAACAGATCCTCCTAGAAGCTATGCTAAGGCACATGGAGGACAGGGAGGTGATTTGAGACAGCCAGCACAGCTTCACCGAGGGCAAGTCCTGCCTGACCAACCTAGTGGCCGTCTATGATGGAGTGACTGCATCACTGGACAAGGGAAGAGCTATGGACGTCATCTATCTGGACTTCTGTAAGGCCTTTGGCACGGTCCCCCACAACATCCTTCTCTCTAAATTGGAGAGATATGGATTTGATGGGCGGACTGTAACTGGCTGGCTGGTCGCATCCAGAGGGTAGTGGTCAATGGCTCAATGTCCAGATGGAGATCAGTGACAAGTGGTGTCCCTCAGGGGTCCATACTGGGGCCAGTGGTGTTTAATTTCTTCATCAATGACATAGTGGGATCGAGTGCACCCTCAGCAAGTTTGCAGATGCCACCAAGCTGAGCGGTGCAGTTGACACACCTGAAGGACGGGATGCCATCCAGAGGGACCTGGACAAGCTTGAGGAGTGGGCCTGTGTGAACCTCATGAGGTCCAACAAGGCCAAGTGCAAGGTCCTGCACCTGGGTTGGGGCAATCCCTGGTATCACTACAGGCTGGGGGATGAAGGGATTGAGAGCAGCCCTGAGGAGAAGGACTTGGGGGTACTGATAGACAAAAAGCTGGACATGAGCTGGCAATGTGCTCTCGCAGCCCAGAAAGCCAACCGTATCCTGGGCTGCATCAAAAGAAGCATGGCCAGCAGGTTGAGGGAGGTGATTCTGCCCCTCTGCTCTGCTCTGGTGAGATCCTACCTGGAGTGCTGCATCCAGCTCTGGGGTCCTCAGCACAGGAGGGACATGGACCTGTTGGAGCGGGTCCAGAGGAGGGCCACAAAAATGATCAGAGGGATGGAACACCTCTGCTATG
This sequence comes from Nipponia nippon, assembly GCF_047370975.1. Classification (NCBI taxonomy): domain Eukaryota; kingdom Metazoa; phylum Chordata; class Aves; order Pelecaniformes; family Threskiornithidae; genus Nipponia; species Nipponia nippon. The sequence continues at coordinate 11,678,302 of NW_028262358.1, read as the reverse complement.
AAGAAAGGCTGAGAGAGTTGGGGTTGTTCAGCCTGGAGAAGAGAAGGCTGCGGGGAGACCTTATTGCAGCCTTTCAGTACTTAAAGAGGGCTTATAAGAAAGATGGGGATAGTCTTTTTAGCAAGGCCTGCTGCAACAGAACAAGGGGTAATGGTTTTAAACTAAGGGAGGGTAGATTTAGGCTGAACACAAGGAAAAAATTTTTCTCGATGAGGGTGGTGAAACACTGGAACGGGTTGCCCAGAGAGGTGGTAGATGCCCCATCCTTGGAAACATTCAAGGCCAGGCTGGATGGGGCTCTGAGCAACCTGATCTAGTTGGAGATGTCCCTGCGCATTGCAGGGGGGTTGGACTAGATGACCTTTAAAGGTCTTTCCATCCCAAAGCGTTCTACGATTTACGATCCTATGATATGATAATTTCATCCAGTCCCTGACCTGCTGTGTTGTTTCTGATCCTGACGAGTGGGCAGCAAAGCTCTCAAACACACAAGGGAACAGGTTGCGACCGTGTAGTTGGTAATAACATATGAAAACAAGGCATTGACTAAGGCTCATGCTTCCTTCAGAAATTTTTGAGGAAATCAGGAATTTTTCCAGAATGTTTTACTGTTAAAATTCTGTTTATTATGGTGATCAGAGTGGAGTGCTGTGGTCCTAATTCTTCCCTTACATACCTAAGAGGCAACAGCAGCACAGTCAGTGGGACCATCTGGGCTTATGCTGCAGCAGACTATGCCCACATGGGACTATGCCCACAGCGGTGAGCTAAACATCTCACCATTTGGTGGCTAAAAGCAAGGGCCTAAGGTGAGCACTTTGTGGCTGTTTTTCTTTGGCCACAATGCATCCTATGTAGCAAAATAAATAATTAATTGTAGCCATATTCTTTCATTTGGTTAATAAAAGTTTGTATTATTTAGCAGAAGTGCAGCGAAATTTAGCAATGAACTTCAAGTGATGATTCAGGAGAAGTTTAGACTGAGTCCCAAATCCTTCCTTCCATGGGTTACGTGGCGCAGTTCAAGGGTAAGCTCATGTAAGGCTCCTGATGGTTCATGAGCAGAGCAGCAACGCTTCTAGGTGACATAAGATCAAGTCCTGGGGTTATTCTGCAAAGTCTTTGGGATGGCCCCAGAATCTGCTCTTCAGATGTACTTCAGGCGTATTTGGATATCTCCAGGGGGGATTTTCAGCAGTAAGAACATTAGCAAAGGAAATGACTAAATTTAGCAGAGGTATATGAATAACCATAGTATGATGTAGCAGAAGGTAGGTTATATCAAGGGAAAAACATAAGGTAGCGGTTGTTATGAAACAGTGTTATATTTCTGAAAAAACAAGCAGTCACACATAGGTTTTTAACGCAATTCTACAGGAAAGAATATCGTCCTCCATGTTGCTTTACAGTGAAGATTTTTAAACTATCAGTTAAGTGGTTAATCCACGGGATCTAATTTATGTGAGAACTATACTCTGACTTTTTACTGATCTTGTGGTACGCAAGGACTCAAAGCTGTGCTCAGAGCCATCACTGGTGAAGGACAGCAAGAAAGTCCTTGTAACTCCTGCCACTGGTTCCTTATGAGAAGCCAGGGCTGAGCTCTGAGCACCACCCAGACAGGGCTGGTGGAGTCAGGCATGGCAAGCCTCCCCGCTGACATCAAACACAGCCTTGCAAACACATTTGAAAGAGACTGCTTTAAATATGGGCAAGAGCTGGGGGGAAGCTGTGCCCTCCCAGAGGGCAGAGGAGAAGCAGGGACAGGGGTGCTGGGGAGCTCGAGCCCCCGGGGAAGGTGGGTGTTACAGTCAGGCCCTGGGCTGGGAGGGCAGGAGGCAGAAATCAAGCGGCTGTTGCATCTTTGGTTATCATAAAGATGAAAAGGTGGGACCTGCAGTGTACCTGCAGTAAGTAACTAATTATAATGATCACCATACATGCTTCTAAGCTATTATTAATGATATCTTTTCATCATATTATAATATTTTGCCATTTCATAATATCAACGTTGCAGAGATAACCAATGCTGCTTCACAATCTAATTATAAGACTGAATTTTGCAGTTTGAAATCTAGCACGATTCAGGACTTTTGGTATCTTGAATGCTGTGAAAAATATTATTGAAGGGCAGATATTACTCATGCATGAGTTCAGGAGTTGCAGTAGTCTCATGGCACTGAGATTTAAAGTAAAAAGAAGTCTCAGTGCAGACTAGCCAACAGGAAGGATATTTAGAGAAAAGATATTTCAAATAGCTGAAATGAAATACAGAGTGTATGTTGAGGGAAGGAAAAAAGTCATTAATTCTGGATGTACTTACTGCCTTGTATTAGGCACTGTTGATCAGTTTTTCACCAACACTTTTTCTTAAACAGCCCCTTTCTTTTCTTCTTATGGCCAAGTTTGGCACTTTAGAAAGTGCAAGACTGACAACAGCGATGGGTGCAAAGCTTACTCTCGGGCCCTGCTGAGCTTTTGCCTATGGCTTTCACCAGCAATATCCTGATCAGAATGTCACCAGCCCTGAGACAGGATTTTAACAGGGAACTTGGTTTTGTTAGGCTGAAAGCATTCAACAAGAACTAACATTAGGTCATCAAACACCTTTGCTTTTGTTGTGGGAGTTTTTCAGGGGTGAACTCTCAAGCAGTCTCTTGTGCATGAGTCTTTGGAGGAAAACAGCCTCAATCCCTGATTTTGCCATGGGCAATTCCATGGTATCCCCATTTAAGAGCCTGTGGTGTGGCTGGGGAGTGTAATGAAAGAGGAGGCAATAAATAAATAGTCCTTCAATGTTTTTGTTTGTTTGATCAGAAACCAGATGTGCAAAGATTCTCATATTTACAAGAGTTGGCCCTTCTGAGCACAGGAATCTACAGCCTTCTCCTGATGTTGACTATGCTGTATCTGATCACTACTTCTAAAACTCACCGTCATGGGGAATATTTGGTGATAAATCTTCAGTAGGCCATTATAAAAAGACTTAATGTTGAAATATTACGATCGAACATTAAATTGACACCTCATGTCAGCCCACCATTATACCTCTTTTCAATTCCTCTGCTGTCATGCCACTGATGTGATGAATTGCAGCCTGTCACATCACGTTACGTTACGCAGAACAAAACACATACCAACTGCCATGCAAATATGTGTTTGCCAACTCTTTTCAGTGCGTAGAAATGCAACCTGTGAATTCCCTATCAGAAAACTAGAGGCTCAAGGATGGCTCTAGGGTGTGTGAGACAAACATGCCTCTGACACACCATGAACATACAGATACACAGCTCTCAGCCAGCTACAGCAATTATGAAAGCACCTCCTGCTGTGATTATTTCTTGTTCCTTCAGAAAAGAAGGCAGCAGTGGATTCTGTGGCTGCTGATGTCACGAAGCAAAATATAAATACGTAATAATTAATCCAGTGCTTGTGTTCAGATTCGGAGCTATTTTTAAGACTGGCCAGATTTTGGCTGTGTATGTGTAAATATAACACCCACTTATGTACACACACACGTGCATACTATAAGATGTGTGAATATACATTACGTGGCTTTTAACTGCAGTCTTTTAGCCTACATGTGGGCCTTTTGAAGCTAATGGGAGATTTACCAGGGGCTTTTTCACAAAGCTGTAGGCAAGACTGGAATCCAGAACATATGAATATTATACTGTAATGATATAGTGTAAATCATCTAGTTTGACCTACAGTGAATTAGAGGCCATTAAATTTCATTCAGGTATCCTACACCGAGCCAGAAAAACTTGTGTTTGACTAATGCATAAATTGTATTTGGCTAAAACCTATTTCCCAGAAAGGTATTAATTTAGTCTCCATGCAAAGACACTTTCCCTGCATCAATTTCTTTAATAGTTTGTTTCAACAGTTATTTTAACTATGTGTGCTTTTTATTTAAATTGACTTCAGTCTAGGGAGTCAGTGCTGAGAAGTCAAATTCCTACTTAAATTCCTAGCTATAATGTCAATGGATACTTGAGTACTGAGTTGCTTCTCTTTACTTCAATGCCACGCCATGGGCATCCCTTCGATATCTTTTGTGCTGAACTATTCTTTAGCATGTAACATCCTCACCCAAGGAATATCTCTGTGAATTGTTTTCACTTTTTTCACTTACTTCTTGATATGTTGCCACGGAAAACAAGTTGTTTACTTGGTAATTTGTGTCATCCATTCTCTGTTGTCTATGTGCATCAACTTTGCTGGAGGTTACAGGGATAAGATGGAAATATACCTAAAAGATCTGAGATGAGAGACCTTACATACCTTGCAATAACCTAATTCTTAGTAGAATAAATACACATCAGACTCAGACAACCCCTTTCAATTTCCAGAATTTGAAAATACTGTCATTTTTTGTTTATAAACCAGTCATAGTATGTGGCTATAGATATAAAAAAATTAACTCCCTAAAGCTGGCTTTTCCAGTTACTGATTTTTCTTTTTTTCTACTCAACACATCATCTAAAATGAAGGCAAAAATTGGTTAATCTGTGACTTCTTGGTAAGACTTTTTAATATTAAATAGGGCATAATTTTACTGCTGACAGATATTACAAAATATAAGGATCATTAAAATTAAAATATTAAGGAGAATAGTGTCTTCATTTCAGGCATATAGTGGTGCTTTTTAAATCAGGTTCTGTAGTGGGTAAGAATATGTCCCGATAAAGAAGGGAAAAAAATGGAATGCCATGATTATTCTAAAGCTTGACACAAAACTATAAATCTCTTTCAAGTGAAGATACACAGATCTTTGTGTAGACCTCTGCGGCTAAGCAAACCAGCTAGCCTTTGATGTACTCATAATTATTAGGGGCTGAGGATTATGTCTTTAGGCAAAGCTGTCTAGCAGTGGGAAGGTACAGATCAAAACTGACATCATGACACAAGCAAGCGGAGAGGTGAGATGAGGTGGAGCCAAAAATAGTTTGGCAGTACTATAGACCTTAAGTAAAATGAACGACTCCATTTTTCGAAAAGAACACAAGGAGGGGAGCAATTAGTGCCTGTAAGAGCAATTAGTGCCTGTAACCTCTTGATAGAGTAAAATCCTCACTACTGGTTGGAAAATTAAAAATGTAATTAACAAAAAGCTACACATGAGAATAAAGAAGATTCAGCAGATCCACTTGGTTATACAGGAACATATTGTTACACACCCAATGAGGCAGGTATGCCAGGCCGTGAATTCAGAACTACCACTGCAATAGCCATGCTGGGAGCACTGGGTGCCACTGGCTCCTCTTGAAACCAGGGGACTCAAGCAATCTACATCAAGTAGAGCATCCTTCCCTATCAGGCTCTTTGTCATTTTTTTGTAGAGGGCGGGAGTGCTGGTAATGCCAGGCCTACACCTGAGCTTGTTACTTGCTAAAATCCCCCATCCAAAGCCCACTGAAGATGGTGGAAATCTTTTCATTGTGTTTAGTGGGCTCTGTATCAAATGCTGTGTGTGGCTTGACATGTGCAAGAAAGTGTACACGTGAGCACAGTTACATCATTTCAAATTATCATGGATCTTCAAAGACACTCATCTTGTGTGGCACAAAATTAAAAAAGTGCTTGTGGAAACTAATTTTTTGCCATAGGTTAACTGCCAATCATACTTAAAAAACATTTTTCATTAAAATTGTTTTTCTTGCTCTCTGGGGAAAAAGTCCAATTATTAGAAAAATAAAAGCAAAGGATTTAATTCCAGAGGTTTTGGTTGATTTAAACTGAAAAATCTAAATAAATAAATAGGACATCTAACACTTACACTGAAGGGAGTAGAGCTCCAAAAAACTGTAGCATAAATGGGTGTCTCCTGAGCCTTTCCAGATCACAGTTCATCTGTGTATTGGATAATATCTTTTAACAGGTTACACAGTGAAATAAAAATCATGCCATGAAACAAAAGGCTAAGATTCTCAGTTAACTTGAAACTTGATAGCAAGAGAAAGATGTGTGTGCCAAGGAAGAGTAGGAAATGAAGAAGACTTTGTCATCAGCATCAGAGAGGGTACATAAGGGTAAGGAAGAAGTCTATTGCTTGATAGATGAAAGGAGTCATTATGGATCAGAAGAGGAACAAATGTTGTCAACTAGGCTAACGCAGGGCCAGAGAAGGTTACAAAAACAGGGGGACAATTCTAAACACGGTCTTGAAATGCGAGCAGGCTCGCCAGGACTGTCAGGAATAGGGGAAGACCTGAGTAAATTACAAGTGATTTGAAGGTAGCAGACTGTATGCAAGACCAGACTGGTATCTCAGATGCACTGCATGGAAGACAAAACGCTATAGCATGTGTCATTATTAATCATCACAAAGACTGTGTAAGCCATTCAATATAAAATACTATCACAGAACTAAGAAGAAATGAATACATTTGAACTGGTTCAAATAAATTCAAATTAATATTCAAACTGGTGATGTTCTTTGTCAGTAAGGTGAAACATTTAAGGCCCCTACATTTTGAATGTCATTTTAGGAACAGTGTGGGAAATTAGATCTCAGTCTCTGTGAGAACTGATAAGATTTCCTGTCTCACTTGCACACATTATGGAATATTTCCAGAAGTGTTTTAAAATTCTATTTTAAGTGGAAAAACCTCAAGCGCTTTCATGAGACATTACTGAACCACCAAAATGTTAGTCAGTCCCATCTAGCATTTCAGAACAATGCAATTATCTCAACATCAGTGTTTTTATTAAGATACCTCTGTTAGAAATATTGCCTAAACATTAGCGTAACTAATATTCTGAATTTAATTCTAAGTAGAAATAGAAGGTTTCCCAATTTGCCTTTCAACTATGCAGCAGTTATCTGTCTTGTCACAACATGAATCCCTTTTGGGTGAAAGCTATTGATTTGAAGGTTAAAATCATCTTGCTAGGCCCTAATGTAATTTGTTGGAAGTTGGCCTTGGGAAACTTTCTGACACTGACTACATATGCTCTTCGTTGGATATTCATTGAGCAATGATGTCTGAAAGGCTGAGTTCTTCACCTTCGTAATCATTATTAGTTATGGCATTTCTTAACAGGCTGTGCCGTGTCAGTTCTTTGCAACTCAAGTTTTACATTAGCAACATACAGTTTACAGCACTGAAGAGATGCACTCTTCTACCACGGACAACACTGTACCTGGTTACTTGTGTTCCAGGAGCGTAAATGTGAGGCTACACCCATAAACAGAATTTATTAGTAAGCCTACAAACATTGTCAATATTGAAGAAAGTCCTCTCTGTTTTCATCAAGTGAAATGAAATGCACAGAATATATTTTCGGCAAGGCTACATGAGAACTCCCTGACCTCGTTAAGGAACCTGTAGATCTACTACAGAAATAATTCAACAGGAAATCTGTGGCAGAGGAAACCACAATATCTATGGCCACAGGTCTGCTGATCAAATGGGAGTGGGGAAAGACGAGACAGGTAATGCGGTCTCCGAGATGTATAGTACCATTACTTCAATCTTCTCATGCCTCAAGATGCATTTTCACAGGCTGTCAAACATAAAATTGCATGAGAATAACTTTCTTTAGAAGACTTTAATCAGTTGAACAAAATATCTGATTCTGCCAAAACCATAGCAGGTAATAGCAGCAAGCTCACTTGACACTTCATCTTGCTCAGCAATATTGTCACGAAACTAATACGCTCTGAAGTTCTACAGGTGTTTTTACCACACAGACCCAGACATTCTTAGCTTTGATGGTGGCTTCTTCAAAACAGAGCATAGCAAACCACGATCATGTGAGGAACTGAGAAGAGCTAAAATTCAGAAAATTTTAAAATAATCCATCTATTTCTAGTTTTATCTTGACACAAATCTTGATCTAAGGTATGTGAGGAATCTACTAATGATTATAGAACTCTGGGTGACATCTATAAATTTAAGCTGAAATTATATTGTCGTTCTACATTATTTGTAGGAGCTTGAAACTTTTCCAAAAGTCTGAGTTTGAAATATATTATATTTGAAGTGATCCCTGTACACATAAATATCTTGACAAATTAAATATATCAGGGGCAAGATGGAGCACTCTCAAGGGCTTGGGAATCAGCCAGGAGCACTGACTCATGTTATTTCCAAGTAGTGTTGAGCTGAGTTTTGGGGATGGGCTAGCTCAGGAAATAGCAGATGTTGATATATGAGAACAGTTCACATTTGTACCATTTAGGACCAAATATTATACTATACTATATATGCAATATGCTGTAGAGAGGCCAGATATTATCTAGGAAGGTGTTCAGTATAACTTGGGATCAATAGCACTGATTGCACCTTCTTGGCTCTGTTTGCTTAGGTTGCTGCCTTCTTGTAGAAGCCTGAAGTGGGTGCTCAAGAAGCTTGGGGGTGATTTGGGAAGTGTGACCACTGGTGAACTGAGTGGCTGAAAGCCCCAGAGAGCCGGGACTAGATGAAGAGGACCAGGCTTACGAGATGATTAGGGGACAGAGACCTGTTTGAAACTGCATTTTAAAGCTTCTGGCTCTGGCATGAGTTCCCCCCCCCCCCCTCAAAATGTTAGATAAATATAGTAATTTACATATAAAGCACTTGACTTGTTATCTTTTTTCACTGGGACCACAAAGTTCATGCCTCATGATATCTTTTTTGCTAACAACAGCCTATGAAATAAAAACATCATCAAGAAAGGACGTTGGAATAAAGTATAATAAAACAAAACATGTGGCTGAGATTTCACATGTTTAAGATGAGATTCAATCTGCAGTGAAACGAACTCATGGGAGATTCCTGTTTATTTTCATATAAAATGAACTCAATGCAAATTCATTACTGTTTATAGACTGAATCTCAGTGACAGTTTGTGACAGGGGCACTGAAAAGTATTTTAAATCATTCTGATAGTTAATTATTTAGCAAATGAGAACACTTTAAAGACTTTATCATATAAAATGACTTTAATAATTTATGCTTATGGGGCATTACAGAGGTAACTGTAGGACTGCTCTGAAGGAGGGGAAGACTTTGTGCCTGCACATTTGTAACTGAAGTGTAGTATTACATCTGATATGCAAGTAAGACATTTGTGATCATCTCAGGCTTCTTCCCTGTCCCTCTCTTTGTGTATGTGTCTACAATGCTATATAAGGCTCCCAGTAAACTTAAAACCCGCCTAACTTCAGAAATCTAGTAATAGTGTTAGTTTGCAAGGAATTAAACGAAGACACAGATTAAGGCTTTTATTTTCTGGATTAAGTGTAAGAGAATAAATAGTGATCAGAGATAAGTCTTAGGTATCTTAGTTATATTAGGTGCAGAGGACAACTACGTAAGAAGTAAGAGAAGAGACAGCAAGGGAGATGTAACTGTGCGCTTTAAAGAGAGCCCAGTAACAGATGACCGAAACAAATGTCGTTTCTGGCAATTCTAGTGGTGAAAGGGCTTGCTCAAAGGCCCAGCTATGGTGCAAAAAATGCTTCAAGTGACTTAAGCTTGAAAATGAAAGACCCTGAGAAAAGAGCTCAGGACAGGCACTGCTTGATTTCTACTCTGCTGCAAAGGGAAGGAAGCGATACTGTATTGCATAGCCTTGAAAGTCATGGATTTATACGATATATAGAAATAGCCACATAAACGCACATACCCGCCTCTCCGCATTTCTATATATTTGAATGGCATTTGCTTGTATGCTTTGGGTAAACACCAAGACGTACAGTTCTAAAAGAATCCCATGTTATTCAAGATTTCAAAGGTTTTGTGACTCCTTCTGAGTCTTAATCATATTCTACTTCTTGGCATGGGACAAGGACAAAAGCTCAGTGATTTCCTCTAATATTCAAAGACACAAATAAGCAAAACAGCACTGTGCATATTTTATACAAACATTTTGTGTTCTTTTTTCCCCCCTTTGTCTACTTTCTCTCTGCTGGAGGTCAGCTACCTAGACTTAGACCCCTTCTGCTTGGTTCGTGCTATAGGCCCAAAATCAGAATGGTCTACATATTTGCGTACATCTCTTCATGACAATTCAGAGGAAACATAAGGAGAAAGTGAATGAGTCATAAGTTCCCCTGCCTGAAAAGTTGTCTGTGTTTGAGCTATTGGTCTAACCCTAATTTTTGTATCAATATTCCTTATGGAACTGCAAGAATCCCACTGCATGCAAAGATGTTGCTATGAGCCTGTGCTCACATCAGTAAATGTTTCATCTGAATGCTGCCAAAGCATTCATGATGTGACTCCAGTTATTGGTACAGTGTGCATCAGCAAATATTTAGAGGTGAATGAGATTGCCATAGCTGGCCTTTTATGCTGGTATGAATAAAGATTTTCAGATTCAGACCCTTACCTCTTGCACTCAGTTCAGTTTGTACAGCCTAAACTTTTCTATACAGTCATAGTATAAATCTTTTTTACTTCGTAGCTATTGCATTGACACAATCCTCACGTGGGTACTGAAAGGCAAAGCAATGTTACTTTTATAAGCCTCCCTCTTTAGTTATGAATAAAAATACTGTCTCGCTTTCAAAGAAAACAATGCAATCAAAACAATAACTCCCCTACAAATATAACACGGTGTTGTACAGGACAAGTATTGATTAAAACAAAAAGGGCTTTTTAAACACCATTAATTCTTACCAATTCTAGTAGTTATTGATTCTGCATCAATGTCATTAGCCTTTTTCTTTGCCACTTCAGCTAGTGCCAATTCACCCTTATCTAGTGCAAGGTAATGGATGTCCTTTGGAAATAAAAGAGAAAAAAAAAGATTAATCTAAAATTAATCTCATAGTAGTAACAAAAGGGATTTTGGAAGAAAGAGGTTCTTTTATTATTTAGATCACAAACACAGATGGAACTGATGAACCTACCATTACATTTTAATTCTCTCCCAATGCAAATTTATTATCTTACTTGTGCTGTTGAATACAGCAATGAATAAAACACTGACCAATCATGCACTGATAAAAGTGAAGCTATTGACTCAGTGTATGAAAGAAACCAATCTGTCTGCTTTTAAGGTAACTTCTGTTGGTGCAATGTGAATTAAGAGAAGGTTGATAGGAGGTGGCTCTGTGTAAACCAGATCTGAAGTACGGGAACTCTTCTGGCTGACAGCCCCTGTTTGCAGTGTGTTAAGGTTTCCACCTAGTACATGAGCTTTGGGGCAAAGCTCTTTTGGGACTAATTTTTGTTTGGAGGTTGTCATGTTACACTTACTGTTCTTTGAGTAAGGTGATGGTGGTCCTCTTTGTGCTGATATTGGAGGTAATAATAGCAACAACAGTTGCTCAATGGTTTTAACACCCACAGATGTGACATGATTCCTGAGTCACTCTTGGACCACAAGGAGCTTTCCAAAAATCTTGTTGTCTAGCAGAAATAGTTGCCAATACTCTGGATCCAGTCTTTAATCTAGGGTTAAGAATCAGAGGGCTGCAGCAGGGACGTATCATTACATAGTGAATTTCAAGGCTTTTTATTGTGTGTTAACCTTTGAGGTGAAAACCACCTGTACTACACACAGCACAATTTGTGGGAGAATATATTCCTGCTGACAAATTACAGTCTCACTGCCCTTGGTTTTGACCCCTGAAGTAAAGTTTCATCCTTGACCATTAATAAAGAGACAATTAACCCCCTTCTCCTTTGGTGTCACGGCCACAGGCTGCTCTGTGCATGAACTGAGACATATGAAGTGAGGGACACCCAAGAACAGTTGGCAAATTTTTTTTTCCCCAGTTCTTTGCTGAAGATGCCATTTGGTATCCAAAGATTTAAGTAATTCCTGGCCATTGTTCTGCAATCTATCTGCACGCAGGAATTTAAAGGGAAAAGGAGTATTTGCTGGAAATATTGACCTCTGCATATCATAAAAGCAACTATATTCTCACTAATGCAGAAGATTTCAGGTGAAACTGTCCTCCTCACTGTGAGTTTACTGCCATCTTCATCAATATGACAGAAATTCTTACATGAAAAAGTGACCTTACTCTAGAAAGAGAATCTAGATGAAAAAAGTGAGAGTAATAGTGTTATGAGAAAAAGATGCTGCTTTTATTATCCCCTCATTTAATATTAATAATAAATAAATTAAAACAAAAATAAGAAGCAAACTGAGAATGTTAGGGAAACCGAGACCGATTACGGAGGAAAACCTGGTACTGACTTGCAGGATCCCAACAGTCTGCAGGAGACGGCAACATTTTCTAATTACAAACACAGGTGTGACAAAAAAATGTGCAAGTGTCTTGGAGCAAAGTAATGAGTTACGAACTTGTTGCGAACTCTGTACTTCCTCTCTTTGTAGGTCTAACATAGTTGTCAGGAGAAAAGGGCCTGAGTAGCAAGGTATGATTTCTATGAAGATTAAACAGTAGATATTGTCAGCTTATTTAGATAACAATAGAAAACCTAAGGGCTCTTGAACAAGTCTGAACTTACAAAGATTTGAATGTATAGGCAGATTGTTTTCACTAATTTAAAATGCATTCTGACTATGCTTAATGACTGTCTTTTTGTAGTTTAAACTAAGAGAAGTACTGTATACTTCAATGCAATTTTCAATAATAAACTTGGGGAGGGGATGGAAACAACTGCAGAAAATGACAAAGTTCTTTCAGTTAAGAGGTTGTGCATGCTGTGTCTATCAAAACATCTGTTACTTTCAGATCTTGTTTTTGCCCATGTGCTCTGTTTTGAGTAAAGAAATGTAAAGATGCTACAAATTCATCGCTAACAGGGGCATTGTAAGAAATAAAGATATAACAGTAGGCTGGGAAGTGGCTTTCTTCGTGATTCCTCAAGTTGCTGTCACAAAGAATAAATAAAAAAAAAAGTAGCACTTGCTTCTATCTCTGAACAAGCTTTAGAAAGAAAAGATTACAGACATAAAAACTCCTAATTAGACAATTTCAGATCAAATTTAGGTGTTCCTCATTCAAATAAGCCAGCAAAATTGGATCTTTCTAAGAATTTATAACTCTCTGAGTAGAATAAAACTAGAAAATAAATAAAAGCGAAAGAAGAAACACTGGATTACAGGGCGCCTTAAAGAATGACAGAAAAAAAAGAATTAAATCAGCTGAATATTCATTACAAATTTTTTCACACAATTATCTAAGAATTTATCAGTCCAAAGATCACATCCCTCTCAAAAACAATGGCGACAACAAAAACAATTTCCAGCCGCTTATCAGGAGTTTGCTGAAAGGGCTGTATTTTATCATTTAACAGTTTGATTAGTTTTTGGACTACTTCCTTTTTGCCCTCATCTTTGTGACTCACAGAGCTGGCCCCCCGTGAGCAGAAGTCATTTGAAACACTGATGTGCATTTGTCTATAGGATATTTCTGGGCAAAATTCCAACATTTCTTCGAAACATGCACTTTCCTCATCAGTGTATCACCCAAGATCTGACAGTTTTATTAAAGTGTCTTTTCCTTGCATTTTTTGCTACCTTTGGTACGTGGGATGGCCTTTTGAATTTTCAGCAGCTGAGAGCTGGAGCATACTACAAAAGGATTTCAAGCTAACAACCCTTCTATTGCTTGATCTTTTCTGTCACAGATTGGATCAGTCACTGTCCAATAAATGTAGCTGTTGTTCGTGATATGATGTCCTTTTCAGTTCTATTTTTTTATTGAACTTTGTAGGAGATGATAATAATTGATGGACTTAGTTGTGACGTGAGGGTAAAGCTTATGGGGAGACACAGCAGTGTCTGTGTGTCTTGTTATGGCATCATACTAGTGACGCTATAGCTATAGGACTAACTTTTAAGCCTTTTTTTTTTTTCTTTTTCATGTCTATGAAAGAAATTCGCCCTCCGATAGTGTTCTCTCAAACTTCTTTGCAATCTCAAAACAAATAACAGGAATGCTGCAGAGCCCTGTTTGGTGAAAGAGATGTTCAGGATAAATTCTCCAAGACATAGGACATTTCCTTAGAAGTCTCAGAAGATGGGCATTCAATGTTTGGATCCTCCTCAGCCTCTGTTGTATCTGCTCCTCTCTATACTTTCCTTTTTTGTTCCTTCTCTGTTCCCCTTTAATAAACAGGTTTTTTTCTTTTGCATTTTGCTTATGTCATCAGATATCTTTCTTTAGTCTAATATTTCTTCTTGAAATCCCATTAAATTAACTGGGAATAAGGTGGCGTGACTCCTAAAGCCACCTGAGGTTTTATAAATGGATTTGGTTGGTCTGTAAAACAGCAATACAAATAATTGACCTATAGATTAGTTATTTGTACTGCACATAATTATAAATGCTTCAAATATAGGTAAAGTCAAATTGTACGTTCTTAATTGCATTTTGACCTATATAAACAGTATATACAAATCATTCAGTGTTAAGCAGAAGTGAAGGATGCACAAACCTTGCTTAGCAATAGTATTGTTACACTAGTGCCTAGAAGGACTGTAAGCTTTCAGGGAACAGGCTATCTAATTTTCACACAGTATTTAGTGCAACAAAGCCCAATTCCCCAGAAACTCCCATGGCACAAATAAATACTTTTTATGAGCTATGCACCTTTAAACTTCTTGAGTCCTGTGCTTAGCAGTGTTGCAGCAGTGCCACTGTTAGCTTATTGTAAAGTTTGTTCGTTAGTACCTTACTTAGGAGATGAATTAGCAAAAGAACATTTCCCCAGAGGAGGCAGAGAGTTAACAGAGGATTCAAAGAGGCAGGTGTGTGTGCTGCTTGTTGCATAATTTAGGGGAAACTGTGAGGAATCTCAAAGGTAACGCAAGCAGAACAAGGACAATATAGAACTGGTTTTGATCTCATAGTAATGTAAGCCAGGAGGAACCGTGTGGAAATATATATTTACGTTCAAGAGCATTGGCGAGATGGGAAATGGAGAATAGGTGTTGAAAGAGGAAAGGGAAAACAAGAGTAGGAAAGGATGGAGCTAATTTCTCTGTGAACACTGAAACTCCTCTTGAAGAAAGTTGAAGAACCTTTTTCTTGAGAGGAGGACATTTAACCACTTGTGGACCCAGGTACTGACAGTCCCTCCTTCTTGTTACCAGCTTTGCACCCATCTCTTGACCCAACACTGGTGTTCCTCACCCTGGGACAGAGGTGGTCCCTCAGTCCTGCTGTGAGCGGAGGGAAGGAAAGAGAAAAAGATCATGTAGGAAATGCTCTCAGTCCTATGAGGGCGGGCCCTTAAGACGGCAGGCCAAATGCTGGGTCATTGTCTGCCAGAATGGCTGAAATTACTCAGGGAAAATTTATTATCTGTATGGTGGGAGACTCCAACAAAAAGCTGTAACCTGCCACAGACAGATTACAGTCTGAATCTTATATGTGGCTGTAGTGCTTAGCCTGATTAGGCATCAAATTTGTATTGAAGAAGTTACATTAAATAAAAAGAGAAAAGGAAAAAGCTGAGCTAAAAAGAGGAAAAATCGAGGAGAGTAAACATAAAACATGCAATGAATTTCCTAAAAGTCTGACATTTCCATCACATTCTTTTGATGCATACTTAGAGAAGTTTATCGCAGGATTCACATCTTTCTAATTAGATGGAACAAGCCAGATGATTAGAGCAGTAAAAAAAACATCAAAAGGTTCACACAACTTTTTATATAATTAGAAGGGAATTTTCATAACCCACAAAAGCAGGATTTAATTGTGTAATTTAACATACAATTTAAATATCAAGATCAAACTAGCAGGGCAAGTGACTTAATGGGATAAATGATATTAACATCTAGTGTCAAAGCTTAATTTAAACAACAGAATGTCTTCATTATGCAAAAGAGTCAAGCAAACGAATCGTTCAAAGGGCCTTTTTTTCAACAAACCCCTTTCCTATTGTTTCTTTGAAAACAATGAAATCAGCTGTGGAGCAGCAACATGCTGAGAGACTAGGAAAGCATGATTGGCTTTGTCCATCTGACCTCACTGTGACATTGTGGTGCAAGATCTTATAAAACAAGAGCCTCCTGCAGAGCTCACACAGAGGACTTTTTAAGAGCTGGTTAATTTTACTTTTGTAGCTAATTAAATGGGAGGGGGAAGAGAGTACATGAAATGTAAAAACCCTTGGGTTGACACTGCTGAGCTTTGTTGTTTTAAAAGTACCTGTAGAAGCGTTCATAATTTGTCACTTTTCACAAAACCCTAAGAGACAAACTAAGAGCATTCAGGATCCCCAGGATATGGCCAGCTCTTGTGTCCAGGATTCAGTAATTGTACTTCTTAAAGGAACATATTAGAAATATATAAGCTTATTAGAGTGAAAGATGACATTCACCCACATCAGGACAGATGAAGAAGGGGAAAGTTCAAAAACATATACATTAATTCCTGGAAAATAAAGAATAGCCTTTAGGCCACGCTAGGGAAAATGTCAATGACTCTAAAGACAATTCCTATTGACGAGTTTCACGATGGCAAAGGGCAAACCAGGTAGAATAGTTCTGTCTTCAGTATACGCCTAAGACTGCAAATGACACGGATCCATTTTAATGTGCATAAAAGCTGACAACTAACATCCTGGCAACAGCCTCTGTCTCCAGAGATGACTCACCATAAACAGGTCCCGAGCACCTATGTCAACAGCTAGCAGAAATGCTTTTTCAAATCTCTGATACCTGCAAGAAAAAGGAAACATGTCACTTACTAAGGATAATTTAAGAGCTGCATCGAATTTTGTTAATGGGCAGATGAAGTCCTTCAATTCTCATCAAAGGTGTTGCCAAAGCTTTACTGGGGAAACTTGATACGCTCATACTCAGATTGCAGAACTATGAGGCAGGACAGCGACTAGCCTTAACCTTCTTCATCGTTTAAAACTTTCAGTTGTGTTCAGTGTTGAGTTCCATCAGATCTAGTTGAATCTGAGGGGAGCTGCAGGTACTGTAGATCATAACAAACTGATCCTTTGAAAGACACCAGCCACAACATGCTAGCCCAAATAACATTGGTAGGAACCTCAAAATTCCCTACAGAAAAGACTAATCCCAAATCTCACAAGACTTCAGAGGTCCTTCTAGAAGTTTGCATTGAGTTTTATTCTCACAGACCCCTCAAAATGGCTCTCTGAAAATGATAATCCAGTCGAGTCATGCTAAACAGTCATGAATCCCCAGGGACTGACAAAGGTGGGGGGGTGACACTGCTTTGCCTTCTAACTCCCGCAGCCCAGTATTAGCACAGACTCCTGAGAGTTTTCTGAAGATCCCATGGTGAAGAAGGTCGTGTCAATGAGGTAAAACAAGGGGAAAAAGATCAAAATCCCCAAGCAAAAATTACTTCTAAATGTGCTCGAGAAGGCACCACCTGAGTATCACCTAGAGATGCAGCAGAGGAGGAAGGGAGCAGTGTGGATGTGGAACTTCACCTTTACCATTAACCCAGGAGGGCTGTATCATGGCAAATTGAGACCATTACTTTGGTGGGTTTGAGGGCTTGCTGAAGAACAGCTCCTTCCATTTGTAATGACACAGACTGCCACCTTCTTCCTACCCAGAGACCATACACCACCTCCTGGTAATTACAGTAAATATCTACACGTGATGGAAATACTGTGGAAGGCTGTATATGTCCTCTTCTTTGCAATCCTTGGAAACTCCACAGAAGTAGGAGGAAACAAGCCACCCATCAGAAGCTTTCTGAGAATATATACAACATCGCACTGGCAAACACTAGTCACAATGGGAAATTCTGCACTGGGCTAATGCTCTCTTATACTAGATGTAGACAACCACTATGTGACAATCACTCTCTACTGTGAGAAAGTGATTCTATTTGTACGCATTTTCTTTTACGGCATGTTTTAAACTATTTAAAAATACCTACAAAAATAGATTTTGTTATTATTTTTAGGTATGGAAAAACAACAAAATACCCCAATGTTATTTCAGTTGTGAAGTAAAAGATTGATTCTATATAGAATGATTTCTGTATTTTTCCCATTACTGGTAAAGTTTCCCCCTTTTCACCTGTTAACAATTTCAGCAATAAATCAGTTGTAGATGTTTGAAGTTCGGGAAGGAGATGACTTTTTTGCCTCAGTGGGGAAAAAGCAGCATTGTGATTTCTTGGTGTTAGAAAGGTGTAGTTCGTTCTTGCCCACTGAATACTGTCAGACAGCATCATATGGATGCCAGTATTTATACAGTTCTGTACCTTGAGGGTATCTTAGGAAACAGTGGGCAATGTGTAGCTCTTCTTCAGGCCAGTGTGAGCACAGGGGAAATATGGGAATCCTTCCCCTTGGTGGGTGAAGGAGTTCCATATGATGTACCCTATGGAGATTCCTGTTTCTGGTCAAAGCCTAAGCGGTTTTCTGCCTCCCTCTTGCTATAGCCTTATTGCTCTCTTCTCTTCTACCGCACGCTTGGAACGATTCAGCAGATTGTGAGATAGAGCCGGCAAGGACTTTTCCTCAAGGAATAACATTCGTGACAAGAAGGCATAATACATTAGCTTAAGTAGAAAAGGAAATGCACTCTCCAGGTGAGGTTCCTAAGAGCTGGAGCGGGGAGTCCTTTCCTCCCTAAAGCTAATCTCCCTGCCGTGTCTTCCAAGCACTAATTTGAAGCCCTCCTCACAGAACCTGTTTAAGGGAGGGGAAGAGATGAATTAAGGTTAACCTCTTGATCACTGGGGAACAGGCAGTGCACCACCATTTTATCATGCACATCTATGTATCTGAAGCTTTTCAACATGCTTTCTATGAAGGATTTTCCATTAAAATACATTGTGTTGTAATGCTGCTTCTGAAGCTATGCTTTAATTAAGACAAATAAGTACACATTAAAATATGTATATCTTGAATAGCTATCATGTATATCTTTTTCTGGCCCATTTTTCTTTTCAATTATGGATTAAATATACAGTCTTAGTACTTAGAAGGGAAATTGGAAACTGAACAGAAACTGGCTATACGACTAGCTAAAAAGAATGTCTGCATCATTATTTTGTTTTTCCAAAGTTATAACTATACAGACTATTTGAATGACATTTGCTTTGGCCAAGGCAAAAATGCCTGCAACCAAAAAACGTAAAGTAACTTTTTCGTTTGATTGACCTGCAGAATGGAATCATGGCCTTAAAGCTGTCATTTCTTTGCTGTTTCACAAAGATTTCAATTTTTTTTTCCTTTAATCAACATACATACTTCATATTCATAAAACTGTGAAGTTAGTTCATTATTTTCAGATCTGTACTGTGGGAAAAAAAGGGGGAAAAAAAAGACTATCCAAGAAATGCTCTTCACAAAGCGAAAGAGCTGGAAATCACAATCACAGATGCTTCATAAATTATTATAAGTGGAATTGCTTTAAAATAACTCGGAGGTTTTGAACAAGAGTGACAAGTTTGCATTACTTAGGCAAACAGTATTAAATCAGTCAAGAATGTCCAGGTTTTTTTAAACCAGCTTAACTAGAAGATACTTGTTATTCTGAGTCTCTTTGGCATGGAAGTTGTGTTGGTTTTATTCTATAGGAACAATTAGAGAGAGTCCTGTACAGCACGAGACTGACCTGAAGCTAATTTTATATGCATGTTTTGTCATGGAAGACCTCTTGCTATTGCTAGCACACTTCAAATAGTTTATCAGCTCCTCAAACAAACACAAAAAAACCCAAGCAAAACAGCCTCCCTTTTGTTCTTGTGCTACAATTACAAGGTACAATATTTGCTTTCTAAAATGGCATCTACAGGGTACTGGTCTTGAAGTCAGTGTCTTCCCACCCCTCCCTCCACCTTGTTACTTATTGCTTGCCTCACAATAACTCCCGCAATCAAGACTTATATGTCTCTTGAAAAAGAGAGATAAGGAAATCTGCCTGTAAACCATGAAGTTCAGCTACTTGTTTGGTCAAAGTGACAGCCAACAGAAATATGACCTTCAAGATTAAAACTCTCAAACTGCGATTAACTACATAGGATAGATAGGAAAACATTTCCCTGCAAGCTGTTTAGCACATACAATATTAAGTTCAAATTCTCATATAATAAAATAATACTGTTATTATATGCACTTACGCAAACTTTCTACATATCCTACAAAAATGTAAAAAGATGGCTATCAGTAAGTCTGTTGTATGGACAAGGAAACAAAGGGGAAATGTGAGTGATACGACAAGGGTCATGCGGGTCAAAAATGGTCGAGGCAGAGAGGAATCCAGACCTGCCTTCCATGGTAGAGCGGCAGATCTGCTGCCTGCTTCTATTTTGAGAATTTGACTTAACTGAAAAGATGCCAGGAAAGTATTTTATTTTTAAATAAAATATATAAGAAATTTTTTAAAATATAATTTTATCTATTAACTTCAGTGAGGCTACTGTTGGTTTTCACCAGCATAAATAAAAAGAGAATGAAATGCCCAAGGTTTCCTCCTGCTGGATGTTCAGAACTAAGGTGATTTTAAATATTGTAGATCAAAACCATGTGCATGGATTGGGGCGTGGGGAGAAGGGAAAAGAAGTCTTTTCAGTTTTCATGAGAGGTTCTACAAATATATCAAAAGGCAGAATTTTGTCATCTGTATTCCACAACACCTAAATTGAGTGTGGTCACTTAAAGATAGAGATGCATTTTCCAGGCTGAAAATGGTCAACTTAAAGATATTTGTAAGATTTATCCATAATATTAAAACATCTCATAAAAAGTCCAGCAACCAGAAAAAAAAATCATGTGGAGGGAGGAGGAAGGGGAGAGAGAGCAAGCTCATGCAAGCAAGAGAGAAATATAGTGCAGAAAAGATGGAAACATTTCTTCAGGGACTAGTTACAACCAACAAGCCTTCTTAGACATGCCCATCGACCATGTAAGCATATTCCTTGTGCTGGGCTGATAAAGAAGGGCTGCAGCAGTTTTTTTCCGTGTCTTCAATAAGGGTACACAACATTTGGAAAATAATCTGCAGGGGAAGAGCTGTGGCACAAATAATATTTATAAGGCAATTCTTTTTAATGGAAGAAATTTCAGAGTCCTCCTCATCTCACAGTCCAATCAAGGGTGATATGCATTCAAAAAGTGAATATTAAATATGCACTGAGCAAACAGAACAGGGAAAAATGAATATTGAAATAATTTACATGTAATCAAACTACACTGAAATTAAGTTTTAATTGTTCAGTATTCTGTGATGCATATGCAGATTTTAAAGTATTCAGAATATCAATCAAGTGTTTACTTACATCAAGCAATTGTATTTAAGCATACAAAACAGATGATGAAAATATGTTCAATCAGCTACAGCTCCTAACATTTGCTGCCGGGTTTACATGATCACTTTTAATTCAGTTATTTCATTTAATATTTCAATTTAATAGCTCATTCTTTCATTCAATTTCTAGGCATCTTGCCCATTTCTTAAACACAATAATAATAATTATTCATAAAAGAAGCTGTTTCCCATAAGTTCTCATATCAGCAATTTTTGGAACAGAAATGGTTTTAATGTTTTTTTTTTTTTCCTCAAAAAGTGTTGTTGTTATCTGAAATATTTTCCTTTTAAATTAGACAATATTAAAATAAAGCACAACATCTGTAAAATGACTCTGCACCCTGTTTCAATGGAATTCTGAGCTAGAATAATTAGAGATTATCAGGTTAAAGAATGTAAAAAGTGTGTGGCTAGGTTGCTAAGTGGTTGATTTAAATGGGGACAGATTGGTTTTCAACCAACTGTTGAACATAACACCACTGATTTAGATATGTAGCTGTATTTCAGAATACAGCTTCAGAGCCCATTTAAAAAACCTTGGTCCAGGGCTTAAGGTCTTATATATTCCGCATGAAAAATATTGATGTGTAATGAAGTCAGGTATAGATGGTGTAATTTCAGTGCATCCTTAAAATGACAACCCTGAAATTCTATTGACCTTCAAGGAAATATTTTAAAGTAAAATTTCAGTAAATTCTGAAGACTTAGATTGCTATGTAACCTTTCATATATAAAATATAGTATTAGTCAAAGAATTATCTCCTGCATTGTATAGTGAATGCTGAAATACTGACACTTTACTTAGAGTTCCTGGAGAGGAATAAATACATCAAGATCTCACATTTCATTAAAAAAAGCAAAACACCTTAAAAAAAAGTCAACCAAAAACTGATACCATTTTACCCTAATGAGTTCAGTAGGACACCATATTTTAAATAAGACAGTTGCAGAGAAAATCAGACCACTGAGTGCAGCCCGAAGACCAGGTACTCTCCAAAGAACCTATCCTTCCCTCTCTCCCCGAACTCTGAAGTTTGTGTCAAAATCTCATGATTTGGGGCACTCAGTCTCAAAATTTTTGAATTTACTTCATAAGCTCTTATTATTTGTTTAGATAACATCTGGAAAATAGGCTTTCCCCGATACTACTGACCTCCGTTGGCAAAAATCAATTAATTGCTGGGTATTAGTTTACTGCAGCTAGACTATTTCAACACTAATGTATGTGCAAAGGCATATGAAGAGTTTCACATATCACAATCAGAAATTTAAACTGTAACTGCTGTTTTTTAAGACAAAATATTCTGTGAGCAGCGAAGAGTACTGTTGATTAGTTTCCTATGCTTCCTCCTACACAGGCCTCAGCACGGTAACTCCACCTGTTCCCTGTGCGCTCTGCCAAAATATGCTCCAGACACTATAGTGCCCTTCTCCCAGCTGTGCATACTCAGCTCCCTCCCAACAATGGTTTGAGCAAGAGGCAACATAGACTGGGTTTGCCGTTAAGCAGTGCATGTCTCGATTGGCAGAACATGTATCTGCTGAACTTTCGCTGTAGCTTTTTGGGAGGAAGATAACCTCCTGCATCCTATTTAACCCTAACTGGTTGCTGATTTTCACAAAACTGGCAGGCATTTGCTTATTTCTGAGACTTCTACCCTCTGTAAAGTTGGTTGAGAAGCAATGATTCTCTAAGTTAGCAGGGAACTGACAGAAGAATCCATACCTGCTAAGTTACGACCTCTGAGATGCTAGTGGTATTATTTTGCCAACCTCATGCTATTATGCTACTAGTTTTTTAGATTATGAGCTCTTTTGAACAGGACACACAAACTTCTGAGGGGGTGTCCACAACCTTGTTGCCTTCTAAGATGCTCTCATACTGGTGAAGAGAAAGTGCTGCAGAGCACACCAAAGGCTAATGGAGAAACAGACACCAGGTCTGTATGTATGTGAGTCAAGGGGATAATTTTCCAAATTGTATTTTAGATGCAGAAGCTCTAAAGGCAGTCCAGGTATAATCTATACATCCCTTCAGGCCCAAATTTAGCAAAGCATTAATGTATGGGTTTATGACCTATAATTTTCTATGGGCCCTAAATATGGGCATGTTAAGTGAAGTGCTGGATTTGGGGCCTGAGTGACTTGTTTAAAAAGAAATCCCTTATGGAACCTTTCAAAGGTCATACACAAATAGGTCTCCAGTAAAAGTTAGTGAATAACCATGAGAAAATTTGCAATGGGCACAAATATCTCAAGCCACCCAAAATCTCTGTTACTTGAACTATACTGTCAAATTACGTATCTCTGAACTAAAGAAAGTCCACCTATAACTTTATAGATCATTGGGTGTAGTACCGAATGCCCTTCACATCAAAGGACACCCTCTGGTATGAAACAAGAAAACAAACCAACCAACCAAATTAAAAAATAGGAGGAAAGAGAAAGCTAATAAGGGGAGCCAGACAGTATGACTCCCTGGCCAGAGAAAGCGCTTGAGGGCTGTAACTGGCTGTGAATCTTGAAAATAATCTAACCATGCGATTCCTATCTTTTAGGATGATATGCTGCTCTAGGAAACCTAAATGTATTCTTGTGTGAAATAGTTCAGGTGACTATGTTAAACATACATGCAGTCTCCGGACAGACTTTCTATGTTCAAAGAAAAGCTGTCCAGGCATTTTTTGAGTCAGATTTTCAAGTGAACCAAAGTTAATTTTTGAACGAAGTAGTTTAGTAAGAAAGCATCATTTAAACTTTTAAAATACATATTGAGTAAGAAATAGCCTTGATGTATGAAATATTCTAGAAAAAGCAGTAGTTTTAGCTATAAAAAAGCTACATCATTTATTTGTTGACCTTTTCTCAATTAACTATAAAATAGCACTAGTTTAAAACTATAGAGCTGTCTTATGTCTAAACCAAAGAAATATTAGTTAACAGATCCTGATTCTATGAACATTTATGTCACACATTTCCCATGCAGTGTTGGTCAGTCGGGGTTAGCCACTGAAGAGGACTACTGTTGGGAGCAACAGCAACATTTTCCTACTGCATAGCATAATTCTTTCATGTCTGTCAAGTGCTCTGAGATTTTCAATAGCAGGCGCTATGAAAGTCTGGGGAGCAGCAATTTATTACTATTATAAATTATTATTATAAAAATTGAAACTATGATGGTTTATTTCTTTTTAAGCTAGACTCAGTCTTTTCTCGTAATGTGTACTTACTTTGAATTTCCCACACTGTATTTCCTTTTTCATACTAATTTTCCTTCAAGAGAATATATTTTGTTGCCATAGCAATATTTCCCTACCTTCCAATTTTATCATAGTGGCTTTCCTTCAGGTTCCTCTAAGCTGCAACTAACACCCACCCAGCCAACACAGCCTCCCTCCACCCCCAAACCTCTCCGTTCCCCCAACCTCATACTACTTAGTAACTTCTCAACAGTCTATCTTTATCTTTAAATACAGACACACTCCAACATACTCTTCCAAAGTACTCTGGGCTAAAAACAGATGTTAATTAAAAATGCTGATAAGAGTCAGTGACACCTGTTGTTTCACATTTATTTTACTCAACCCTGTCTCTTAAATCCTAGCCTTTATTGCATTAATTCGCTTTTGCTTTTCTTCTTTTCCAGCTTTATCCCTCTCACTCTGGTGATCATGTAAACTTAACAGTATGTCTTGAAAGCTGGATTTTACTGAGCAAACATATCAGCATGTCTACACACTAAAGACAGCTCTATAACAGAGGCCCAGTATCATCACTATGGTTGAGGATGAGTTGCTGCCTCTATAATAAATCCCTATTGTATATGTGTGATATCTCTGCAATTTCAAACTGCAGCAGATGGGAATGTGGTATTAAAGTTAAGATGAACAGGCCCTTTTCCTCCTTGACTTTCCATGAGGTACCGCGCCAATTCTCCCTCATGCCTGACATTGGATAAAATGCGTTTTTTTTAGCGCTAAGACTTCTCAGAGAAAATATTAGCTCAATATTTTCTAAAGCTGGCTGCCTAAAGATAAATATCTAATTACAAAGTCATGGTGCAGGGCCAAATTTTGAATACTTGTTGAGTTACAGGTCCATTACAGTATATTTACTTTTTTTATCTAGGTTTGTCAATAGCCAATATTATTTCTTTATAATAAAATAATGCAGTGGTAATGCTCATAAAATTCCCACACATAAGAACTCCATTACAGCAAATATAGCCATAGGAGAGCCAGGCAAGAAATTCTCTAGAACTTTGATCGTATGAATTTCGGCACCTTTTTGAGGGAGCAAATGGAAAACTAATGAGTATTTTATGCTATTTCTGTACAGCACCATGTACAAGAATATAAAACGTAAGAATGACCACTTGCTCGGACCGAAGGTACATTTAACCTAATACCTTGCCAACAGTTAGGCACCTAGGAAAGAATATAAGAACAGGGCAAGCATATGGTGATACTTCCCTAAGTAGTCTCCAAGTCTCCAACAATTTGTGGTTCAGGGATTTGCTGAGCCAGAGGTGGTTTCTATGTTGATATTCCTCAGCGTATTTCTCTTCCCTGAACCTTGCCTTTCAACTCATACACAATTTTATCATCCACAACATCCTGTGGTAAGGAGCTTCATATTTTAATTATATGTTACACAAAGACTCACTATACTTTGAAACTGCCACATATTAGCTTCCCTGATGACCTCTAGCTGTTGTATTAGAAGAAGCAATGAGCAGTCATTCACTGTGCTCTTTCTCCCTAATGCTCACAATTTAATAGATCTCTATCTCAGTTGCCTCCTCTATAGGTTGAGGAGTTCTAGTTTATTTAGTCATTCCTTTCACTAAAGCTGTTTCATGCCTTTAATCAACCTGGCTGCCCTTCCTAAAGCTTTTTGAGTTCTACTATATCCTTTTACAGATCATGAGACTCCAAAACTACACAAAAAAATTCAGGTGAACTTCACTGTTTTGTTGTCTATTCCTTTTCTAAAAATTCCTGGCATCCAATTTGCTTTTTGTACTTGTGCTGAGCACTGAACTGACTATTTTCTAGCTGCAGAGTTATAAGACCAAGTTCTTCTTCCAGAATAATGGTGAGCTCAGACTCCATCATTTTATACATGAAGTTAGGAGTCACCCCCCATCGTGTTTCACCGAGTCCTGTGAAGCCCTTTTGCTGTTCTTCACAGCAGGCCCTATCTTTACTAGTCTTAATAATTTAGTATCATTAGCAAATGCTGGCACCTCACTATTTGCTCCTTTGCCAGGCTATTTATGAGTATAGATTTGCTACACTTATAATTTCCATTGGTGACCTCCACTGATAACTGACCACTTACTCTGCTTCTTACCTTTTAATGAATTACTTATCTATGAAAGAGGAGCTTCTCTCTTATCCTGTAGCAGCTTAGGCTTTTTTTAAGACATTTTGGTGGGAGACCTTCCAAAAAGGTCTTCAATGGTCAAACTTTCATCAGTAGCAGATGGATATCCATTACTGACACGATTGCTGACACCAAAGAATTTGGAATTCTGAGACATGACATGCCTTTACAGAAATCCTGCTGACTCTCCCCAATACAACACATTTGTCTGTATGTTCACAATTGTTTTTAATACAGTTTCTACTAATTTCACTGGTATGGAGGTTGGACTTACAGGCCTATAGTTCTTCAAGGTTCTCCAGGCTGTTTTGAAAACCGACATAATATTTTCCATGTTCCTGTCCTCAGGTGCTAAGGTCATTCTAAATAAGAGGTTATACACTACAGTGTGTATTTCAGCTATTTTATGCTTTATATTTAGAAATTCTGGATGAATTTTAGCTAGTGCTGGTCATATACTACTATTTATCTATCTATAGTATAACCCCTTTTACTGATACTTCAACACTTATCAGTGTAAACTAAGAAACATCTCCATCCTCTCCTATCCTGGCCAACTGGTCAAAAGGGGATTTTTAAAGAGATCTGCATGCCTATCTGCTTTTTCTGTCTTTCTGTAAACCTTTCTTCATATATTTTTGCTAGTCTTTGTGCCTCTCCCATTACAGAAACTATATCTGAGCATCTAAGATCTTTCTGTTAACTGGCCAGTAATAATGTGATACAGGAGCTAGACATTTACAGTGCAAATCATTCCATTTATCTTCAAACAGCTCACCTTTACATGGCTAATTTAAGCTAATCAGGTAGGCTCCCTTTATAGTTAATTGATAGGGATAGGGACTGATGTTTGATTCTTCACGCTTATCTTACACATCTCCCTTTGATAGGATTACTCATCCTTTGGGCGCCCATGTCTTTATACTAACTACAGAGGAAGCCCAGATGAGAGTGTAGGACATCTAAATTCTACATTATTAAGTCAGGAGAGGTGAGGCAAGACACTACATCCAGTTATGGGACAATTGACTCTTGCTGACTTTTGTTCTAAGTTTTACTTATGGTATCCTTTCCTTAGCTGGCTCTTCGGTTCTGAAGAATCATAAGACGGAGCTCTGCATTTGAAGATAGGAAGCGTAGGACTGCCTAACTGTTCAATTAGCTCTTCCTGGAGCGTACTGGGTGGAAGTGGGAGAAAAGTCAGAAAAACGAAGCTCTTTAGGGAGGAAAACAAACCATTTTTTGCACGCAACAAATGGATTACAGATTGCCAAGCCACGTTCTGTTCCAATCTGATGAGCTGAGCTCAAGACAGAATATTGTCAGATGGTCCATATACAGAAAAGTGAAGTGTAATGGTGGAGCCTAGGAAAACTCTGAAGATGAATGGAGAAAAAGTATCTTGGTAAAGAGATGAGACATGAATCAATCTGGGAAGACTGCAAGGAAAAAAGAAAACATCTTAAATTCAGGTTCTTGGTCAGGACCTCAAGAAGAGATTTTTGAGTGTCACTCCAGAAGGAGATACCATTAGTGACGATGTAGAACTGATGGGGAGGGAATAACTGATGACCTGCAAAGGAAAGCTGAGGCTGACTTACTGAAGCTGCTCAAGGGTGGAGACGTTGTTAACTAATTCTTGAGTTTTTGTCCATGAATATGGTATATTTGCACTGTTTCTGCATTTGATGCATGCCCAAAGCCCCTCAGATTTCAGGGGAATTGCACAGCTGGTACAGCAGGAAAAAGCCACCTACAGATTATCAGTTACACAACACAACAAAACAATGGTCTCTATGTGGGCTCAGCTTCTAAAAGTAGCAATATCAAAGTCAGATTAACCAGCGTGTGGGAATAGCCTTGGCACAAAGATTGTTAGTCCAGCATAGCTATTCTGTGTTCCTTTTTCTAGTGCAGTCCCATGGGTGGGGACATAGCAGAGAACTGGAGGACTTATGGCACTCTGGGCCACCAAACAGCCATCTGTTGGTGGCTGTGGGAAATAGCTCCATATTAGAGTAGCTCTGGGACTGCTCTAAGCGTGTGGGAGGGGCCATTTTTCCCATGCTCCAAGCAATGTCTCCCATTAGGTTCAGCAGAAAATCTTGCCCAAATCTCTGACAGATTTTTTGTGGTTTATCTTCATGGGATTTTATTCTCAAGCAATTATGTCACGTCATTTGTTTCCCACCCCCCACCCCCCCCCCCGATATTTTGCTCAATATTTCTTACATCGTAATCACCACTAGAGAATTAAATCCTGGATCCATTCCTGTGGCATCAAAGCATCTGACTGAAATTGAAAATTGTTGTGGAGCTGGTTTAAGAAAAAAAAATCATTAGCAACATAGGACTGTAGCAAAGACATTCTAAACTTTTCCTGAGATATTTAACTTCTTTAACTGCAAAAATAATGCAGTTCCATTAAATGGGTGCCTTTATTTCTTGTTTCTAAAACAGGTCAAGAAGCATGACCAGGGGAATCTTTTCATGTGCAGTTCCATCACAGGAATTGAAATTCTCATTTATCAGTGCTGTGGTAATACGAAAACCTTTGGTTTTGATCGTTTTCACAAGATGACAAAAAAGGACTCTTCAAAGTCCCCTCCAGAAGGTGCTACTTTAGTCAGAATGCTGCTACTGAACTTAGTCCCATAGAGATGAATTCTGTTCATGTGGCCACCATAGAGAACCTGACTGACATCAGTGGTCATTTTATCTGAAGGCATAATTTAATGCCTAATAGGTTACCTTATGAATATAAAAGACATTCTTAGTCCTGAGCCATGTCATTATTAATGTTTATACATATTTTGTGACACACTATGTACCAATATAATTATAGATTCTACTGTTAGGGTGCTCTTAAAAAGGATCATAAAAACTCTTTGCTCACTCTGTCCCTCAGTTCCATACAGTTGGCAGCAGATGGGATTGGGAACTATTCCTATGGAGTTGAGGCATTTTTTCACCTTTGATTTAAGGTCCTATTTAAGATGGAATACTCACAGTGAATATCTGCTTTGCAGATTGCAGTGTAGTGATACAGGAACCTGCTTACCAAGGGGTAGTTAGTACTGCATATGTGGTGTACCTGCAGGGCGAAAGAGCTTTATTTTAGCTTTTCAAAGGCTGTCTTGGACTTAAGTGATAACTGACTGTGTCAAGGCATCATGTCAGGTAGTAAAGCAGTACACTTCAGCACTCTTGAATAGTGAAGTGATTCATAAAAATCAGTACTGGCTGGAAGCAGATCTCCCCTGATGCTAATGACCAGCTACTTTCTCATCTCCTTTATGAGTGTTTATTTACAAAGGAGCTCTATCAAGTTCTGTGTGTAAAGTCATAGCACTTTATGAATGTTCTGCCCAACATGCAGCTTAATTCTTCTTTGCGTTTAACCAGTGGCATCTTACATTGAACACTGGGAAGAGTACACAACACTTCTGAGAATATTTGCGAAGGAGTAAAAACAGTAACAGTAAAAACATGGTGGAGGTTTTAATTTTTGGATTCAGACAAAGGAGAATCTTCCATGAATCCATCCAAAATTCTACCAGTGAACATGATCAGAGCTCCACTTTGCTCTTGAAAGAAGCAAATGCACTATCTTGTTATTTACAACAGAGCTTTGCTTTGTAGGGAAACATATTTGTACCGTGGGGAAAAAAAAACCAATGACATTCTCTTAATGGAATTATCAGATGGGAAGGTCCAAATGGTTTTGAAACTTAGTATTTTTCCATGTAAAAAAAAAAAAAAAAAAAAAAAAGAGGCAAAAAGATCCTTAAACTGCATATTCACAAACACAAGAACAGAATTACAAAGGAGGAAAGGGCATAGCAGAAACACGGACCTGTGGCTGCATTCTAATTCTACAACTCCTGAGCTGCATTTCAGACTTTACTTTCCAGCCCAGCCTTTACCTCCAGCTCATGCTACGTTACTTTCTCGCTGTCTCTCTGAGAAAGACAGAAAAATTTGAACAAAACAGAGCAGGCATGTGGTTGTGCCTGTGTGTCAAACAAACAAGATAATTTCATGCATTAGAAAATGTGACAAGTACAATTTACGAATGCTTGATCAGAGTGAAGCAAAGCCATGAGTCAGCGATGCCATAGTTAACGAGTGAAAAACTATTCCATCCCATTCCATGTTCTGTACACGGGTAGATGAGGCTGTTATACAGAGGCAGGAGGTTGTGCAGCCACTCCCCCATTACACAAACACACTTAGTAGGCAGCGCTCAACAAAAGGGTGGGGGCAAGAAGGTTACAGCTCCCCAAGGCTTCCTAATAAATCCACCTCTGCTCAACACCTTACATAATGATATAATGCATTATATTATTATAAGCAGTGACATCATAATAAAATACCGGAGAGCTACTCAAGTGGCAAGGAACACCTAAGATACATTTCTATACTTGTAATTCAGTTCCTGTATTTTTTAATTATAGATAAGAATTTAAAGTAAAAATAATTATTCATTCCATAAATACTGTTGTAATGGATCCCTGGCATATAATTAAGAGGCCTTTAATTTTAATTTTGTATACTGAACGCCTGTTTTTGGAGGTATTCCATATTCTATATTCAGGGCCTATACCTGCAAAGCTCTAAGCTTCTATTTTCATGGAAGCTGAAGGTGCTGCATGGTTTCCAAACTTAAGAACTTAGCTTTTATAATGATGGATACAAATAACGTGGCTGCATCAAATATGTTGCAAGGCATTTTCCTTCCTTCTAATTGCAATCCATTTCAATCGTGCTGTCAGTGTTCCTTGGACCATCTCAGGTTGCAGCACCATTTTCTAACCCATACTTGCTATACAGCCAGTAATGACAGAGCATCTGCTTGCTAAAGTGCCTAATACCTGAAAGAGGGAACATCACAGCATTCAGTGTTTTCTAGAAACTGGTCTCTTTGACGGTAGAAAAATAGTTAGCCTATAATCTCACTGATGATGTGAAAATGGATGTCTCCAGTTATTTGCAACTGAATATACAACCTTTCAGCCTACAGTAAAGATTAAAATCATTGGCACATGATTATTACTAGGTGAGGATAGCCTTTCTGAAAAGGTAACTGTATTTCTCAATTCTAGCAAATGCAGACACTCACATCTTAAAAAGTACAATAACTGGCACCTTTTTGGCAGACTCAGCAGGCAGGTCAAAGATTGTCTCAGCATGTAGAATGAATTAATATTTCCCTCCCAAGAGTGGGTCCTTCTAGAAAAGGCTTAAGGCAGATTGGTGGGGCATTCAAAATAAAGCTGGAGAGGGGGGTGAAAACTTTTTGTTTATATGAACATTTTTCAGATTTAGATCTAGAAACATTTACGTGTTTTGATGTTTTAATCTTGTATGAAAGACTCCACCTTTCCCTGTCCATCCCTTATGTGTCTGTTCTCCTGTATAGCCCACCACACATATCCTAAGCTGTCTTCCCCCATTTCACTCTGTACTCCCACTCTGCCTTTTTGCAGGACTCTGTATGTCCCCATCCCTGCCTTTAGTCCTTTGTCCCCAATTCGTTGTCTTCTACTCATGCTCCTAACCCCACTTCTGAGTTTCTCCCTGTGTGTTTTAGCTCCATATCCTCTAGATTTAATTTCTGTGCATCTGCTGCTTGCTTTCTCTGAAGCCCAAAGGAATTGCAGAAGGCCCTACTCTATTCCAAGAAATATTTTTTAACTATCAGCCATACTTACAGTGCACGTAATTTAGGAAGCGCTATGTTTCCTCCACTTCTTGCTGCAACAGGGTACAAAGCAATCACTTTGCTTTTGTCTCCTCGTGCTCACGAGAGAGTAACAAATGTCCCCTAGTGCTGCATCAAGTTGGCACTGACAATTTACAGTGCATCTGCATTCAAGTGTTCTTGTTTGGTCATGCAGACACATCTGCAGTAACACAAATTCACTCTGAAGAGATTCATTAATTCTTTGTAACTAACCTGCAAGTACTAAATGAATAAGGGTAAAAAAGTGAATAAATCAAATAACAAAGGTTGAGACAGAGAGCACATAACTGACTTAAAACGTAGCCTTCCTGACACCACACACTCTGACAAACAGATAGTGGGAAGACCACTCCATTTTCAGTGTCCTCATGGGCATAACATGGTGACCTGAAAAGGCAAGAGCATAATTGTCTCCTCACTCTTCTTCCTGTTCTGAACCTGCAGTTGTAAATGCAGGCTAGCAGAAGTGGCTTGCCTGGCTGGCTCCTCACAGACGGATGTAATAGCAGCGGCTGCAACTTTCATGTGCCTGAAAGAATTAGTGAGCATTGTGCGTCCCTATGATTCTCCTAGACATTGCACTGCGCCTAGATGGCATTTTCTCACCCAGAACCATGGTTTACCATTCCTCCAACAAATCTGTAGTACTCTCTGCTTAGCCTACATTCAAATCATTCTAGTCACTTAAGAAAACATCTAAAAGGAAATAAACACCAATTAAGGCACAGCCACTTTAATACAATAAAGATCAGCTCTGGACGTAATTTCCTTGCTTTCTATCAGATAAATCTCCCATTTTCGAACATTTCATTTTGTACTTAGATTATGTCTTCTCAGATAAGCTTTAAGCATTACCATCTGTTCTGCAGCAATCACATGATCCTATCACTTTGATTCAGTTGAATACAAATCCCTTTGACAATAGGGAAACAGCAAAATAACACACGTTTGTTCCAAAAACTGCCAGACCCGTAGATTGTTGAAGGGCTGCTTTGTAGTGGAGGTAAAAGACACGGGGAGACTCTCCTACACACCTCCTGCCTGTGCCCCACACTGTCCAGGCAGCGTTCTGACACTGGAGCTTCTTGTTTGCTAGCGAAATTGAGTCAGTGTTTCAGCTGTGTTCAGCAGCCCCAAGGGCTGAAAGCTTAGCCAGGGCCCCATGCCTCTGCATGCCTGCTAGCATTTGGAAGCAAATCCTGAGTCAGAGGGAATACACCTTTCTCTTGCAGATGTAAGAGCACTATAGTTACACCTCTCAGCAATCTCTGAGGCATTCTTTCCGCATCTGTCCTCTGCAGGCAGCTGGCCCACAGCCACTACAGTTGGCCATTGCAGCAACAGATCTTCCCTGCTGGTTTCTAGGATAAAGGCAAAAGCAGAGTTTGTACCCACTATTGTGGCCACATCTATTAAGAAACCTCCAGTGAAAGGCTGGTGCATACTATGCAGATATTTGAAGCATTCTTCTACTTAGAATAATTTCCCCATTGGAATGGACCTGTTAGCAGAAAGATGATCCTGTTCAGATCCAAAATGCAGAAGACAATATAAAATACTTCTCTTTAAGATTTAAAAGAAGCACAAACTGTACTATCAAAGTAACTTGCAGTTCCTAGCTTTGTATATGCAGACAATGTACATAACCTGGATGAATCACCGAAAAAGGTGCATTGCAAGTCTTCTCACTACGTCCATCTACACTCCTCCTCAACAAGAGGTTACAAACATTGTATCATTCAGAAGGTAATTTCGCCTTATTTTCACCCACTGGATAATTCTCAGAGGGAATGTTTCAGCTGTATTTGTGGTTGAACACATGAACCGATTAAACTGCTGTATATTGATATTTATAACTGATTGAAATTTAGGCTATCAATTTATTATGAAGGAAAAATACAGCAATAAACGAATGTACTACAAATTCTAGCTGAATTTGATATTATGACTCTTCTAATGTCACATAATTTACAGATGAATGCAACATTTCATTTTCTCCTCTTATTTTCATGGCACTGAAAATTCACTGAAAATTACTGGAACATGAATTTCTGTATGAGAACTTTGAGGATGAGAATAACAAAATGCTCAGATTTCAATGGTGCAAAGACACAAATGTCTTGGACCATACACCGTTCATTTGCATTTTAGCATCTATTTAAACTCAGTATTTTCTCCAAGTTTGTAAGCTGTTTCAATAGTTAATCTGCAAGCAGTTGGTGAATATAAATCTCGGAAGCATGCTATCTTTTTTCTATCAAGCTAAAAAGGAAAGGGTGATTCATTTTAAGTGTATTGATGATAGAAGAGTTCTGAATAGCATTTTATCTCCAATACTGTACTTGAAAGGAACGAAGCGCAAGTTAAACAAACAGTAACAATGAATGCATTTTTTTTCAGGGGTGGTCTTCTTGGAAAATGTTAACCACATTAAAGTAGGCAGTTACTGAAATATGCAATTAATTTTAAGTTGATAGAAGTTGAAACTGTCATTCACCTGAGCAGGTGGTGGAAGAACCTTCTTGCATATCTGCTGATTGGGTCCCTGTACTCCAGCACAGTTGTATCCAAGAGGGATCTTGTTGGAGCATAAAAGGTTCCAAGGCTTGCCTCAAGCTGTGCTGTGAAGTTCAAACACAACAGCAATGAAACAAGTGAAACTGCTTCAATTACAACAGGTTGCTCATGTTTGCAATCAAATTCCTCAAACACTGATGAAATGTGATGTTGTTGTAGGAGAGATGAAATTAAAATATGACAGATTGTACAAACACAAATGTGCATATAAACTTTCACTTTGAGGCAGAGTTGACGATGACTTTGAGCAACGAAAGCTGTCAAAACGATGAAGTCTATAACACATCAAGTTCTCACCAGCAGTGTACAATTAAAAGTGACTCATAAGAGTAATACAGTTTGAACAAGTTTGTCCAGTAGAGATCAACTCTCAATTAGCTCAAATCGTCCTTGTCCTCTTAGGCAAACAACAAGGAAGTTCAGTTTTTCAGGGATTATTCTGTTTGGTCAGCAGGTGACAGAACCCTTCTTGGGATGGCCTTGAGGTCTAAGGAACCTCCTTCAGTCCACAGTTCTTTAAAAACTTTAAACAAAAGGGTTTAGAAACCCTAAGGGTTTGACTCTCCTACAACGTGTAGTGGTGGGAAAATGGATAACCTCCCTTGTAAACAATAAAATAAAGCCCTTTTGTTACAGAAGTTCTCTCTGCTTTAAATACTTTCTGACTGCTATAACTCCACAGCTGGAGCTCTTAGACATTTTTCTACATGTTTTTAATACAAAATTATAAATAATATAAGAAAATACACAGTATACGTTTGTGCCCCACATGCTTAGCTTAAAGGAAATTTCATGATCAGTAATATTTATGTTATGTGACTTCTGCTTGAGAGTTAACACATAGTACAAGTCCTTATAGGCAGAACAGGAAGAATTTGCTATATATTTGCTATATAGGTTCTCCTTTCAGAGTGAATATGCAAACTGCTACTGCTAATCAGAATTTTGTGTGGGCTTTAAAAGCAAAATGTAACCTATTGTCTCATTAGGCAGACAGAATCTCATTGATTTGCTGTTATTAATGTTTGATTGAACTAGCCATTTCTGTATTTGCTGATAATGGTTCTTTACTTCCAAACATAGTTACATTTTATTTTATTAGGGTTGATAGCACTAAATGTGCTAATAGTACTGTGTTAGGAACACAGGCAAACTGTTAGTAAATTAGGTTTTGCGTTATCTTAAATCTAGACAGTAAGATAAGTTGAACTTTAAAGGTATTTTCTTTCAAAGCAGCAGTCAATTTAGACTAAAATTGAATACATCAGTACCTTTGCAAAAACAAGCCATACTCTCTTGCCATTGCTGTTTTCCTGACAGCATGTTTTGTACTTCTGAAATATTTCAATGTACATGGAATACGAGTAACTACTAGCACAGTTACAGATTCATTAGATAGCCCAGCTTGATGTTGAAGGCAGAATAAAGATCTCAAAGATAACTGCCCCATCGCTATAAATAAAAGGCCCCACTGGGTTTTGCTAATAAAAAAGAAAACAAATTACCATGTCAAATTTGTTAGATACATATAGAATAACTCCTGGACAGAATGAAATTCTGTCTGCTGTAAACAGTGTTAGGGAGCTGCATGGGGGGAAACACACAGTCATCTATTTATAATGTGCATATTTTTACAAGAGTTTGACAACCAGCCCTTTTCATGGGTCCTTTTAAAAGCATGTTTTATTTAGAATTGATACGCTATGTTTGCAATGCAGAGATTTTTTTAATCAGATGCCCCAAAACGGGATAGCCGATGGCTTGGCAGCAACGTAGGACACCTTGGAGTTTTTCTATCATCAAACACACCAGAATCCTAAGTATTCTTTCTTGCCACAAAAGATGCCTGGTCCCCAGCTGTCTGCCTGCTAGACTGGAGGATAACACCTTCACTAAATCAAGGCACTTCAAATCTTGAAGTCTATTGAGTTTCAAGATAGACAGCAAATCAAGAGGAAGGCATCACACCAGGCTTCAGCAGAGATGAGGCTGAACCTAAAATTCATCATTTCTTGTGAGGAAACCCAGCTACTACTGCAGGGGGCCAGAAGATTACAGTGAGGACAAATGCTATAATCCTAAAGGAGGCAGCAGAGGATAGTGTATTCAAAGCCTTTGGATCTTGTAATGAAAGAATGACCCTTCAAAAGCACCTTAAAAACCATACTAAAATCTCTTGTGCCCGTTGCAGGAAAACGTCCCTCCTTAAGTTGGTGCTGTCTCAGTATGAATATGTAACAAACATTTAAATCCTATATTAACTAACATTAGTCTGTAACATAAGCTAAATTTATGTAATGTAATAAAGTTAGAGCACATATAAGATAGTGCTCTATATATTAAGTCATGCCTGTACTATATATATATTAAAAAATGCATTATTTTAGTATCACTATTGATACAAATGAACTAAATTCAATCAACACGTTGATCTAGATTTTATTGAAATTACTTGTCTACATATGACATTTGATTATGGAATACCATAATCTGGCTGACTGCCTGGATTCTCACTATTGTCTTCTTTATAAAGTCAATAAATATATTGTCATAATCCACATATGAATTACAAAGACACCACAAAAATACATTAAAAATACAATCGGTCCCTTACCTTCTCTGTCTGGGGTAAGCTTTTGTTTAAGAAGGTGATTGACAATGGCACTCAAGCATATGTAACACTGATGACCCATTGTGTTCCAGTTCATGGTGTTCAGGACATTAATTGCCTCATGTATCTCATCGTAACGAATGTACTGGTGGATAATTTCCACAAGGCCCAGCTGTCCTCTTGTGATCATACCTTTTACAGGAAATATTAAAACCAAAGATAGTGTTATGAGTATGTAAACCAGTAGCTGACTACTTTTCAGCACAGTTAAAAATAATTGCTGTTGGTTAGTATTAGGAAGTGTAAGTTAATAGGTTTCACTATGAAATTTTTATGAGAGGGCTCCTTATTATCTTGTTATATTTAGACTGATGGTGCTTTGGACAGCAGAGAAAAGCCATCAGTGAACTTCACACACGGAGGTTGAGTGAATGTGGCCAGTATCTCCTAGTGACAGCATCATGTAAAGTTTGTTTTAAACATGGTAGAAAAAGCTTATTCCCAGGTTATCAGTATTGTATTGGAGGTAATAAATTCATGTTCCTCTACTACCTCCTTCCCATAGGGAAATATTGCTGGGCAACACTAAAAAATAGCATTTGTCTCACACAAACATACCTATCTATACAAGTTTACAGCAGCTCAAACTTCAAAGCAGCAGTTACTGGATTACTCTCCATGTTGCAATTGCTCTAGAACTTACTTCTAGCTTGGCAAAATTCTTTAAATGAAGCATTTCTTCTGTGAGGGGCTATTATGAAAGATATCAACATTTAGGGACCTTTCAGTTACAGTTACACGTGAAACCAAGAACATGCTTGCCATAAGGGAAAAACATGAGCAACACATTGCTCACTCCATGAGAACATGATTTATCTACAGCACTCTATCTCTGAAAAATAGAAATTAAAACTCTCAAATTTTCTTGACTTGTAGGTCTCAGCTTCTGAACAGAAAAGGTGACTGAAAAGCTGAAGAGAGTAATGTTATTTATTGTCTCTGACTACCCATATGATTGTGTGACATAGGCCACATGTGGCATTTTAGCAATTCTTGCTTGCTTTGGGTCACTGTGCTAGAGTATTCTTTATCAGTACTGCTCCAGATATTAGAAAGAGACCGGAATAAATTTACTGTTCCCTTCTCTTTAAATAAAAACATAATGTCATTTTTTATTTTCTCGATTTATATTCTGATGTTGTTTGTCAAAACTAATTTTAAGGAAAAAATTCTGATGAGAAAGGGAACAAGCTGAATTTCAACACTGATATTAAAGCCATAGGATGGCATATACAGATCTGAAGCTTTGGGAAAAATAAGCTTACATATTTATTTTTTTGTAACAGAAATATTTTAGTTTTGTAGTGTCATTAAAGAAAAGACATTATTGTCTATTGTATTTCACTTTACATTTGCATGTATTAAAGCCTATGGACATTATACTGTGTAATAGCCATGTTTAACCTGTATAGGTGTGATAATACCTGATTGTTATGGTAGGCTTTATTCTTCCTAAATGTTTAGTGTTTTTAAGTATTACATAAGTTGGGCAATCTTCATATTAATCCCTAAGTGAAGATGAAAATACTTATTTGCATGCTAATTAAATATAATACTATATTTAAAACGTCTTTCAAGGCCAGCAATGATGAACCACTGGCACCAGTCCCAAGTTCGGCATTATCCAAGTTCTGGGTTGACATCAACGACAAGAAGCCGCAACAATTTTGAAAATGAGTTTGGCATTAGACACCAAAAATATTTGCCATTAATGTTTGAGGGTAAATTTAATATGAATCTTTTCCTGAAATATATCTGGCTAGACAGCGCAATGGAGAATCCACAGAACTTGTCCAAAATCATAATATGTCAGCTGGAAGTTAAAAACATGTTTGCCTATTGTCATTGACATAGTTTCTTAACAGACTTTTATGGGAAACAGTTCCGCCATGAGTTAATTATGGATTTTATTTCAGTCCTGAATGCCTGTCTGGGTTTTGCTGTCATGGCCCCCCAAATTTTCCATATAATTTATATTTGCATTATTTCTTAAATAGCAGAGATCTAAAAACCGCTGAGGTTGGGAAGAGGGGCTGACTAATCAACGCAGCATTACCTTGGTAGCGTGGCAAATTGAGAAGAGGGGTAAAGCTGAAAACCAGGATGCAATAGAGAACAGCATATTTTCGCACAGAGGACTACAAAGAAGAAGGGAGAGAGGGAGGAATAGAGAGAGCTTTGCCTTCTTCCTAGAAGAGATTTTACAGTAATTATACAGAATGAATTTTAAAATGTGATAACTTTCAGCTATAGAGGTCAACATCTTCCCATTTGGATGCTTGACTTCTCCTGGGTGGTACGCTTCCAGGCAACCTGCTTGGGAAAAAGAGGTGACAGCCAACTCACTGCCTAATTGATTTAGGAACGGTGCCCAGGGAGACAGTCCAATTAAGTTTACAAGCTGGCAATTAGCAGGAAAGGCCTCTAAATCCCTGCACTGAGAGCCTGCTTGCCTTCGTAAGAACATAAATGTGCTAAAGATAGCAAGGGGAAAGCTGTGCTTTCTGGAAAGCTGTTGTGAGAAAACCCCACAAGGGAGGACTGAAGAAAAGCAAGGTAGATGTGGGTAGAGTGCCTTCTGCTTGACAGGTAAGAGGTAATTTAGAGGGTTTTTTTAATGGCCAACATGCACAAAACCATCAAAGAGCTGTTATAATTAGTGTTCTGGGGTACTCTGCAACTATTAAACCTGTCATTGAACATAACGCAGCTGAATTATCTCAAAATAAATTGTAACTTTTAAACAGTATTTTAATAGTATTTTTGGATAACAGTAATAATCTGGATCAGCTCTTTTAAAACTATACAGCTATAAGCCAATCCAACATTTCTGTTGCTAACATCCTATTATACTAATTTAGCTTTTTGCAGTGGCATACTTAGCTAATTTTTTAAATACAGTCTTGCAAATGTTTAGGTCTGCAGTACTTTTAGACAGGATTTTTCCCCACAAAAGCACATGCATGTCTCAATCAGTAAAGAAACAAAGTAGATTTTCAAACCTTACTGTCACCTAGTTTTTTTTTAAAAAGGCTTCTTCCTAATCTCAATAGCTTTATACAAAAGAACCATAAAAAACCTCCTGTAAAGATCTACAAAGGCAATCCTGTTTCCTTGGACAGACAATGGGCAAAATGCTGAAATTTTCCAGGATGAGTATATTCGACATGGCTGTCTGCCCTGCTGAAACACTGGCTTGGTAGTCAGAAGATTTAAGCATGATTGTTTTTTTAGCTCTCACAGTGGGTTTGCACCACTGTAACTTGCCTGACTTGAATGGAATGAATACAGTTCTCACTGATGAGCAACTGCAGGGGTTTTATTCTTAGTTCAGCCACTGACTCGTGTAACTCTTGGAAAGCCTTTTAGCCTTCCTTTACTGCTTCTTGTTCTTCTGTTTGTACAATGAAGATAGTTATGGTTTTACTGTCTTAAAAGTCTCCTTACACTTAAAATGAGAAGGGCTATATAAATTCTACAGTTAGTATTATTACTACTTCTTTTATTCACAACTCCTGGCAAACGAATTGAGAGACCAAATTTCTCTAAAGGTTATGAAAACCTTCCTTCTTGTGTGAAAAGTCTTCAAGGAAAGAAATGGTGTAACTTCATGTACTGAAGTCAGGAAGAACAGAGTACTAGGACAAATATACATTATAATGGAAAGGACAGGGACAGTTGCATCATACACGCAAAAAATAATTTAGGAAAGAAAATAGCATTACTATCCTATTATTAAAAATAGCTTATTTTAGCTTGTTAGGGGTATTACTACAGAATAAATACAATTCCTAAAATTATACACTACAGAATAAAAGAATTTTCAATATGAGAAATTGTTATGCTTTAACAGGTAACATAGTGGGACCCTGATCCAACAACAGATCAAGGTCCTATTCTGCCAGACCCCACATGAAAAGATACTAAGTAATCGTGAAACAACGAACTCCTTGGTTCACGTCTTCAGGTATCATTGGAACTATATGCTTTTAAGGCTATGGTCCCATATATCTAAAATGAGGGTGTTGCTTTCAAACTACAAAAAACTTGCAAGGTACAGACATTTCCTTGAGAGGTTCAACAGATGTGCTCAGTAACTCACCAAGTTTAAAGTGAAGTACTCCAAAGGGTCCTTTGTCAAATCTAACCAACAAAAGATCATGAATATCTGTGCTGTCAGTGCTGGCAGATGCAACTTCAGGAGCAGCCCACTGGATCTGGATGAGGCTGCTAGGCACGTCGAAGTGTTTACTGAATTGCAGAGTTGCCTCAGGTGAATAGTCTTGTGCTAAGAGCTGAATTTTAATTGGGGACAGTGCCGTGTCAAAAAGTTGCAGCTCCCCTTGAGAGCTGCCAACCATGAATATGGCTCCAGAAGGGTGGTAGGTTATTAAAGCAGGCAACAGTTCTGCTTGGGCTAACAGAGTCACTTGGTTGTAGGCTTCATAGAGAATTATTGACGAATCTTCGCAACCCAGGACTAGTTTGTCTTCTGTGACGTCTCTGCAACAGCTGATGGCCTTGGATCGTAGCGGTATTCTGGTGACTGCCGCACACTGAATTTTGTTCCTAACACACTTGTAGATGCAGCTGTCAGCCATGGGCTCTTTGTCTGCGGAGATGGAGTGCTCTACCGTGTAAACCTGATAAGGCTGACTAGCGCTGAATCTAGCATCGAGTGGATCCCATTCTGTACGGACGTAACTCAGAACCTGAAAAAAATCCAAAACATTTTGGTAGTCATTTGTAACAATTTATTCTTACTTTGATGATTTAAAAAATAGACTGCTGCAAATATGCTTTCTCATGAGTCAGTAAGCTAAAACAAATACGCATTTTAGAAATGGAGATGTAAAATCTACTCTCTTAACTTTTAAAAGGTTAATTCCTTTGATTAAAAAACCTTGCAATATCGTTTGAGCCATATTTGTTTGTCCAGAGTATATAATAGGTTAGCAGAATAGAAGATGGAAGAAGGGATGGTCCTAACAGTGTTGGTAAGAGGAGAAATGAGCAGCTGACTGATAGAAAAGAATAACTGATTATTCACAAGTGGGGTAAGGGAGAAATCCCAAAATGTCTGGAAAAAATTATAATAGGTTACTCTGAGCATCACATGTAGAGGATTTTAGATCATTTGCTCTGGGCCATGGTAACAGAAAATATTACACTGTAGTGGTAGAAACAATGACATGTTTAAACAATGTCTACTGTCATTGCCAGAAGAGTAGGTGGTAGATATTCTTTGGTGCCATATAGCTTTAGATGCAGAATGAATGAATTTGTGATAGCAGAAAAGAGGGACCATTTAGGGGTACTTGAAGGTTGAATGAACTGGAAGAAGAACACAAAGGCAGAATATGATACAAAGACAGCAGCTGGCAAAGAGCAAGAATTTATAGTGTGGAAACATGGGAAGTACCATAAAGTGATGGAGGCAACAGTGGAG
The DNA here is from genome assembly GCF_047370975.1 of Nipponia nippon. Classification (NCBI taxonomy): domain Eukaryota; kingdom Metazoa; phylum Chordata; class Aves; order Pelecaniformes; family Threskiornithidae; genus Nipponia; species Nipponia nippon. The sequence continues at coordinate 11,635,294 of NW_028262358.1, read as the reverse complement.
ACCAATGAATATTCATGCCCTACCATATATGGGTTTGAGCGAGAGGTGTAGTACAGGACTCAAGCAGGGAAACTGTGGGAGAAATATCACCTGTAAATAAGTTACAAATTAGCCTATGAAAAGCTATTTCTCTGAAAGAGAGAGAAAACCAATGTCTCTAGAAGAATGAGAGTAGTGGAAGTCAGTCGAAACTTGCTGGTGTTTGTTCATGCAGAAATAAGGAGTGAAAGGAAAATGTCAAACGGAGCCAAAACCCGCCCTCAGGTATACCCATAACATTCTTCACACTATAACTAAAGCTGCTGAGCTGCCACTAATTTTGGAAGCCCCTTCTTTTGATTCCAAGTGGTATGCAAGTACCATTTACACAGAAAGGGGTAACAAATGTGATTAAAAGGCAGAGAGAGGGTGAGAGAGGAAATCTGGAAATTTCAGGTTGAAAACAGAAAGGTACACATGATGTTAAAGCAGTTTAAATTTGATTTCCACAGATCACAAGACCAACTGAACATATAATTTAGCCTTTCATCCTGCAAAGGAGGAGAATAAGAAATTAAGATTTTTTTTTGGCATACCACCCATTATTACTTTAGAAGCAACTGATGAATTTATAAACAAGTTATTCAGACTGATTAGGATGTTTTGTTCTGACAGTTTACTCATTTTGTCAGCAAAGAGGTTTCTCATCCAAAAGAAAGAAAAAAGGATTATTGGAATTCTGTGGCTGCAAACCAGCTGCCAGTAATACAAAAGTCTTAGCTACTTTAAGATGAGTAGTTAGGGACGTGCTAAGAACCACTTCATGCAAAAGCATCTAATACAGAAGCCAATGCATCCCACTTGTGAAAACCAGGTAAACCGATTTCAACAGAGTAGTGATCAATGAAAATATATACCAAAGAGGAAATAAAAGATTACTTATATAGTCTGAAAAACATTTTCTCACCTCCAGCATTGCCTCACCAATGACTTAGCCTCTGCAACTAGTCATTTATGCCCCAAAAATGTGCAGTGGCTACTGTGCAGATGTTAGAACTGCTGAAACGTGTAGCTTATTAGGGCGTTAAATTGCATAGCAAGGAAACCCGTAAAAGAGGTTATTGTGGACAAAGGATTACTGTGACCACAGAGCTCTCTAACCCCATATAAAGAAAAGGTGAAGTGTTATTGTTTGTTCTGCAGTTTTCCCTAAGAGTATGTATAGAGACCCAGGTAGCTGCCTTTCAAATATGTGAAACAGAAATCTTGCCCAAGCAAGTCTTCAAAGCTTCCATAACTTCAGTGAAATGAGCCTTGAGGCCCTCTGGGACTCAGATTTCTGTCTTCCTGTGGCAGGTTTCAGTGCACTGCATTATTCATCTACATATTTTGATCCAAAACCAGTGTTCCTCTCTGGACACCTCCTCACAAGCTATAAGAAAGTCATGAAGATCCACACAGTAACAGGCCTATGAGAGATGAAAGACTGAAAGCACTATTAAATTCTGAAGAGAGACTGGCCTTGAAGGTTAAGACAATAGAGAAGAAAACACATGAAACATTAATTTTACAACTCCATAGGAGTGACTGCTGGAAAACAGCAATGGAAAAAGTCACAGAAAAATAAATGTTGTCATCTGATCGTTTGAGAGTCAGTAAGCAAACTGAACCTAATTAATTATTTTGTTCTGCCTTGTTAGAACAAAAGTGAGACAAAATGTTGCTCACTACTTTGAATTTAAAAGGAAGTAAAATCTTACATTTTGGAAGGCTAATTTAATGAGCCTTGAGATGAGAAGCTTCCTAGCTTCACATAATTTTGAGAGCAAATCCTTGAAATGAAGTCTAGGGTAGGGCTGGTTGCTATATATAACTCCATTCTAAATTAGGAAGAAGTTCCTGTGAGGAGAGAAAGACTATTTGCTGCATTTCAAAACATAAATTTTGACATAATGTTTAAACAAACTAGGCTTAAAGGAAACTTTTCTAGACACTACTGTTCATATTCTGGCTGAAAACAAGAGAAACATTTCTCCTTAGATTGGAACAGATAAGCTGCTTCTCATGCATCAGTGGCCTCATATGCCTCTTGGAGGAAGAGTACCAAGCCGAGAGACCTCTTTGTTCTGGTTTCCAGTTTTGCTGAGTCTAACTGGTATCTGGCATTCTGAAGGGGGAAAAAAAATGGATATTCTCTTTCATCTGAGAGGGAAGATTGGAGTTTCTCTGTCACAAATGACTTTTATTATTAATTCTTCGTGCAGCGAACTGGAAAACTAAAACAGCGAGACATACAACTACAGAAACATGTTAATAAGGCTAAGATAATACTTCTGAAAAATAAGAAGTCTAACAATGAAAACTTTTTTTTTTTCTCCAAGAAGATGGTACTCCACTACCCGCCAATTGTTTTTCTATCTGGTAAGTAGCCACATGCTAGTAAATGTAGTGCACATGGTGCTTTAGCAGTCCATTTAAAGGAATTCACTGGGATTCCTTCCCAGTGAGCGGTAGTTCTCTGGAACGCTAAAGGGGAACATTAAAATAGCAATATATCTTTAAGTTAACAAAACATTTGCTTGGGAAATGGGAAGGCAAAAGCTGGAGGAGTTCCCTCAGAAGTGGGTAGGATAACTGTAGGATTTGCGGAGGAGGGGACAGGGCAGCGGATATAAAAAGACAGAACCATAATATCATGTGGCGGGGTGTATAATCCCATTCAACGTTAAGTGCTTTCCATAAATCTTGGACTAAGCACTTAGCCTTGGATTTCAAGGGAAGACTTCTGGAAGTACTTTGCATGAAGTAAAGCCAATTACTTTCTGTAAAACATATAAATAATAAAAAATTTTAAAAGTCCCCTTTAGTTTTGCGATATCTACACTACAAAAATATAGTAACTGCATTTAAATATTGTCCACATAATTTATGCATATTTCCCTTATTAATGTGGCAGTCACGCACCCCTACTGCACGTTTATATTGTTTTCCACTTGCAGTACTGGCCTGTGCTCTGCATCAGCTAATCAGCAGTATGAGGGATACTATACAGGTCAAGTTCTCAAATCCTAGAGTCAGAAATCATAACAATCCAAGTAAAGGAATCTGTTAATCTGGGGCGGGGGGGGGGCTGAATTATGCTAGTTAAAATACTTTCTTTCGTTTTATGTTTGAAAGAAATAATAGCACTAGCTTGTGTGGGCAGTATCACTCTTCTCAGTGCAAATCTTTGAACACTTAAAATTGAAGTATTTTGCATAGAGTGCTGGGAAAGGATAAAGTCCACATATCAAAACAAACAAGAGTTTTAACTGGTAGTTCTTAAGCAGAAAATTGGCTTACCAAGCAGATAAAAAAAAGAAAACAAAAGAAACAGAGAAATAAGCTTGCTGTGACTGAATTGTGTGTCTTTCAGATGAGAAAAATGTTTGATTTATTTTATGGATGTTAAAAAAATTGCTTATTTAATTTCACGCAGTGAGGCTCCAAATAACAACAAACACTTTAATTAGAAACGTAGAGTGGAAAGTCTAGTGCACACTACAGTAAAACAGTTTTAAATACAGCACTGTGAAGATGGAAGAAAAAAAAGCCCTATTTTTAAACATTTCTAAAATAAAAATGCAAGGCTCCTACTCTAGGTTACTTATTTGGCTGCATTGTATTTACAGTCCCACAAGCAATCTTATTATTTAGATCTTCAGACAACATTTATTCTTATTTTCTTTCAAAATTTATCATGATCATCTTTATCCCATATTATTCATTGAACTTTTAACCCAACATGACATCAAGGATTTTACATTCTTTGCTATATGTGTGTGAGAGGTATTTCAGCTATTCAGTCACACACCATAGATGTTTTTCTGACTGCTACAGTAATTGTAGGATAGCTCACTCATAAAAGATCTGCTGTGCTTATTTCACAAGTTTGAGGCACAATGTGGAAGCAATAACTATTAAATATTACCTCTTGGGAGAAAGAAAAATAATATTCTCTCTCAAGCAAATTATTTTTTCCACAAGATTGAAGTATAATTTCAGTGATTCACACTAGCACTAAATGGAGTGAAAATAAACATGGCAAAGACAAATGCAAAGTACTACAGTAACTGAGCTCTGGCATCATCACCCCCTGTTAATTTATGTTTGCAGAATAAAGTTCATGTTGATTTTAACATGACTTTCTCTCAAAGCATTTAATCCAAGGATGATTTCACATCAGATCCTATTTATTCATAGCAAATTGTTTGAAATGATTTCTGGAAGATTCCTCTTCTGGTTTTGAAATCAAAATACCAGCATTATCTCCACAGGGAGACAATTTAAATCACATCCTTGGTCATTGGTACTTTAACAAAGAAGAAACAAACAAAACCTAGTAATTAAATAAATAAATTGGAGAACGGATGAGTTTACTGGAGGAAACCAATGCATGCAAGAAAGCAGACAAAGGTTCAACAGACGAATACTCCTGCAGCAACACACATGCACGTATATAAAGGTACATCGCACGCCAAAGCAAAGTCATATGTTAAAGAGAAAAGCACTTTCATTTCTTCAGGGGACGATTCCTCACCAAATCTTACAGCATTCAACATAATAAACACTCATCTCAGAAAAAAAATGAAGGGAGTAAAACAAGTCAAGATTTGCAAGGAAAAAGTTATTTCTGTTTCTAGAGGAATAATGTCTATCTTTAGCCTTAATAGTAGCAAATGTGAAAACATAAGCCACACAGCACAATTCAAATCAATTTTATAGTGCATTTAAAATGTAAAATGTATTTCCTCCATTAAGTTGAAAAGCTGCTTAAGTACACAATACCCCAAACACTGTATGTGCAATGTGAATCATCCCAATGCAGAACATGTAGTTACAGGATATTATCATGATGAGGGGTTGAATTGCCTTGTCCCAGAGCTATTCCTGTCCTCATCCTAATAAGCACTCTTCTGGTGGGCAGCAAATCTCACTCAGAAAATTCTTCCAGGGAGGAAGTAGTATCACCTAAGTGCCCCATTTACCTTTCCTCTGCCACAACAATGAGAGTGTCAGTAGCTGGCAGAGCTTTTTGTCGTTTCCATAGGTCAGCACCAAGGTAGAACGGCTGTGGGTAGCACCCATTCATTTCCTTGGGCTTGGTTTACTTTTTCACAAACCCAATATGCCAAACAGCTCTTTATGGGCTAGACATTCAGCGGTTCCTGCTTTTCTCTTAATTCTCGATAATAATGCTGTTTTATCCAAGTGATACTACTATTTTCAAGTAAAATGTTGGTGGTATTATTTTACTATACTTCTTTTTGATAAATGCTCCAAACTGAATCAGTTCATGCTTCTCATTCTTCTTCTGTTGACAATAATAATTTACTGGGACAAAATTCATATTATTGGTAAAATATGATAAATATGGATTTACTGTCATGCATAACAATGGCATGTCATGTTTTTATTCCACGTCTATACCTGAGGAACACTGCAAGTGCTAAGGGAGTAGAGGCAAAGACAGGCAAATAAGCATGCTTACAGAACCACAGTATTTTTGGGGTATCTGACCTAGAGAGTAACTGTTTAGCAGCTGTCTAGAAATGCTAACTACATTTTTGCTCATGTTTAAGCTATCAAATGAATCAGAAGTTAAAGTTCCCCTCCAAGACTCTGTAGGGGAAAAATGTATCTCAGTTAATTGCAGATTGGGGGTTGATGCTACTTCTAGAGCTGCTAGGTTATGACATCCCCCATCCATGCACGGGAATTTAACTACTGCCCATAAGGAGCGCTAGAGAAATCAAGGAAAAAAAAAAAAACAAACAGTACCATAGGTTACATGTCACGGATACATAGGGGAAGCATACAGGCAGAGTGTCTTGAGCCTCACACAGCAGCCCACTGAGCATCCAAGAGATAAGTACATGGAACAGACTTATTGACAACCAGCAAGACAGTTTGTTATCTATATATGACTAAGTTTTCCATAGCCATGGCATAGTGCTTGGTATTTTACTGACAAATACAGGAAAAGAAATTTCATCTGAAGATCTTAGAATTAAAACAGGCAAGTACAGGCAAAGAATCAGAAAAGGGAAAACAACTGAACAGTTACATTTGGCAGTTCTGCTTTTAAAAATAATTTTCTTATATTTATATTACAATATGGGCTAAATTAAAAGGATTATGAGTTTAGGCCTAAAGGTTCAGTGAATGCTTATTATCATTATTGTGTGGAGCACCAGTGATGTGCTTGGGACTATATTAGACAGCCTCAGCCGTGAGCAATTTAGAGTCTAAACCAGAAAAGGATAAAACAAGGTGTATTGAAAGATGCAGAGCAATGCTGTAATGTGGAAATCTCCCTATAATATATAAAATTAAATGGAGAAAGCTTTAAACTGACAGGTTGGTTTCTGTGAATTTCTTAGAAGAAATGAGTCTCTAAAGAACATCTCAGAAAACAGAGATTGCAAACTATGTTGGCATTAGGGATCTTTCTGGAAGACACGGGAAGGAAACAAAAGGCATGGGAATGTCGCTGTCAGAACCTGGATATATGGAAGTCATGGTAAGAAATAAGACTTGAAATGTTAGTAGAATGAAATTTCATAATATTAAACTGGTACAGGGGCTAGGCTGAGAAAACTTACAAAGAATAGATGCACGTTTTAGCTACCGGAGTAGTTTTTATATGTGATTGGGCATAGCTGCAGGGGAAATCGAGAACTGCAGGTGTATATCAGGCAGAGGAGAGAGATGAGTCAAAGATGACCGCTAGTGGAGAGAGGTCAATTGAAACAAAGTAAAGAAGGCAGAACTGGAGGTAGTTTAAACTTAAATTCTACAGTGACTAATAACTGAAATAAGAAAGAAAAGCTGTCTCAACTACCTTTTCTCTTTTGCTTTCAATATATAGAAAATCCCAAGGGAAAAAAACCTCACTGAAATTAGTTATCAACGTAATAATTCCAAGACATTAAAACATTTACATCTTCCCTAATTAAAGAGAACAGGATGTCTTTTATAAGAGCAGCTTATTCTAAAGTGTTACTTAGGGTTTTTCCCTACAGGGAAATAGCCTGTAATAGCTGCTCCAGAACAGCTATTCCACAGCTGATCCTCAAGTTTGTGCTCTTCTCCCACAGTCAGTGCCTTTTTAGTGCCTTAAAGTGGACTTTATGGACTTTAGTCCATGTTAACACATTAAGCTAAACTGAAAATAAAATTTCAAATACAGGAGCATCTATACAAGATGCTAGTCCAGAACAGCTTTTACATTTTAAATTCAGGCTCCAGATCTTTTCAGAGGATGCCTAGATGGCCTCATTTTTAAGTTTTTACCTAACATAAGAAACTGGATTCAAATATTCTTAAATAAATGAAATAAAAATGAAATAGATTAAATAGAAACATCTGCCAAAAAGGTAAGCTAAGCAAGTGTCAGGAAGAGGGTCAGCTTGTAGCCTTGTTCTAACTTGTAGCTTACATTCCCACCTGTAGATGGGGAATTTTGACTTTTTCTTTAAGAAAAAAAAAGAAAAGGTCCCTGATTTCATCAATACTCATAGCAACAATTTAAGCAGCATCTGGGTGTACCTAAAATTTTATAATAAAGCACTTAAAATAGATGTAAATGCCCATCAGTTAACATTGCAGACAATGTAAAATAATTGCATTAGACAAGCATGCAACAGCTACAGTTTCTAACTCAGATTAGAGTTTTCTAGTGGTACTCCGACACTTTTATTTTCAGTGTTAGCAGCTCCAAAGCTATTCCATTATAAAGACATAACTTCCTTGCTACATTTCTCAGACTGCCAGTTTTGATGTGAAAATAGTAAACATCCTAAATAAAGTGCTTTTTTCATTAAGTAACGAACCTTTGTTTTTAAGATTAGAATGGCTGGTCTTCTTTTGTTATGTTTTTATCATATCTGTTCTTTATATCTACCTGAATATGCATTTAAGTTGAATAGTTATTTCTCTAGCAAATCCAAAAAATCATGTAACAAGAGAGTTCAGCACTTTACCTCCAATTTGCCATGTGCACAGCCTAACAGCAATAGGTTGGCTCTGTCCCTCTCACAGGAAATAGGAGACCAAGGCCATGCTCCATCACTAGTTGCTGACCACCAGCAAATGACCATATCTTGCATACAGTTTATTGCCAGGTGACGTTTCATCCTTCTACCTTCTGGTCCAAGTATATCAATATAAGAAATCTGATGGAAGAAAAAATGCAGGAAATATTTGAGGTGATAAAATAGCATAGTAGGAGCAATTGGGAGCATTTACTTTGGATATGTGAAAGAGAATGTATATATACACAGAGGACTGCGTACATATATCTTCATATAGGCTGTCTGTAAATGTAAAAAATATCTCCTCAGACAGAAAACGACATGCTCACACTTTTATCTGTGGGGAGGGGATTGGGAAGGAAAGGAATGTGAGTTAAGACGGAATTTACTGCAATGACTCCAATCAATACCAAAATGTACAGTCATGGTTGCTTGACAGCATCGACCTACACATAGGATTTAAGCTTAGCCATATTAAATGACAAGTTCTGCAAAGCTGACCAGGGAGCTGAGGCTAGTGTTTAAGACATAATCAAATATTAAATGTATTCCACAGTGTTTGAGCAAACATCTATCTTTCTTTTTCCTCCCTAAATTAAGGAATCCAAATACAAACATCCACTTTGCAAGAGAATATATACTTTTCTGCATAATGTGGATGAGCTACAGCATCATGCGTAAAGTTTATGCAGCTCTTGAGAATTGTGCCTCTTTCTCAGGAAGGATTTGTGGAATTTATTATTCAAACTCTGTTATTTTGGAGCATGGTTATTTGAAAACATGAGCAGTGCACCATCTGGGTGACACATGCCAAGGAAATATAGATTGCACCGCATTTCTGCTTAAGGAATTAATGGAAGGTTGATAGCTAGGGGAAAAAAAAACTATCTTGCCATTGCTGGTCAGCAATAATCGAACCACTTTCTGGGGATTAAGCGCATGGCTAAGCCTACTGGACCAGACACTAGCAAAGGGCAGGGGGTCTTCTTATCAGAGAAATGCTTCTGGAGCCAGTCTCACTACATGACAGATTGCTTTCATATTCCTGTCTGCAAGGCAACAAAGGATGGCAGTAATGCGATAATGCCAGAGTGCAGTGGGTGTTAAGAACCCGTTGCATTTATGTATTGTATTTAGTAAATAATCAGGCTCATCCAAACTGTGATCTCACCACTCAACCAAGGCCATTAAAATCAAGGTTAATGCTTTAATAATCCTTTGCTGTTTTTTATATGGTCAAAAAGAACCCTTTTCTATTTGCATGGTCATAATATTATTGACCTCTTCATCCCCTGAATACACATCAAAAGGAACTGAAATCAAAGTAATTACCAATGTTGTTCTCTCATGGTAAACATTTAACTCCTTGTACTGTCTCCTCCTTCAGTAAATTGAAATGGATTAAAAAAAAACACAGATGGGAAAAACTTGCAAAAGGTCAATATTTTCAGAATATCCTGTGGTTTACTTGTCAAAATACCCTTTAGAATTGTAAAGATAAAACATACATAAGTTAACAGGTAGCTGATACTTGAATTAAAACTATATATAAATAGTTAACTTGGTGACAACACATTTATTAGGATGGAAAAACACAAATACTTTCACAGGTATCAATTAGCGCTGTATTGCAGAGTTAACGGTTCATAACAATTTCACATGTAATAACAGTCACAAATCTTCTGTAAACCTTTATGTCTTGCATTAGACATGGCACTTTCAAACATGGACTAATGCTACTGAGAAAAGGTAAATGATAATAGTTGTTTTTATATTTTGCTGGTCTTCAAGACTGTAGTGATTCATACAGTAAGTCTTCCTTTCTTTTTTCAAAGTGTAAATAAAATCCAAGGTGGTATCATTTAGAAAGGAAGAGGATAGAGAAAGTAATTCTTCCATTTAGGTATGTATTGTGTAAAACCCCCAACTTTTGGATAAATATCAAACTGTGAGGAGGAAAGTACGGTTGACTTGTTCTTATTATTAATAGCACTCTGTCAGTCCAGCACCGCCTAGCACTCCCCGCCAATTTTGCCCACCATGAGGCTGGACAGTGAACAACGTGAAGTTGATTCTGTCCAGGTACCAAAGAAATTACAATGTAAATATGTCAGAAATTTAATTATATCATTACATACGATTGTAAGCAAGCATTTTCCTCATTTTAGAAATGGGAATTTAAACCCAAATACCATGTATATTTCTCAAGGCTACACCAAAAGTCAGAGGCAAAGATGAAGGCTACACTCAAATTTCCTGAATCTTAGCTCCATATTTTAATCCTGTGGTAGTTTTATACCAGTGCAAGCTACCTTTTAATTGAATTTCTCTTGGGGGGGGGGGGGGAAATCAACACTAAGGAACTGTTTTTTTCTAAAGCGTGTATTGTTACAAGTTTGCACATTTGCAATTGAGGACCATCTTTTGTTTCTTTTGTTACTACTGATAGTGACGCTACTGTTGACTGTGTCTGTGATCTTGTAGCTTTTGTAAGTTTGACCAAAAGCAGCCATGAAGAACTCTAATTCAGTGCAGAGAGCTGACATAATATTATTGCAGTAGTGAATAATACTTTCTGCTGGCTCACACTGGTGCAATTTTGAAGATAATAAAAATTATATTTAGCTGCCTAACTAGCAAGCCTCACACAAAAGAACATTAAATTAAAAAATGCAAATGCCTTTTTTTGGCTGGCAAAGAAATAATCCATAGTGATTCCCACTGATTTCAAGAGAAAGCAAAGTTAACATTGAACATGGAGGCGTTTCTAGAAGCTCAGCTGTGTCAGCAAAGAACTGAACATAACAACCCTATTAAGGAGTAGAGCAGATATTTCTGGTTTCCTAGGGCAGAGAGAGTTTTCTATGGATTAGGCTTTCCTTCTTTCCCAAGAAAAAAACACCATAACCATTAGATCCAAATTGTGCCCAGCAATACCCAGAATGAAAACATATTTTCTAAACATAAATTAAGTAGGGAGCTATGGCCCTCACAATTAGATGATGAAGGCATCCTTCAGCTCACCACAGCTTCTTCATTAAAGTTTAGAGCTATTAAAAAAAAAGCCCCATACTACACACCATCCTTGCTTCTAAAGCACAACCTTAACAAACACCATAGGCCAGGCACAAGCACACAACATTTTAAAGTAAACTACGTATCAGCTCAGTTCCTGGTGAACAGTGAACTGTCTCAAATCCACGTTATAGAGGTTGGATCAATCTCGCAAACACAAGTCATTCCTGAAAAGAGGCCCTGAACTGAAACAGCCTGGAAAATGTATTAGATATTCATCCTAGCAGAAAGTACTTCTACCAAGCAAGTTAAAACGTAATACGGCAAAACTTAAATTAAACACATCCTTAAAAAGCTTGACTTGCAGATGCAAACTCCCTTATGTGAGGAAGCAAATTACCGAGGAGTTGTCAAGGGGAAAATATTTGCTAGTACAAGATTGTTTTTCTTAACATTTATCCAGTCTGAAATAAATACAAACTCTCTCTTTTGCTTACTACATCTTTCTACCTTTCTTGGGCAAAGGCCTGTCTCTTCTTCATTCTTGCACTTAACTGGATGCAGCCCCTTTCCTACTCTGCCTGTTCAAAGTTAATTGCCTTTGGTTGGTTATTTTTTCATACTGTTGTAGCAACAAGCACTTCCACCTAAGGTCAGCTACTGCCCTGATGTCAAAGACCTTACGGTTGAAATAAGTTATGTCTACACAGCCCAACCCATCCAAGACACAGTGTAATTCAGCTTGAGATGAGCTGGCTTCTACTGACATCCAAACCGGCTAGTTTAAAGCCAGCTCAGCTATCTCTAGACTACCTTTCAGGTACTGCTGTGACTGTGGTATAGACACACCCATACATAAAGGGCTGGAAAAACAGAGTATTTTAATCTTCGCTGTGTAAGTAGTGAATTGAGATACAGAGGCACCAAGTCACTTGCCTAAGGTCATATACGTAGTTTGTCAGTGGTGAGAAACTCAGCTTCTATATCTTGAGTCCTAGCTCAGCAGCTTAATTGTAAAACCAACTCTCCCAACAATATGATTACTGTAACTAGAGGGAAAATTAAGATTTCTGCAAAGAATTACAACAGTCTTGGAGCTCAGACAGATGACTGAATTATCATAACTTCATGAGTTCGTGTATATCAGCTGAGCCATAGTAATTGACAATGCGTGCATTTTTAGCCCACAGCAAACAAGAGGTAAAACACATTAGCTTAAATCTTTTACACTGAGGTTTACCATTACAGGTTTTGCTTCATGCTTGTTAGATGCTGAGAATGTGCAAAGGGTCAGTTACTGCTGCTCAACTGACACAAGGTAATCTGCTAAGCAGGAGTAACTCAACTGTGTGTCTGAGCCCTTAGCCTAAATACAGTAGAAAATTGGATCGCTCTTGGCACAGTATTTTAACTCATTAACTCAGAATGCCATATAATTTTTTCTGATTTTTCAATAACTGTTGTTTTTAGAATTTGAGCTGTTCTGATCAGTTATAAAAAGGTTTCCAATTTATACTGCTATATGTTATCAGCAAGTACCAGTGATTCATAAGGTAAAGTTACTGCAGTATTTACAGTCACCATTGATAGCTATACCTTAAAGTCCAAACAAGAGAGTTTTTCCAGTCTTTTGTTTACATCAGGAGAATCTGTCTTCTTTGTAAACTGAATAAAGCAGAGCTGGTTATGGTCCTCAAATGACAAGATGATGAAATTGTCTGTAAGAACAGCTGAAAAACAAATAAAAGTTGTCACCACTGTAATACCTGTTTCTAGTAACAAAAATTACTGAGACAGTGCAAAAAGCAATTTTTTCAAGACAGTGTCTTAAACATTACACTGAAGCCTCTGTAATCTCTTAAAAGACATCAATGTGTCATCCTGCCAGGACCTTCTTGGAAATGAGAAATAAAGCCTAGGGAGTACTCCAATTAAATCTGAATAAATTATCTCATCTCAAGTTACCACTACATTCAAATATATGTTTTACATGAATGTTCCACATTCGTTTTCATGTTGGTTCAGCCTTCAGTTTTTTTTTCTTACGGTAAGATCCACCAGTATTTTGGAAATGCACCTAATACAGCATTGCTTGTGTTAAGGATGATAAATGTAAATTAGTACCTGAGGTGTATCTGGTACTTTGACAGTGTAAGGTTCCAGGTGCTGCTGCAGACATCAAGGAGGCTGTTACATACAGGATTATGCTTTAGAGGGGTTATGAATTTGTTGAAAGCTTCATATGGGGGTACCCAAACAATACAGGTAACCAAGATGGAACAGACTCCCTTGGAGTCTGGAAAAGTGCAGTGGAATCCCTGCTGTTATCATAAGGGGATGCTAGACCAAAATAGTTCAATATAAAAATGAATAACTAATTTGACAATGAGAATTAATTAGATAATGGTATCTAGGATTTTTCCCAAGTGTTACCCAGTTATTCAAGCAGTGCCCACATTTAAAGAGATGTTTGAGAAAGAAGTGAGTCATCAGGGTAACTAGTACCAGATCACTGAAGAACTGTTAATGAGAATCAGGTTTAAAGTAAAGCTAGCAAGTTGTTTTCAGAAAGTAAACCTCTGCTAAAAGGAAAATGTCAAGTGGAACCGGATTTAAAAACAAATAAACAAACCCCTGCAGAACAACCCCTGAAAAACAAACAAAAAGGAGCATTTGTGACTAGTATCCTAGATTCCTAAATGTATTTTATATATCCTTAAGTAGATTGACAGTTTAGTCTTACATATAAGCAGTGAAAACTGGCTACTCAGCTTTGCTTTGATATAGTCTGATTTACAACCAGTTTCATTTTCCAATAGTCATGTACTGGCACAACTCTGAAGTATCTGGTACGCAAATGCTGAAGGGTAAAGTTTAAAGACAAATAATTGCTTCTGAAATGTAACATTAACACAAGCTTTTGAAAAAAAAAAAAAAAGAAATGGTGATAAAGTATCTGACATGATGAGTTAGAAGCTATAACCGAGATCCTAAACACACATGAAAATTTAAAGCCACTGGGTATAATATTCTCAATATGTACACAGTTAAAATATTTTTATACCCTCGCAGGCACAGTTAACATTAAAGATGACCTACAGCACACCTCAGATGCTTCTGAAATTCATTTTGGTTGAAGGAAGGAAAGCAGGATTCAAAGTTTTCACCTGTTCACCTGTGCAGGTGCGAACAGGACTAGCAATCCCTTGATTTTCAATATCTGTGGTTGTCTGGGGGAGGAGTGGAGAGCAGATTGACATGAATGCAACCATGGGCATAGTTAGACCATTATTCAGAGAGGACCCATATGTTGCAGAGTCAGATTACCCTAAAAAGGCAGGCACAGCGTAGTTTACAGCTACAACTACTATTCTATTTACTAGTACTGCAAGACCCCTGTGCCACAAAATAATTTATAAAATGAGAAATACTATTTTCTTTTAGGAAAGCCATTTTTCTATAATTTCTAATTAAATTTATTTTTTAATTTGCCTATAAATAATAAAAATCAGGAGGATTTTATTAGAGGCAGGAGAATTATAAATGCAATCTTAATTCTGTATTTTGTGCACACAATCTGACCTTTATTCCAAATGTTAAGAGGGTATGCTACTCTGAGTTAGAATTACAACATTTCCTAAGTGATTTTTGCAGATTGTAATATTATCCATTTCTACATATACGCAATTGTTAAAATAAGAACTATTACTTTTATACAGACATCTTGCATTAAATATCAAATTTCTTTTGGCCAACTTTATCATCACAACCCTAATTCCAACCTAGATTTGGAAAGACTTGCAGTTATGTTGGATTAAAGTTAAATTATTCTAGGACAACATTCTGTCATCTTTCTCACATAAGGATATGTCAGTATATAAAATTGTATTTTGAACACTATTTGTATGGGTAACAAAAGTATCTTCTTCTGGTTTTCCTGAAAAAAACACCAACATATTGCAATGACAGGTATTGCGGGTTTTGCTTTTACTGAATAGAAGCAGTCCTGTTTCACCTTCAGACATGAGTATTACCAAACGTGGAGATTTAAGAAATTCTTGAATAAGTGAAAATAAGGACAAACCATTATATAACATTATTTATAGCAGTTTCAGTGGTATAACTGTAGGAAAACATATTTCATATTTGTTGCTTTATTATTGCTTTAGCTGTAAGCTTTTTTAGTTACCAGTATTTTTTAAAAAAAATATTTGTATTTCTATGATATATTAAGCCAATGTAAGGCAAGATATGTATAATTTAATTATATATTCATTATTTATGATTTTTTTTTAAAAGACAGTATTCTAAATAAGTTCTACATAAAGCTTCAATTTGGGTATAACCTTAGCTTTCACACTTTCCTACTTTTTGTCACCTGAAAGTATGAAATCCTCCCTCTGGAAACAGAGGGCAGAAAAATCTGAGATGGAATTAGTAATCTAGTAACTTAAGTGAAGAGTGAAAAGAGAGTCAAGACATTAAATGTGTTTTACACTCTCTGTGTAACTAGTTGATAAAAAATGGTTAGGGTTAATTTTTTTTTGATACTAAAGATTCTACTAACATAGTTACATTAATGTTATTTTCAAGATTAAACTACAATATACTGATAAGAAAAGATCAGAGGGACACAGTATTGCAGCTTTCTTAAATAACCAGGCCAATATTCAATAGACGCCTGGGTATGGAAGAAAATAAATCATTAAAGATCAAAGCTAATTCTAGCACATATTTTTATTAAAAGGATGTAATTTGGGTCTACTTTTAAAGAATTTGGAAGATAATGTACATGTAATTCGGCTCACACCGAGATTCCATATTCTTGATCATGTAGATGCCAAGATACTGACACATGGTTGGGTTCTCAGTGGAACTCTGTAGACACACATTGAAAAAGCTGTAGTTGTACTATAAAGCTGTTGAAAACTAGTACATTTTTGTAAGTTTTCTTCTGCATTAAACTAAAATTTCATTTTTAGTAGTCACTACTTAATAACAATACTGAGATTCTGGAAATCTAGAAACTAAATCTGAGCACCTCCATGTAACTAATGTTATCCAGCCCTTTCTAATACGTAAATATTTCAATAATACCTATCCCATGTAATTAATCAGTTGGCTAATGTTCTGTTCTGTCCCATTTTCCCACTTATGAAATAAACACAAGTTCAAATGGCGTGTTCACAGTGATTAAAATGTGTTAGAAACTTAATTTTAGAAACCCATTCAGTATTTGACAAGCCTGCAAACTTTGATGTTAAATATTATTCTTAAGTCTTCTTAGTCCTGAGGGTTGTAACTATGGCTTTACATGCAATTACTTGTGTTTGAAGTCCCCAGTGGCAATAATTAGTCTACCTGTTGACATACTGTTTCTCTACTCTATTGTTAATGTAGGCAATTGATTTGCACGTGGGTGTAATTACCATCACTGATGGTGTCGGAGATGAGCTTCCCCACCAGGGTCCTGTCAATCACCACTTTCTCCAGCTGTGGCCCAGAAAGGCTCAGGGACACCAATATACCCGAGTGAAAGAGGAGCTAAATCCAAATAGTGAGAAAACAAGACATCAAGAATCATTAATAAAGCGAAACGTTCCAAGGTACGTATTAGCAGCTGTCCATTACATAGTAATCTAATTTTCAAAATTACAAAAAAGACTTATTGTTGATGTGAAGATGTCTTATAATGACTTTGAAAGCTTTTTCAATGAAAGGGAGAGGTGTAATACGACACTGAATTATACAGGAGGACACTGAATTACAATTGCTGAACACTTGAAGAAGATGCACACTAAGTCCCCACATGTTGCAGAAAACGTACTGAATTAGTTTGTTAAAAACGGAGATGGAAATTCTGTCCTGAATAAGGGATGATGCTGATCACTCTATCATCCATGGATCTGTTTTTTTCTGTATAAAATAACTCATAGCCTGCATGAAAAAACATATAAAGTTGGGCTTCATGTAATTTTATATTATTATCACAGATTAAAATCAGCACCTTTTTGCTGTCCTTGTTATTTCTGATCATTCGTATATTGTTTTAACTTAAATAATGGTTCCCTACCACAGTGATAGCTGTGGGCTCCTAATAAATCCATATACTCCTTGGCATAAAGCTATAGATGTCTCTCTTAGAAAGAAGGAATTTAAACCATTGGACAGAATAGTCAGAGACTTATTTCAGAGTTAACTGAATATTTCTGCCTAATTAATCTTAATTAAATGGTACATATAATCTGAAGAGTAAGTCACAGTACTCATCAGCTCCTTCTGATGCCGTATCTTGTATGAGAGAGAGAATGCTCAGTGGGAGGAGTTATGAAAACCATTTCTTTTTGCATAATTAAACCGTTACACTTAGACATTTTCTGAATGCAACTATTACAGCAAAGAAATTCAGAAAATAAACCCCATAAAATTCCCTCCCCCATTGTGAGTTGACCTCACTTTGCCAAGCTACTCCAGTAGCAGGAGTACATGAAAAGCTTTATTAGAGAGATATTGTTTTCTTAATAACTTGGTAAAAGATAAAGTCAGGGGTTTATAAAAAAAATTTCTTACTGTATTAGTTGTTTAACTCATTGCCAAACTTGGGTTCTACAGAAACCTTGATGTAAAAACAGTGAAAAAATCACTACTGTGACTTTGATCTTCACATGCAGTACTGAAAACACAAGTGTATTTTAATTCATCTTCCAGTCACCTCTGATCCTGCAAGCTGCTAGACTAGATGACCTCAGTGTATAAGTTAAAAGTTTCAGGCCAGCTCTCATTCCTGCTACAGGGCAGCAGTTCTGAAGGACTCATATTGGTAGCTAGGTTCATCTCCCTCTAAGCAGTAAAAAAAAAAAAAAAAAAAAAAAAAAAGTCATAATTCGTTCAGCAGAGGCTATACTAGCCCTAAACTTTCTTTTCTGCCAAAGGAATCCTCAGTGGAAAGACCGTTGCAGAAACATACAGAGGGCTCACCAAAGGCCAGAAATCTGGGACTCCAGCTCTTACTTCCACCTAACAGCAGATTTTTAAAGACATCTCTGTGCTTTTATAAAACTTACTACTAGAGAAATACTTGCTCTTGTAGTAGAATTTGGCATAAAAATCCCTGTTTGTATACCAGAGCTGTGAGACAAACATGGTTGCATACTTTTTAGTACAACACACTGGTTCATAAACACCAGGCAAACTTCCTTGCAGTGAGATCCACTGGATTGTATAATAAATACAAAGTACTGGGTACAGGAATGTAGTGATCTGATTGAGCTTGCCTCTTGCGCAATGCTCTGCTCCCAATAATTTAGTTATGAAAATTCTCAGTTATACATATTTTGCTATAGTATTACAGCTCTGCGCTCTCTGTAGCAAAGAACGGGACAAGCATATTTAAATAAATTACCTTCTTGCCCTGACTAATATCTTTAACCAGTATTTTTCCAATCTATCTTCCTGTCAATTCACAGTAGTTTGACAAGAAATTCTAGTGATGTCTGCAATAGAAACAAAAAATACCTGTGATGTGAAATGAATTTGTTAAGAACAAATGATCATTTCCCATCCTGTCAAAGTCTAATCATGCATTCATTTGATAAATATATATAGTTAATGTTTCAATATTCCCTGTCATGACAGATGTCCTTTAGGGTTTTGTCCTAGTAAAAATGTTAGACACAGTTACACTCATGCAGCTTTTACTACAATCTTTCAAAACTTCAATTTATCCTTATGTTGAAGTTAGATTAGATAAAATCACAATTTATTTCCAACTTGATAATGTTAAGTCCAGCAAGGTTTGACTACGGTTAGCTATAATTGTCCAAAGAACCTAGTTAAAAAAGTGAGGGTTGAAACGCAGAAGTTGACAAACTACGATGTAAACAATGATCGAGCAAAATTACATAAATACTCTAGAAAGATCAGGTCTAAATTACTGAATGAGTATCAGCCTGCCAGAGAAGAGTAAAACACCCCAAATCCTTCAGTGCTATGTACCAACAAGAGAGCTGGTGCAGTCATATAAACAAACTCTCCAACTTGTGTCTTCCACAACGCCTTTGGCTTGGGAGCTAGGTTCTTCCCTCAGAAAATGTTACTGTAATGGTAGGTTGCTCCCATGCTTCCGTTCCTTGTCGGGAGTGAGAAGAGCATCCTGGAGTTAACCTGGGAGAATAAGCTAAATGAATCAGAAGTCTGTGTGTAGCCTCTAGGTTTCCCTGAAGAGTAGGGATATACACCACCCATCCAGGTGAAGAGGAGAGGCAAAACACAGGAGAAAATGTGTTTTGATCTGTAGACGGTCAGTGACCTTGAATGACTGCATTATTGAATGAGGCCACGTGCTTGTCATTCTGCTGACACCTAATATGTCCATTCAACACACTGTACAGAGACATGCTTGCAAACTCTTGGTTTGAGAGCAACAAATAAGGTTAGGATTCTTTCTCTCTTAAATGTTTTGGGGTGTACATTCACTTTATGCCTCTATGTTTGTTCCCTGGTAATGATACAAATCACACCTGTTACAGAGCTAGAATAGAAATCTATGAAAACTGCTCCAGTGTATGATGCCAAGACATTTATATAAATGCAAAATATTGTGTTAATGGATGTGCTTTGCTTTACATCTATGAAACTAGTCATTAAACCAATTATGTGTATTTTCAACATTGCAGGGATTTCTCTATGCTATCAGTATGGCATAATAGAATGACAGAAAGTAGGTAAAAACAGTATCATTTCCACGGCTTTTATTGTTTCTCCCATTGTGCTCCCTCCTTCTTTATTTTTACAATAAAACATTCTTTCCCATTATTCTCCACAGAATTTTGAGATATTTGGGCAAAACTTAAATTTTAATTTATCAAATTTTTGCTATAATAACTTATCATGGTTGGTAATATGCCTGTGCTCCACAGGTTTAAGTCCTTCCCTCTAGGAACTTTACAGTCTAAATTTAAGAAGTAAATCAGAGACCTTACACACTATAAGGCCATGTAAGGTCAGTCTTTCTTCCACCTCCCTTTAAAAAACCTTTGGATTAGAATGGGGGCTTTTTTAAGAATAGTTCTTAAACTTTACCATGAACTACAAGCAGGTGTTTAAATAAAGCGGGGAAGTCTTGAGTCACTAGCCCCGGAGGTATTTAAACGACATGTAGATGTGGCGCTTAGGTACATGGTTTAGTGGTGGACTTGGTAGTGTTAGGTTAACTGTTGGACTTGATGATCTTAAGGGTCTTTTCCAACCTAAATGATTCTACGATTCTATATTATCTTTCATCAAAAATATTCTGCAAAAGATAAAATATTTGTGTCCTGGAATTGAAACTTCACTATTTCAATTCCTTACTCACTGTGTAGTCTATGCAAAGACTGTTACATGATAATAAGATTTAGGTGCTGTTTTACATAAGCTTGCATAGTTAAGCTCATATTTTGGTAGATGGGAGCAGTCCAATCATAAGCACGAATGAATATAAAGCAAATGGGGAAGACTGCAAACTTGACTTGAACACAGATACAGTGATCCAACTCCAGAAAGCACTGCTCAAGGGAATTGCCCATCATTGCTAAAGAATAAAAGCAAACATAACAGGCATTATTTACACAAAGCACGAAGTCATTCCATCTAACAGATATCAAATTAGGGAAAGAAGCTCACAATAATGAAACACATCACAAATTTTTCAGACTGAAGTACTGCGATGTGAAAAATAGAAATCAGAAGAGTCACCTCTACAGGTTTAACAGTCTCAAGGTGTTCCTAAACAAAATATGAAAGCATGACTTCATACCTATTGGAAAAACAGGCATAGGCTTTGTACTTGAATGTAGTCTGAGTAAAATGTTTGGGCATTTGGTCATTCTGCCTGCTGGGAAGGAAGGGCGACTTAACTTCTGTGTTAGTGAGGATCTGAACGTGAAGACTTTGATAGAAGGAATTATGCACTTTGTGTGCCAAAAATGGTTCTCCAATGAGCAAGAAAGACATAAGAAGGAGCAGAGGATACCCAGGGAAAGACTTAGCCCTTCCCTTCCCCAATAGCAAAGTGCTCCAATATATATTTGAGTTACTTTTTATTAAGCAAAGGACTTAAGTACAGGCTCATGACTTAGGGACTTTAGTAGAACTTAAGCATGTACTTAAGTGGATTCCTTTATCCTCAGAAGCCTTAGCCCTTGACTCCTCATTCATGCAGCTTAGCTGCTTAACAGCCCTTCTACCTAAAAAGATACCTGCAGAGCAAAGCCAGGATTTGCTTCTATCTGATTAAAATTGGAAGAGAAGGAAAATATGCCTGTAAAAAATATTGCTGCAAACTGTTTTCCCTTACAGAGCCCAACCGACAAAGTAATATGCAAAAGGAGAAGAGAACTGCAAAGCATTTCTTGTTCAAGCAGGTTCCCAGGGTTTTTCCCCACCTCTTCATTCCAGATTGCTTTCTTAGCCACCCTACCGTAATTACTCTGTTGCATGCCTTATTACAGATTAAGTTATTGTTGTTACATGTTGCTGTTTCACAATAATCAATGCATTTGTACTTCTAGCTCAAATCTCTAAAACCACACAACACATTAATGGCTGTGATCAAAAGCAACCAAAAGAATTTAATATGAGGGCAGTGTTCCTCTTAGTAACTGGTGATGGGTACTAGCTTCTCATGTATTCCAGCCAGAATGTCTCGATTTTGGTATTGGATGTGCTACTGTATGTCACCACATATCTTGCTAAATCAGCTTGCTTACGGGCATTGTAGCTGACGTAACAAGCCATGTCAGCAAATATTGCTGTGTATCTCGACTCAGAATCCAGTTCTAAGTATGTCAATTATGGTAACATAAAAAGCAGTCATATACATATCTAAATTGCAACACAAATCAAATTAAATCAAATCAAAGTAATTTAGCAAGGAATATATACATCTTTTTCGTTAGCAGGTAACAGATATGATTCACAGCTAGTGTTTGGCTTTCATACAATAAAACAATTCAGTGTTGGCATGTGTTTAATTCTATATCGTAATGCAAATGTAAAACTAAAAAAAGGTGGAAATCAAATGTTTCAGCTAGATCTCATTAATTTTTACTACCTTATATTGTAAAACCAAACCTGAACCAATGGTATCGTTTCATAGGACTGATTTCCTGATTTTGTGGCAAAATTTAAAAGCATTCCAAAGAATTAGAGAAGGAGACCAGGAGGAAAGGAAGCAGCCAGAGCTGAGTTGAGTAAACTCAACAATATTGATAAAACTAACTCCTTAGATTATTACTCCTCGGCAGGGAAAGCCAAGGAGTAAATTATTTATTTAATTATAAACAATACAGTGGCATCTTATTGTAAAGACTTCTTGTCTTTTTTTCCATCATCCTTCTTTTATGGTATATTTATTTTCCTTTGACACCAACTAACTGAAGATTACAGGATTATTTCAGCAACTCATCACAGGTCATCAAAGTTGGGGTTCAGAAGTACCATACAGAGACGGTGTGCATTCAGATCCTATTGGAACAAAGTAGGAATAGAGCTAAAGACAAGACCTCGGTCCTTTAGGGCTCAACTAAGCTCTTTTAAATAGGAGAGCAAGCTCCTTGACAAAAATCCCTGTACAGTCTAGGTTATGTTTACATGAACTGGCACATCATTTATTTCAGAAGCTCTAAGCAGTACTAGAATGTGTACTTAGGACCGCAAAAATAAAGGTCAATGGATTTTTTTGGCAATGGAGAAGGAAGTAAATATGAAACTTCTAATGCATTGATTGTATAAAAAAAAGTAATAGGAGAAATTTTGATGCATAAAATGAAAGATTAAGAAAAGTAGAAACCTGGTCCAGCATTATAGTAGTTTTAAGCAAACTCATATAGAAGATCCAATTTTGAGAAATACATTCATACGATGGGCAAGATAATCTGCATGCAAACTAACTAGATTTTTCATTGAGGCATACGCATGAAGTCTAATTGGTCATTTGCACACAAACGGTTAACGTAACAGCACACTTATTTTTAGCAGAAGCATGTTTAAATTTATAGCCCCCAATTTTTGCCTGTGGGCTAGTTAGAAGCTGGCAGTGCTGGAGGAAGCAGTGAGAGATGAGGAATATTGATGTTTAGGTTCCAGAAGGCACACTAGCAGCAGTCCTTTGCTTGTTTTTCACAAAATTTGAGGGAAATCATACTACTCTTAAAGGATAGTCTTGTGATCATTGTATCACCTTTCAGATTTTTTTCCATTTGTTCTGTCTTGCTAAAGGTACAACAGCCATTGAGTTTTTGGATAGCACATTGTTATTACAACACAAAGGGAACTCTTCCCGGTTCAGCTAAAGATATGGCAGATTGAAATATATAGAACATTTATTGAAAAACGTGATGGTTGTTGAATTAAATATTTTAATTTCTATAAATGAATTTATTTGTCACTGTATTGCTACTAAAAACAAAGGGCTAAAAAAAAAAGATACTATAATTAAACCATATACTCAACTTCAGCCCAAATCACTGAAAATTATGACAGTCAGGGTAATTCACTACATCCTCTCCATGCTGTTTGTCTGACATGTTGCTTTCTATTACACTTGAAAGTTAATGCAAACATGGACTCTTCTTTTTCCACTAGCAGCTGTTCTGGTATCCATCCAAAATAACATGTGAATACAGTAGGTCGCACCATCATGTGATAAGCACTTTCTGCTGAAACAGTTAATTAGTCTCCTACTTAGAACTAAAAAAAATAAATGTACAACATCTTTTCCAGAAGCTTCAGAACATTTGTATCAAAAAGGCAGAGTCCTGCAAAATTCCTGCAAAATGCTCAAAGACAGCTGAGCAGCAGAAAACCAAATTGTTTGACATAAAATTTGATAGAAGACAGCTTTTCTGTTCTAGACTTTCCCAAAGCATTCATTTTTCTCTGTTTTATTTTCATTTGTTGGAGAACTTATATTTTCAGGAAGACAGAAAGTGGAATAAGACAATTGTTTTGGCAGAACATTCTAAACCCTTTTGGAGACTTCAATTATCAGCCATTATTATATAAAAAACCATTTTGTTTTGTGATTGAGAAACCAAAAGCAGAATTTAAGGACAGAGAAATGACTATGATTTTTATCTGTAACTTTAACTCTGGCTATACAAGCCATGTAAAAACCCTAAAAAAATATTCAATTTATCAAGCTACCCCTTTACATGATTCAATCATATAGAGCCAGACCTAATATACTAAGATAAAACACATCCGTCTCTTTTCTTTCCCATCTTGTACAAGAAATAAGTAAAATTGTATTTGTCTGCTTTTTGTTCATGTAAGCCTGAAACTACTGAGAGGATGCTAAGTCAAAAAAAAAAGTTTTATACAGAATTGATAGTCAACTGAAGGTGTTATATTATAAAGGCAGGATGATCAAATTTTGGCAAGAAGTTCATTGTTCATTGTATGCATTAGTAAGGAATGCAGATAGATGCAGATAGATGGGAGAGGAAGGAAAGGAAGGAGAATGATAGAGGATAGGAAAATGATAGAGGGAGAATAGACAGGGAAAGCAAATGAAGAGACAGCAAACTGGGAAGCAGATTAATAGATTCATGGCTAATTGACTCAGTACTTCTTAACCAAATTCCTTTCCTAATCAGGACAATAATAACAGAAAAGGAGTCATCTAAATTAGCATACAATTAATATTTAAATCAGTTCTAGAGGATTAACATTCACAGATATATACTATGTAATCTGTACACAAATGATATACATTTACTAGCAGTAAGATCTGATAGCCAAATGTAGCTTAGACAATGACATCTTTATTATTGATACAAAAAGACTATATACTATTTGGCATGTCAGGTATTTAAAAATTTTGCTATTCTTATAGAGATTTCTGGAATTGCAGCTGTATAACGTTGGAATATTTAATATTCATCCTGCTGACACACATTTGGAACTACTTGAATTAGAAGAAAAAAATTATGAATCTGAAAAAGCGTAAAAGTTAGAACACAAAATTTCTTTTTAGAAACAATATTAGTAATATTTACAAATATTCCCCATGCCAAAGCAGCTTCAAATATGATGCACATTCCTCACAAACAATGAAGACCGCAGAAACTTATAAAATATATTACATACGTTTTTCAGAACAAGCTCACGGTTAAGGAGCTAGAGCACGTGTCTTGTTCAGATCTCCCACCTACCTTACTGTTCTATGTTAACGAGGATGTGAAAAGCTGTTTCTCGTATGCAATATGTGGAGCTTACATAGACAGAGAACATAGCTACATGTGTGCCACATATCACAATATCTTTTGTGCCATAACTTGATTAATGATCTAGCTGGTTTAGAGTTATAGCTTCCCTCTCATATTACACAAGCACAAAGTAAAAAGATTTGTGACAGACATGCAAATAATTAAGATATAAAAATGTAATATAACATAGATTCCAGACCTGTCTATATATTTTAACTGCTCCCTTAGCCTGCTGTTTCAAGGTATAGGATGCTTACAGTTTCCCCAAATAATAATAATAATCTCACAGAATCAGGGCCCTTTAATGTAATTTTTCTTGTTGATAAAAAACTGATTTTTGTTTTGTAGCATCTATTTCAGGTCAGAAATTTAAATAAACACAATCTAGGTAATAAGAGCCCACACATTAAAAAAAACCCAATGATTTTCTGTGTTAGTTAACATTTTAACACTACTGCATCAATCACTGAATGGCTGTTCGGCTCCACTGACTAAACATTGCAAGAGCTTGTCAAAACATTTTACCTGACAGATATGTTTGTTCTTCCACTTGCTCAGCATACATTGACTGTTTTGCATTAAGTCCTAAAGGACAACAGAAAACAGAGAGTGGAGCTGGCAGTACACATTGTCACTATCAGTTAACATACTTCTGATTTTAAAGTTTATAGATGAAGCATGCCACACAAAGATGCAGCTGTTTTAGAACAGCCCACCAGACAAAAGCACATTTATGATCACTGGGAGAGTTGGATCTTTATGAAAATTAAAGCTGTTGAAAGAGGTCTGAAAACCGGATTATACGCTGCTGTACTTGAAACTTTCTGAAACATACCTCAACCTCCTTGAGTGTATCTCGCAGTTTGTCTGGTCGCTTGTTTTTCAGTATCCAAGGATAATCTCGAGCTGGCAAATAAAAGTAAAAAAAACCCAGAAGACAGAGAAATGTGTAAATATAGGCGACTGTACATATATGTGCGTGCATATATACATATATGCGTGCGCATGTGCGTACACAAGCATACATTTATATATAATAATAATAAAAAAAACCCTGACAACTTTCTTCAAGTTGAGCTTCCTTTTCTGTGGAAACACAAAACTACGATTTCTAGGAGTTACCTTAAATGTAACACTTACCTATAACTGGAAGGAAATGGCTATGGTTTCTATTGGTTTGTATTGTCAAATGATATCCTTTTGAAAGGCTCTGTCATAGAAACAGTTAGCATGAAATATCCACACTGACCATGACTTCACCATGGCAATTGCGTACAAAGCTCTTAGGATGTAATATTGTACCCAGCTGCTAAGAACTTGCAATGAGAAAGCATCTCACATTCAGTATGTTACCTCAGATTCAAGTTATCAAATCCTAAACAGATGCTATTCTTTTGAACTAGCATTTCATTGCCTAATTTCAAAAAGCAGGCACTAATGTTTCTGCAAAATATATATGCATGAATATATGCATATATAGAGGTATTTACAACAGATAATTGTGAACGCCATAACTTATATTATGGAGTATAGTTATTTATAGGATTTATTCTTGAAAATTTGGTCTGAAGAATCTGCCAAGTCAAGCAAACAAGAAACTACACGACTGCTACAGTCCTTTAACAAATTTGTTGACGTTCAGCAAACTATTGTGAAAATTCTGGCCTAATACATTAATCCTGAAACCAGGAGGTAAAGCTTTCTCTGGAGTTGATAGTAATCGGCTTGTTTCATGGCTACGAATCAGGCTCTAACAACTTGTGAAATTTCGTCATTTAGAAGTGAGCAGTTTTCTGTTCATAAGTATACAATAAAAACCATGAGAAACTAGAACATGTTGACTTTTAAAAATCTAGCCTATTTAAAGGAAACCTGATGAAAAGTTTTGAGCTCTAAGCTGTCAGTTTGTATGCCAACTTCCAGATTGAATGACTTAACAGTTGTGTGTTTAAACCTCCCTGCAAAAAGGAGTTTACAATAGAAGTGCTATAGAGTGAAAAAATGAAGGATTTCATATATCAACAAAAGAGCACATCAACGTACAACTTCTCTTTGTATTTTATTGGACTGAAGCCAGTGTTAGTGGAACTGTTATGATAATATTAATTAGGCACGTAAGATCACATTTTCAATGGGTGCCTTCATAAATACTGGAATATTTATCGACATAGGCAAAATGGGAAATTGCCTGTACAGATACCAAACTATATATACAAATCAGCAGCTGTGAAGTCACCCAGTGCTCCTCTTTAAGAAATGTGCTATACAGTGCTTTGTGCCTAGGCCACCCCTATATTTACAGCAACAAGGTACAGTAGCTTGTGTTCCTTTTGCATGTTACACGTATAAAACATAACAGTCGGGGCTTCTGTATAACGGGGTTTATCTGGGCCTGCTTCTCTTTTCATACGGGCAGCGCCTGCAAGATAATGCTACACAGAGCACAAGGCATGTAAATCCATTATGCTCCTCCCTACTTATAACCCTTTCTCACCTCCCCACCTTTACAGAGCTGTATTGATTCTGACTGACACACAACCCTCCACAGCGGGTATAGATTTACCACATGGCTGTGTGCACCTTTATACCCATCCCCAGCGGGGCTTCAACCTGCTCAAAACACACCTTACGGTGTTGCAAATAACTTATCCTTCCGGAACACATTTTGCCTTCAAATGCATGCACAATTCCACATGAATTTTCATTATGATGAGATAAAATGTTAAGGCAATTCTTACAGCATACATATTACTTTGTGAAGTTGTCTAAAAATCAATTACATTTTTCAGAGTTGTCATGTAATAATGCTTGAACATTAATGAATGCTCTGAGCAGTAATACCTATGCAGGAGTTGTAAAACTTGAGCTAAAGAAAAGTTGTACTAATATAAAAAAATCTTTAACTGTCACAGTACTGCTGTGTGATAGCATAAACTGAAATTGCTTTTAATCAGATAATGCAGGAACAGTGTAAGTGTTTCAAAGCTAAAAGCGTTCTATGAAGGCAGCTGATCATTAACCTGGAATTTGATTTTGGCTGAAAGTATTTTAGTTCTAATTTTCAGTTTTGAGGCAGTTGGTATTTCAGTTCAAGAGCTGATTGGCAAAATGTTTATTGCTCATCTGCTGAGTAAATTTCCTAAGGAAAAATCTGGATTGTGATTATTTTTGTGGTTCCTCTTGACAATGGATTTGAGAAGCAATACACACTACCATGCTTAGTGACACAGAAAAAAAACGGATTGCAAATATACCAGGAAGGAGCAATTACAATTTTTCAGTTGTTTTGTGCTGTGTAGTTCTGTGACCGTCTGTCTTAGATGGCACGTGCAGAAAGTTACACTGGAAGCAGTCTGAGGTTATTTTAATGCTTTTCCATGGCATCGCCAATCCAAATTAATAATTTGGTCTTACTGTAACAAGAAACTCAGAAAATGTCCTTACATTCTGCTAGCTTTTGCTTCTCTTCTAAGTAACCATGCTTCATCTGTGATGCTAAAGGAAAGAAAGGATGAAAAGATGAATGATAATCCTTACGACTGCTGTCAGCAAATATTAATATTAGAGAGAAGATACATACAGTTTGATAAAACACGGAAATTTAGAAAAAATTAAGACAGCCCCGATGTTTTCACCTCGTAAGGCAGATATCTTAAATTTGCAGTGAAAGAAAGGCTTATGCAGCCCAACAGGTGGGCCGGCGTTACCGAGCCTCCAATCTCATCAGATAGCGAAGTGAGATGCAACTGAACCCAGAAGAGAAGCTGAGTCAGTCTGTCAGCAGAGCCATGGAGACAGCGTATTAACCACGAAACTCAGCCCACGGGATGCCCGCACAAGCCTCCGCTCTAACCTGGCCGCAACGAGGAAGCAACTCTAGCCGAACAGACCTTTTGGCCCATCGTGAAACTTCTAGGATTAACAGGATTAATCAGATAAAGAAAATTGATCTTTCACTCTGCAATGGCCATGGCAGGCAGCAGGCAGGGATGCGGGAGGCCGGGGCTGGCGCTCCCGCGCGTTCACGATGCCCTCTGCTGGGATTGCAGCAGACACCCAGCCCGCGGCCAGGGTCCGGCTGCCCGAGGCTGCGGCTGCACCGACCTCGCGGTGACGGTAGCACGGTGTTTTGGTATCCTGCAGCAGGTGAAAGGGCTGAATAGAATATAAAATAGAATATAAAATATAAGAATTTAGCGTATAAAATCCCACTGAGGTTTCTAATGACATAAAGGTTGTTTTTATGTAAGTATTTCTCCAGTTCTTTTCTTCTGTGGAATAAAAAGCTTTTTAAATACTCTGATGTAACTTAGGAGAGAGAATCTCTTTCTGTGCTTCCTTACTCTATAGAAATACAGAGGCATATATTAACAAGAATAACACAAGGAAAAAAATTTTTCGCGATGAGGGTGGTGAAACACTGGAACGGGTTGCCCAGAGCGGTGGTAGATGCCCCATCCTTGGAAACATTCAAGGCCAGGCTGGATGGGGCTCTGAGCAACCTGATCTAGTTGGAGATGTCCCTGCCAATTGCCGGGGGGATGGACTAGATGACCTTTAAAGGTCCCTTCCATCCCAAAGCATTCTATGATTCTATGATTAAGAAATTCAAAATTGCATTTTTCAGAGCCAAGCAGTTGGTGCCAAAGATTGAACATCTGTAAGTTTTGTTTAGTTTTAGTTATGGTTATTTATATTTTACCTGGTTCTTTCTTGTCATAGTACTGGTGGATCCCAATATCTTCATCTATATAATTGAATGTAAATATATTTAATTATGGATGTGACACTGGAAACAAAACACAACTTAGCAAGCAAGTTCAGCATCTCGATTTTGCTAGCTGGAGCAGAGCATTAGGTGATAAAATACAAGCAACAGTGGAAAAACTACAGTGTATAATCTGCATACCAGTAGGACTTTCATGACCCAGCAAGCAAGGGCTTACAGGTCCTTACATTTATTTGGAGCTGTCATTTCCCTGACATACACTTTGATTCTCTTCCAGCTGCCAACATGCGAAAGTATTTTTACCACCTTCCTACTTCGCATCTTTTGTGTTCTTTCACAAGGAAAGGTAAGGATCACAGTGAAAAGTGTACCTTAGAATAACTTAAAATGTTTCCTGATGACTGACACAGCTGAGCTAAAGATAACAGGATTTTTTTAAGATTCATGAACTCATAAAGCTGCCCTTTCAAAGGATCCATATTCTTAATCT
This sequence comes from Nipponia nippon, assembly GCF_047370975.1. Lineage (NCBI taxonomy): Eukaryota > Metazoa > Chordata > Aves > Pelecaniformes > Threskiornithidae > Nipponia > Nipponia nippon. The sequence goes on along the minus strand of NW_028262358.1, from coordinate 11,604,757 downwards.
ATAGGTATTATTGTCTACCTGGTTCCCATGGCAAAGAAATTTGGATGTTTCAGGTGCCTTTGGGACTGCAAGCCACACCAGCCAGCTTCTGATGTGGCTGACTGGTAAATACTTAGGCGTGCCACAGCAAGCACCATCAAATAGCTCCAAGTATGGCTTTAAGTTGCATTGTTTATAAATAATCAGTTTGACACCACCATTTGTCTCCTTCTAAACTCAGACAGGTATATACTATTGGGAGAAATTCCTTACATGGAGGAATGCAGGAAGGCACTGCAATGGCAGACAGCTTTTAAAACAAGACAGCAGTCCTCCCTTCTGCCTCATAATTTTAGAATGAGTATTGTAGGCAAGGAATAAATGGACAGAGAGGAAGCAAGAAGGTAAAACGTGGAAAATAGGCACAGTAGGCCCCAGTATACCTTTAGTTACAATAAATCGCAACTATGTGTTTGCTTAAACCATCAGGCTTTTCTATGAAATGCAGCTTTTGACTTTTTTATATTATTGTTGTTACAGAACAGTTCTCACACAAAGATGGGATGCCAAGACATATTGAGTCAATATTTGAATAATAACATTCAACAGAATATTAATTTATATTCAATTTAATTGTCAATAATATTCAAAATAGTATTTCAACAAAAGTATTGTACACCGCAATTGGCATTAAGTGTCATAAATAATATTTTGATATGGTCCACTTATAAACCAGTGGGGGTTTTTTTAGTATTATATTTCAGCAATAGCAAGGCAAGATGAAGGAAGGTAATTTCTACATGGCTAGTAATTAGTCATGTGTCTCCTGCAACAATCAATAAATAAGATAAATATGTCCATTTAAGTATACAGTTTCAAGTAATCATGCAAAATACCCAGAACATGCAGTAATTTTTATTTTCATGCTAAGTACAAATCACAATGCCTCTGCAAATCACTTGACTATTGATCTTCATTCACCCAAACTAGTCATTAAACCGAAGCTTACAGTCAAGTAGGGCATAGCTTCCGAAAAAGGAAAATGCATCCAATTAAATATAATCTTAACATTTTTTACTTGAAAGGATGCTCTAGTTCTATGATGAGATAAGCAAAGAAGCTGACCAAGATCAAACATCGTACTGGTGCCTAATTCTCTTTCTCCTAAGTATAAAACCCCCTTCATTTGGGTATTCAGAATTTTATCAGTTTAATATTCATCAACAAGCTTTTCTGTTTTGTTTTTAGTAACGGGTAACGGCTCACCTCTAATGTGTAAGTTAGTCTTCAAAGACCACAGGAACATCTCAGTCAGGCAGAAAGACATCTGGTAGCAGATGGAGCCTTAGCACTATCGAAAGAAGGAAAGAAACTGCATGAGCAAATTAATTACTCTCTGTCACCAGTGAAACTGCAAGTATTTTGACAACTAAGCGCTAGAAGAACCTAGCACCGATGATATTTTGTTATATGTAAGTTGCAGTTTTCAACTGCGATAAAATGAATGATGCATAGGAAAGAATGGGATAAGAAATGTATATATGTCTATATATCCACCATATATAGACACAAATCAACATTTGTTTATATTTACAGCTGCTCTCACCAAAGCGAATAACATTGTGCTTGATGCTTCTCATATACATATTATAATCTATTTTTACTGTATGGTTATTACCTTGACACATGCAAAAGTGAAGCCACTACTTAAAGATCTGGCTTAAATAGGAGAATTTGACTTTCAGGCCAAATTTTTTAATCACTGTACATTGGGAAGTGTCAATATAGCCAAGAAGAAGTTTTGAACACATGATATTTGCAGACATTACAGTGCTAAATATAAAAAAATTATGTCATTCTAAATAAAAAAGAGAACTTACATTAAACCAATTAAAACTGACAAAACAACAGATGTGAAGCATATAAAATATATGAGTTGAAATATTATGTACATTGACTACAGTTATAAAGTGTTTACTGTGGTTTTTTGAGCAATCCATCTGAATATTCCCACTAGAGGCTGTGTTGTGTTTCAAAGGAGCATTGGGAATCTTCTGAGACACAGTAATCAACAGGCTTCCCTGAGTAATTTCCTGCAGTGCTGTAGTTACAAGTGGGCCATCAGACCAATTACTTTCATTTCTTCCGCTACACCGAAGAATCCACTGAAAGCTGGACTCTGAAGGGGAGTTTACACAAATACAGCACACTTCAGACCCACTACTGGTATGGTACTGTACTTGAACTTTTCTTTTTTGAAGTGGACTCTTCATTTCCTTTCCATTAGTGCCATCTAGATAATGAACCAATTACAAGACGATTGCAGAATTCCTATCAAATGGAGTATCAGATGTTTACGTCAAGAGTAGTATGATGAAAAATACATGCAAGAATCTCAGGTAGCATCAAGGAAGCTATCATAGTCCCAGCAGAGCTACGAGACCTTGAGGTATTATCACTCAAGCTAATATGTATGTTTTGATGCACCGCCTAATCCACTGAAATAGCACCAACTGGAAATAGCATTTTCTTTACACTGATCCCCAAATGTACAAAAAGGCTTGCTGACTTACTAAATCCCATAGTTCTAACAAAAAAAAAAAAAAAAGGCAAAAAATAAAAGCCTACAACACACGTCTAGTAAATGGAATAGACTTTCATCTTGGGTGAGAATGAGGTCTGGAAAAAAAATGGGAGGAGATTAGTAGCATGGTCGTCTGTTGAACATGGGAACCATTTTTAGCATAAATATGGATGAGGGCAGCCCCTCATTTTCCATGTGGAATACAGTAAAAGGAGATTGTACATTATAATTTTCTTATTTGTTTTCTCTTTTTTTCCTTTCTTAGTTTAGCAAGTGAAACAAAACTTGCATTCCCCAAGGCCCATAGATCCTAGATTAGAATCTCTCACTAATAGGAAATCATTGAATTGAGTGAACTTCTACAAATCCTATCATGGGTTGACTGAAAAAAACAGAAGCCTTTGACTGGCAGATGATCTGTTCAGCTGGAGAGAAGGCACATCTGCCCAGAAGACAAGGTAAGACTAGGAGACTTTGGCAATACAAATAATCTAACATAAATTCCCCAAATTACTCCAAAGCTCTTTGGAGTCCTTTTAGTTGTGTCTTCCTATTGAATATAAAGCTATCTCATAACATTTTAATGCTGCTGTGTGTCTTCCAAACTGACAGATCAGAGAAGACTTTCAAGTCATTTTTTCACTGAGTGTCAGAGACGTAGAAGGAACTCTCCAAAAATCAGAAAGAAGCTTTCAAATGAGCACTAAATAGTCAGTCTCTGAGACACATATTTCTAAAAAATTTTCCCCAAAAAATGAGAAAAAAAGAAAGTTTGTAAGAAAATGTTAAAACCCCAAAGACTTCTAAGAACTGCATTTCAGTTCTGCACTGAATAACCTAGATGAAACAGAATTCTCCATGTACCTAAAAACATAAAAGCCATTTTGTTGATTATTCTAATCTTGAGTTTAGCTTTTTGCTTCTCCCATTCTTTGGACTCTGAGCAGTCACAAAACAGCTAATTATTTGAATGCTGGTTACTGTTGTGCCAGTGAGAATGGACACCTGCCCAAAAAGTACTGATCCAGTCTACCAATACTTTAATCTGAAATACCTTCTGATTAGTTATACTCTACAGGGGGGGGGAATAAAAGAAAATTTGCTTCTGTAACAAAATACGGCATTGTAAAGTCTGAATATTTTGTTCAGAGGAATTATTCTTCCTTGTTCCTTTTGAGGGAATACACGCCACCTTTCAGAGTTGTGCAACTACATCTCACCATTTGCCACACCATTATATTCCAGTACAATGGGGATGAGGATGATGACGACAAAGGGATCTTTCTGTATTTGAAAAGTGCGTCTCAGAATTTACAATGTTGCTTTAACTACATGAGCTAGGCCCTGCTATTGCAAAGAGGTGGGTATGAAAAAAATATAAAAATTCCTCACGTTGAGCTTTAAGGACTCCATCGTCCCTCTTTAAAATTGAGTAGAATTTGGGAAAAATGGGATAAAATAACTCTATTGTTAAGGTAAAACTGGAATTCAATTTAATAGCGAGCTCTTTTTTCTGGCTCACGCAACACTGACTGTCTGCTTTCACAATATCTCCACAAACAATAGGCAGGGATATTTTGGTGGTTGCAAAAGCTTACTGACAAATGGAGATGTTCTGCAATGGTTAGCCTGCTCCAGTATCTGCGGAAGGAACGCTTTGCTTAAAAAAAAATTCTCAGTTTAGTAAATCTTTGTTTAACCACTGATACAGAAAATAACCATCTGGTCACCTTGTAACATCAACAAATGCTGAAATTCATATCTAGGGTCCACTCTGACACCTTCAATTTAGCTGTTGTCGTGCCAAATAATTAGGAACCATGCACTGCACGAGTGATCCAGGGCACCAATATTGTATTTCTCCTCTTTCCATACAGTTACTTGGGAGAGTGGGGTGTTTGTGAAAGGCAATGCGCAGCTCCTGAGGTGAGTGCATCCCAAGAATAGGAAATGCTGACTACAACAGACTATCTGAACTGTGCAGTTTATGTGCCAGAGTCATGGCTCGGTCCCACAACACTGTCCCAAGTCCCCCTCTAAGAGTAATCCTGTAACTGCCAGGCTACGGGACAGCATTTGACAACCATTTGCCTATTCCATGGAAGGTGGGCCAATGTGCTCCCAGAAATCCAGCGTTCCTAACAAAAGAGCGATAAACACGGGGGATCCCTCCAAAATATCTCTGTAGTATGGGACACACTCCTAGGAGCAGAAACAAGGTAAAATACAAAGCTGGTCAGAAAGCAGGCACCTCTATGCCACAGCAGTTACAAAGCTACTGCAATAACCTGTGTACACATCCTAGACAAGGTGCTTCAGATGTGGGTTTGGGCAGATATTATAGGACAAAATGCCCAAATAAAAGAAAATGCTGCAGAATCCATTTTCACTACTCACATGGTATCTAGACTTTCTTGGCAAAAAAAAATATATATACCAGGAATTATTTTATAAGAATCATAGAATCATTAAGGTTGGAAAAGACCCTTAAGATCATCGAGTCCAACCGTTAACCTAGCATTGCCAAGGACAATCAGGACAGGCCACCCTTTTGTTTTCTCCTACTCCAGATTGCTTTCATGTTCTACAGGTCTAATTTTTTTCAGAAAAATGGAAAATATAATAGCCACAAGGTACTCTAATTCAGAAAAATATGGGGTTTTTTTTGTTGTTTGACTGGGGATTAATTACACAATAGCTCTACTAGCTATAGATTCCAGAACAGACTACCCTCGATCTTAGTTCTGCCTCCCTTCCTCCACCCCTCCAATGTTAACATCCTATCTTTGGCATCGCTACAGCTCATTCCCAATGTCTGTTCTGTAACTCAGACACCAAATGTTCAACAAACAAGTTAAGTCATCAAGTCATCCTACAACTTATTCTATGTTTCCGTGATATAATATTTGGAGCAGAAATCATTGCCTGTTTTTTCTTCCTCTTCATGACCAATTTCTCCTTCACCAAGGAGAGAAACTCCCTGCAGCACAGATATGATTCACAAATGTAGTATTTGACTCTGTAAGATAAAGTTTAGATCGAACTATGTGCATTAGATCAGTAGCTACTTGCTCTACGCTTTAAGTTGATGAAACAATTTATTTGTGTAAAGCATGGAAAATAAAATTTTAAACATACCATCTTTTACATTTTTAGCTACATCAACTTAAAATTTACTGTAATTATTCACTTAAAAATAGACCAGTAAAATTTTTTCTCAGTCATGTTCCCATAGATAATAATTGCAAAATATTCTCCCAATCTTACAAGATAGGCTTCCACTTTTTACAGTTGTATGAAGCCATAACCTGTTTGATATATAATAAACACATACAGAAATAAAGTCAGTAAAATCATGAGAATTTGTAAAACTTCATTTTGTATTCTGGCATTAAGCAGCAACAACCCAGATTCTTCCTTCACATCTGCAATTTATTCCACCAAAAGTCAGTAGCACAGCAATTAAATGTAGCACTGCTACATTTATGTATGTATATTAATAGTTTTAATTTGGTTTAAGAAAATGAGGCTTCTGTTTGTGTGTCAGTCTAACCTTTTTAATTTTTTAATCCGTTGATCAAGCTAAATCTAATTTTCTGATTTGTTTTCTCAGAAAAGAAATTCTCAAAAACATGTAATTCCTGCAAACACTGTGCAAATCTGCAGGTGGGCACAAGGAAAGATTGTCTTAGTACCAGAACTGAGGGACACATAGTGATAGCTCAGGCCCTTATCCCTTTTCTTGCTGAAAAAGGGGGCAGATGTGGGGACTGAGAAGAGCATATATTGTATAGATTGGCTATACCACTACCGCATACGAGACAAGCACAAAGCGCACGTCAGCTGGGCAGGGGGAGATCACTGGAAATTCTTTAGTTCTGTTGCTTGGTGAACGAATTGCCGTACAGACACTGCCAAATGTACTTGTTCCTCACTAATGGATACAAGAGAGTAAGCACGCTACTTCTCATCTGTGACACTGGCCCAAGCATTTAGACCAAATCATGCAAATAGGTATGTGTGAAGTTTCTTGCTCCTGTGTAGAAATCTAGTGACTATAGGAGTCCGATCATGTTTTAAGGCCTTGGGTCAATGGGTCCATTAGTAAGATCAGCTCTGAATTTTTAGCCACAACACTTTTAAATTTCACAAATGTTTGGATTTAAGACATTGTAGAAATAGCACAGAATGGCGTAGTTTTAATTTGGTTAGCAGTTAAATCGGTGCAAAGATGGCATTCTGATCAACCCTCCCATTGTGCAATCCTTTCTTTGGACTGCACAGTTTAGCAATTCTATCACCTATGCAGAAAATAAACTATTCTCACTTCATTCTTAAATTCATTTAATTGTGGAAATTTAACTTAATTTTCTGATAAGTAGAGGTTCTAGTCCTCATCTTTCACTTTGCACTGGCAAAGTCTGAGATGCGTGTATCGTAAATAGAAGCTCTGCAGTGCATAATAAATGGCAGTCAGGGTCACAGTCGCCTTTACAGTGAGAGTGTGGTTAACCGCAACAGTGAATGCTGTTCTGTCACTCAAGATCAGATCAAAAATGCCATGGCTACATAAAACAATACTGACCTGATAAAATTTGGATCAAATGGATTACTAATTCTTCTGTAATGGCAACTGCAAGCCGGCTTTGGTAGTCCCCATTCTTTCTGCTGTCGGCACACATGACTAGATCTCTTGCAGCTGGCCCACTGGTATCTCACCAGCCCCCCTCTTCTCCCCAGTACCTCTGCTTCCAGATCATCACAGCAGCATGTCACCTTCTGCTTTATAAGCAGGCTTGGGCTCGTCCTTTTTCTTTTTCTTCCCTTTTTCTTAGATGCTTGTTGAACTCAGACACCTCCTTGCCTGCAGCTACTTTTTCTGAGCCTAGGTCAGCCCATCCTCACTACTACTACTCCTGGGACTGAAACTCCTTGCCTGAGATCTTTGCTATCTTTCGTAGCACAGTGGGCTTTATTCTTATGTTTATGTAGTTCTCCTTTAAATCCCTTTTCCACTGAGAAAAGAAGTGTAGATTTTGTAGTATAAATGAAAATCAGGTCCCCTGTCCGTAAGACCAACCTCTGATTTTACGAAGTAGAAATACAGGTATGCTCTTATAAATCTACTCAGTGCATAATATTTCATATTATAATATTGGTTTAAGAATCTTTTCAGCTAACACAAATAACAAGTTGTTGAATTATCATAAATCTTAAGTTCTAGGCAAATATTTACTGTTGCTACTTTCTTTCTCTTCAGACTTCGATGACTGGGAATATTTTTGCCAAACACCTGAATGAAGCAAATTCTTTTCCTTATTCTAACTTCCCCAGTCTAAATAGGAAAACTATTTTGTAGATGGGTGAACACCACACAAGAGCATTCTGTATTAAAATACACAGTGAAGCTTCTATTGTAAGAAAGGCCAAAATATGGCTTGCAGAATAATAATTGAAAGGAAATACATTATCTGATAACTCAAGAATTCTGGTATGAAAATTAAACATTGTAAATTTATTCCCATATGCTGTGAAGTTTTATCATGCTCCATTGAATTAATTTTTGTGAGGTTTGTTTTATTGTTTTTTGAGTCTGAAAATAATCCTTTTTTTTTTTTTTGCAATAACAGTTATATTTACTGAGTTTTCATACTTTAAGATATTTACATATTTAACTATAAAATATACATATAGCTCCTTAAGAACATTAAGACTATTGGACACATACTAAGAACACTGAAATTCTGTAAATGCTGTAAAACAGAACAAACATTGTACCTCCAGTTGCTATCAATGAAGATTACTTCTTGCGCAATTATCTTGGGCTTAATGCATTTATACTCAACTATTTTAACTGCGTTCAAAATGTTGAGGCCCTGATCTTGCAACTGGTTCTGTAGTGATGGTCTCCTTTACCACCATGGCAAAGCTCATAGTAGGATCATGTCATTAAACCGTAACAAAAAAAACCCTGCTGCCAGACTTAATTTACATTAATATTAAGCACCAGTGTTTGAGATATTATTATAGAACAGATTAGTTGTATGTGGACAAAAAGCCATGCAGGTCATTGTTCAGGATGTGAATTGTTGGCTGAGAGACAGCCGTCCAATTCATCCCCTGAGCTCTAAACTAAAACTCTATCTACTAGATAGAGGGTGCTGAAGTTCAAGGACACGTGTGGAAATAGTACAGGAAATCTATATGGGGGTAACCTGTTGCCACCTAATTGCTTGTTCATGTGTCAAAACCGAGGCACAATTTTTGCTGAGTTGTCACCCAAGTAGATGATGACAGGATCAGAAACTAAATTCTTGCCTACTGCCCAAACCACACTACTGCCTCTTCTACCTTCAGAAACACACTTCCAATATGTATTATTGGTACGCTCTCTTGAAAGACAGCTATAGCTTAACTGAACAGATAATACGATTAACAACAGTGAAGCAGAATGAATTTGAGGGAGGTAATGCCATTTAGCAAGAAGATACTTCGTTTATGTATCAGCCACACCTCTGACAACATTAATGAAGCTAGGAATCGTTCTCCAATTGATACTGCAGGCAAGTATTACAATCTACAACAACTCTCTGGCAGAGTGGGTGTGAAAAGTTAAGAAGGTCACAGAAAATAGATATAATTGACCCGGGTTTTTATTTCAGAGTGAAAAGTTCATATACACATTTTGATAAAGACCCTGAAGGCCTTTATATAAACCAGATAGTAGATAAGTGATTCAAACTACAGATAGCCAGTGCTGACACATGACATAAGGTAATTACAGAAGTACTAAATGTCAAACTGTTTTACGCTATTCTTTTAGACAGTGATTGTTGTTGTAAATTAACCGATTTTTCAATACTAAAGGTCAGTGGGTCATAAAATTTCGTAACAGTGATTTCTTAGGGTCAGCCAAAAGAGAAGATAACAAAATCTCTCTTTTTTTAAGCTAAGCAGAAACGAGCATCAGAAGGTGAAAGGACCTGCAAATTATTCAAGCACAGGAAAAGTCCTTGCTCCGTTGCCTTACCATGGTTGCAACTCCTGTTTGCAAAGGAGGTTTGTATCAGCAGGTCTTTAAAATGAGAACACCAGTCCACATTGGAAATTAATTATGTAAATGTGTGGGTTTACAGCAGTACTATTGACAGCAACAGATCTGAACTGTTTCTTCCCGCTTACACTTCTAGGCATAGGCATTTTAGTTCATCAACTGGCCTTGCAGCATGGGCTGCTACTGTTAAATAAACACTGATCAGAACAATAGTTATGTCCAAAGCAATGAGTTAACCATAGTTCAATCTGAATTTCAACTACACTTGCACCTAAACAAATAGGATTCTTCTATATTTTTATGCAGCGTTTCAGATTTAGCTATCAAACTACTAACCTGATCTGTAAGGATGTCAGTTAATTTTTTTAAGCACAACACTGAAAACATAGCATGAACATCTATTTAGTTTTCCTCTTGTTTATGTTCTGTACCAACAAATTTCTCACTGAACTGTACAGCTCTTGCCTTTAACATTTTATACTAACGCATGTTAACTGAGTACTTGTTTAAAGAATTTTCAAAAGCACATTGACAAACACGTTGATTTGATTTACAAATCTTGCAAATCTGCAAGCTGTCTTTAAAAACAGAAATATATTTCTGAGTACATTGTATGAGCTGAATAAATTTACTAGACTAGACTGACTATTTGTAGATCTACATCATCTTTAAATGTATTTTTTGTATTCTTTTTCAGAATGTTTTGCCATTTAAATAATTTTCAGTAGCTTATTTATGTTGACCTATTTTCTTCTGTTTTGTTTTGATACAGGCATTAAATTAGGCAAGCAATAAATTAAGCTTCACTGATATTTGAAAATCACCTTTGAATAGCCATTTGCAAGGCTCATTGAGCTTCTTGTTTGCGAGCATTTATTTTTAAATTTTTTTTTCTGCTATACTTCAATTCCAGTTAATCCAGTGAGACTTGTATCTTGCTTTCTTCAATGTAATATTAAAAAAAAACTACAATGCCTGTGTGTCAGACTTCCTTTTAAGAAAGATTTGATTGCAAACAGAAACAAAAAGCTTTTCTTCTTTTGTACTCCTTTATGATCTTCAAACAGGTTTCTATGAAAAGGACTAATATTTTTTCAATTTTAAGCCATACTCACCTTTGCAGTTAGGAAAGACAAAAAATGAAAATTTCATGTTACAATAATTAATTTCTGATTGTAATGCCACAGTATAGTTTATGCTATGTTCTAATTATGCAGATATGCGTTAGGGAAAATAACTTTGAAGAAAAAAATTCATTTGTTTAAACATTTTCATAATCACATTTGAAACTGTTGAGTGGTGGGGTCATATATAAAACAAAATGTACACAGATTTTAAAATTGAACTACAAACTACTCTACTACTCTTAGGAGAGCCATGGGAGTAAAATATTTGGTTTATAAGTACAGCTAGTTTCAGAAATCTATCTTACTCAAAACCACAACCAAAATAGGTCCAGTCCATAGCGTGAGACAAACGGCAAGTTGGGGCGGGGGGGGGGGGGGGGGGGAGGCTGGGAGAGACAGAGAGGAGAAAGATCAAGGCAAAACTGAGTATTTTTTACAGAAAAAAAAATTATTTCAGCAATCCAGTTACCAAAACCAAAAGAAACATTTCCTGCCAGAGAATTAACTTGAGATGCTCAGTTAATTCACCAGTTTACTCACGACATGAGCTTCTCTTTTTAAGCATTCATGTCTCTGGCAGTGACACCGATCTGAATGTGGCTGAACGGGATGCAGTCTTTCCGAATCTGCTGACGAAGAATCCAAGGTAATCCCGCCTTTTGTCCAAGTTGCCAGACTGCTGTCTGTAAGATGGACGGCCACATGACAGCGTTCGGCTACCGCAGTGGTTAAGTGCTGTCCAAGAACACATACATGAAAGAAAAATGTGGCCGAATCTCTTTCTACTGACTATGTAGGGGACCCAAACTGACTACAGTACTAATACAAGCATTTCAAGGGCCGAAAGCTCAGTCCATCTTCATTCTACCTATTATGTGAGCAGAGTAAGACAAGCTGTCAAGAAGATACCTGCCCTTGCCTTTGACCAGTATTTAAAACAGCTTTAGTCTCAAACCTGTCTTACAACAGAAAGACAATAGATTTAGTAACTGCCAGCACTATCCCTGTAAATTTTAGTATCCATAGTAAAGAAATTGAGTTTTAGGATCTGCAAGAGATCACATAGATAGCGGACATCATCCAACAGTTCTTAAGGAAGACTCTCCTCTTGCTAATAATACCATCACCACTGGATGAAAACTGCTAGGTGTCACTTCATGATCAGCTTCATCTGCCTCAAAAAGCAGAAAATTACAGTATCTTTATCTGATATGCTAGATATTGACACTGATGCAGAGGTAATTTCATATACCAACCCCAGTTTCATGTCTTGAAAGAATATATGTGATTGCTCTAATTTCTGGTCGGCATAGGCTACTATTTCTTCTGAATTTCTGTAAAATAATGCACTGGTGGAATTTGTACATTTTATGTTTTATAATCTTCTTTAAATGTAAAATGGGCTTTTAGTCAACTCTTATACTTTAGAAACAACCAGCTAGCTTGCAGCATCTTCCCAACGTGTAGTTGAATTATGGAGAGAAATGTGAATTAGTTCTCCAGAGAAACGACCATCTATTTTTCTAGATAATACTGGTGATGTACTATCTGGCTTCAGGCTTACTGTCTGTCTTGTCCAGCTGTATATTGAGTTTGTTTTCCTAGTGGACAGATTTGAAGGAGACAAGATTGACATAATCAAAATACGTGCCTCCTTACTATCTTTAGTCACAAGTTAGCATATCCAGTATATTTGATCATCTATCCTTTCTTTTCATGACAATGCTTATTAGCTCTCCTCCCATCATTAACTGATGGATTTATGGTAATTGTTGAAAAAAAGTAATACAAAGCAGCTCTTGCTAATATAAGGAATGTTTACTGAAGGAATCAACCCTCCAAAATCTGTTAAAATTATAAAGTATAATACCAGAAGGAGTAATTAGCTTACTACAGTATAAGATTAGGCAGACTCCTTGTTCTCATTTAACCATTGTTACCTGTCTGGTTCTAATTTTAAAATACCAGTTGTGAACTCAACCAGTGATTTACAACAGCTACTCAAATGCTACCAGCAGAAAAACCCATCTAGCTAATTTTAAAAAAGTTTGTAACTTAAAACTGGATCCTGTTATCATTCAGCTCAGAGGAAAACCTACTGCTGGGTCAATTGGTCCAAGCTCCTAGCGAGCAGCATGTGTACACCAATATTTTGTTCCAAATTACAGTACTACTATGGTTTGCACAAGAATAGTACCAAACACTGACCAGATTAGGGCTAAAATTTGCTGGGCATTGTATAAACTGTTACATTACAGAATTCCTTAGTAACGTGTTACATTGTTGTCATGGGTCTAATCTAAAAATCTCTTTGAAAATCTATGAACAATTACCTTCAAAACGACACATGACATAACCTTCAATGCCTAATATCTTCAAAGAACTCACATGCTACCAGTCATTCTGTGTATTCATTCAGAAGCTCCAAATTTTATATAGAAAGAACAAGATGTTCACAATATCCAGTTATTCTGTTGCTTGATATGCTTAAGAAGGACATTTTACTTTTGCCTAGATTCTGCTCCCAAATTAGAAAAAAATTGACTTGAGTCTGAACCAGACAGTCTCGGTACTAAACAAAAAATGTATACCTTTTAACAGCTAAAAGAAACACAAATAATCATATAATCATATAATCATATAATCTCTTGGAAGAATTAGAATGAAATTAGTTATACAACAACGCATGACAGCTTCACAAAGCACACCCACTGATGTTGAAATTTATATTACTTAAATATGTATGCAAATACTAAATTCCCAAGTTGTTAGGTATGATGTTAGGGAGATTCACGGATTTTCATTCCACGTGTTCTTGCAACGTAAACATCGCCTTTTGAGAAGGGCCCTTACAATCTCAGAAAAGATATCTAAGTGATGTATATGTAAATTTGGAGACAGCAGTACCAGCAGCCCTTGATACAAATATGGTACTATGAGCATATCAACATATACAGGTGCAATAAAAATGCGGACACTTATGCCTGAAGGGACATTTTGCTTCCCTTTTTGTTTAAGGCTTAGGAGGTTATATGGCTTCATAAGAAGCTCCTGAAGAAGATTTTTCTCCCTCTCCTTTCTGAGCTGAGTGCCAGTTCCTCCAGCTGTCAATCGACATTTTGCTAGAGAAGGTCTTTGGAAGTTTTCGCAGCTTTCAAAAGCAATTGAATATCAGGAATCCTCAACACGAATCTGAAAACTGGTGCAAAGATGTACTAACTTCTCCAGGAGGAATATTTTCAGAATCACCATCTCCATGGGCTGGCTTTGACAAAGATTTGCAGGTGGCAGATTTCTTTGCTGAGCGCATAATTGAGATGTACTGCTTTGTAGTATGTGCCACTTTTGAAATTTAATGACTTTTATTCAATGGGTCTTAGGAACCAATTCCATAACAGCAGAATTTTCTCTTAGAAATCTTCCTATTTCCATTCTCCTTCACTCACCTTGCACCAACGTCCTGGGTCAGAAGTGCAGGCTTTAAAATAGTATTCCTGGGATAAATGGCTATAAACCCAGTTATCTACTCTGCTGTCTGCCCATTCTTACAGCAAAGACATACCGTTTTTAAGTTTACTACTGAATGAGGAATCATGATGATTCTAGAGAAAAAAAAAATACTGAGAGTTTTATTTTTAAATCCTTACTAGCAATGGCAAAAATTTACAACCTGCATCCATTTTACTATTCTTGCTGCAAATATATGCAGTGGAGTTATAATGAATGCATCTATTTCTAAAAGAGGCAGTAATATTGTAAGCAAATGCTATAAAGTACAGATGCTCATCTCTGTCATTAATTAGGTAAGAGACCAGCCCATTTTTTACTTGCATAGGGTCCACGTATATTTTCTTTTGGTTTTACATTAACAATTACAAAACGTAATAATTTTGCTGCTTTGAATCATTCCACCCTCTCTGAATCCCCTTTAGTTATCCGCATTTTAATCCTCTGAATTCCAAGAATAGTACTCCACAAAGTAATGCAAATTAAAGAAGAAATTGGGTTAATTCTAGGAAACACAAAATGATTCTTCATTAAATCTACAAATACTTAATGTTAAGTAAATTGGGTTTTAAGAAAAGAGAGCTCCTTGGTGCAGAAGCACCCTCTAATGGCTGGCTACTGACTGCTCTGAATAACAACTGGAAAAGCAATTTAATGGGTCCCCTAAAAAGGACGGGAAACTGCTAAGATACAAGAGAAACAGAAATGTGAATATACATATGCACAAGCACATATATATTCACATTTCACACACATTCTCCGTTGCATATCCTTAACACAAAAAAAAGAGCAACATAAATCTGATAAAACTTTTAAAATTAGAGCCTGTATTTCCTTTTAAAACTATATTCTCAATTTAGTAGATGAAATAGCTTTTTATGTTTGCCCAGGTTTCAATCATTCTTCAAAATTTTAAGATAAACAGAAACTGACTTTCTTATCTTATCTCAATTAACTTTTACAAAAGAAAACTAGTCCAAAAAGGCTTTAAGAAAAATGCTATACTAAGTCCAAATCATGCAATAATTTAAGCTGGAAGGAACCTGGAAGTCATTGGGTGCAAGCCCCTGCTCAGAGTTGGCCAGCTCTGAAGTTAGATCCCAATAGTGGAATACTAAGTTTAAAATAAGAGAGTTACCTTCTTTTGGTGCTAAAGCTGTACTAGAGATACTGGAAATGTAAACCATTTCTGCTGTCTAAAAATATGCCTTAATATCTTTTTTTTTCCTTCTTCTATTCTATGGCTTTGCAGATTTTTTCTGAAAATACCCAAAATTTGCTCATATAACTGCATTATTTTACCTCCACACTAGTCTGTATTTAGCATACAGTCCTTTATTATTAGCTGCGAAGTATAATATCTCAGTGTTCATACAAAGCCGGTGGCAGATAGAGCAGTTAATAACATGAAAGTAATGAGGCTAACCGACCAACTTGCTTCTCAACATCACTTTTCAAATCTCTTTGGGCTAAATTTTCAGCCAGTGTGTGGGGAATTAGCCATAGAAATCCCATTAACGTTAATGAATGTTCCATGGTTAACTCCCCATGCTCTGTGCTGAAGATTTACCCCTATATCTCTAAAATAAATATGTGCAGATGCCAAAATTCTTTTTATAGAGCCTGAAGAAATTAAGGACTCTATTCTCAAATAATTGACTTATGCACATGTATCTTTTTCCCCCATGGATCACCTTCTACATATCAGAATGGGTGTAATGTCTGCATTATTCTCACTGAAAAGATTATCCAAAGTGCATGTTTACTGCATAGAGACCGGGTTTAGTTAATTGTATATTTTACAAAAATAATACATATATTGAGTCAGATTGTCCCATAGTTAAATACACGATGCACAGGTTGAACAGTATTCAGTATCGTTAAGAACAGCATGTATTTGTACTTACATTTCTGAAAAGACAGTATTTAGGAAAGTCATTAGTCTGAAAGAATTGGAAAGTATCATATATCCCTACAGAAAGAAAAAATACAACTAGGGCAATAAAAGCCTCTGCAAGCAGTGGCTGAGTCACTGTTTAAAGATGGTGGAGGATGTTTGTTACATCAACTAGGAAAATATGACGCTGGGAAGGGGTTCCAGGATCAAAACCAGAAGCTTCCCTCTGTTTTTGAAATGTATGTGGGGGGCGGGCATATTTCCGTCATCTTTTCAACTCCCACTTGCAAGAATATACTCTTGCTATTTTTACAATTTTAATTTAGAAGCCTACTTGCCTAGATGAGCACATCATTTCAAGCTCCATGACGGCTTAAAAAAAAGTGCCAAAACAACTTCTTTGCCAAAGCTATGCTTTGCTTTGGCAAAGCACTAAAATTCATGTTTATAAATTTTTGGCTTCACTGGTATTGAAGTACATCCATAAGTGCTTTATTTATCTGAGGGCTGCAACTGCCCATAAAGACATAAAATGGTGTTGACCTTTTACTATACTAAGACTTTCAGGTTTCTGATGCATTTCAGAGACGTCTCAATCCATTAAGTCAATGAACTGCTTCAAACCATATTCACTTGCTAAAATTTGGGAAACAAATCTTCAGTAACACTCTCTTCATACATGAAGATTTACCTTACCTTCCTTAAAATGACTATTCTTGGAGATCAGGCTGGAATAAGCCAGGTATAATACCCAATTGTCTGCATCATCCCTAGAAACAGTTTACTAGCATGTTAGCACTACAACCTCAAAGAGGACAGTCTACTTCCTCCCTGAACACAGAACCAAAAAACCATTTACATGGAGCCTGTGCAAAGTGTTTTATCTGAAAATAATATACCAGCTAAATCAAGATAGAGGAAACCCCCTGAAATTATGCAGTGAAACCATATTTGAGAAAATTAACTCAGAAAAACCACAATCCTTCTGGTTATACCTGGAGCTGAAGATCGCGCATTTAGATAGAACTTCTTTTAGCTTATGTGCAGGCTCTTAAAATAATTTCTAGATCAAAGATTAAATGTATAGTGCTCCTAAGAACACCAAACTCTGTGATTATAAACCAATACTCTTTCAACAGGAAGACATTTAGACAGATTCCCTCTTTCCATTGAAAGGTCTTTCATACAAGTCTTTCATAGCCAAGATAAAAAAGGGAATTTTTCTGGTAGCATTCTTCACAAAAATGCTTTCAGCTAGAACTGGGGAATCTGGAATGAGGTAAGGCCAGGCTGGTGGGGGTGGGGAGGAGAATCAGTCATGTAAACAGGTTTTATATTGCATTTATTACAAACTTCCCTTATTTTCACTTGCTCCTTTGGAAATTAGCACAACCATGACTGGATTAATTCTCTGTGGGTTTCCCTCTGTACTATTATTGAGCAGTCATGGGAAAACTCAGCCAAATGAGTATGGCTCTAGTGAAGCCATACATCTAGGAAGAAGGGCAATCACCAGAACACAGGGTTTGTCTAAAAAAAGACATTCAAACAGATAGGGCACTTAAGCTGACCTCCCTGAAGTGATGTCCTCATACTTTAACTGAGCTGAATTTTTAATGTTTTATGTCACTCTAAATGAAAATGAAAAATTTTATAGAGAATATTTGTTGGTTTTCTGGTTTTACAGACACATTCCTACCTATTCTTTAGGCAGCCTATCACATTTCATCCCTCATTGCAGTGCTTCACATCTGAGCAGGTCTTGTATCCATACCTGTGCGCCGTCCACAGCTCCAAGACTATGTGGACTAAGTGAAACCTCCCTCTTTAAAGTGCTGTAAGGCAACCAGGAATGTCTCTTTTCAGTACGATGAGAAACACAGACATTACAGCAGCCACATCATTCTCACACCTACAGATCATGAGAAAACAAAAGGCAAAGACTTCGGCATGCCTACTGCCACGTCCAACATTTCCTTCCCAATGATTCACAGTTGGTGTTCCCTTTCCACTGCTGCATCCCCAGAGAGGGATGCCATCCTGGTAAACAGCAGCAGTGCTGTCTCTTTTTGGGTTGTCCAGTGGTTTTCTGAACACAGACTTCAACATCTCCTGGGAACCTGCCTCAAGACAACATACTCCGGCATCAAGACACCTTGCAGGGATTTATTCACAGCAACTAAATTGCTGACGTCTGTTCTCCTCTGACCTGCTCCCCTATTGATATGCTCGACAGTATCAGCTGGAGGGCTTAAGTAAGTCCACACTTGATGCTGTCCACTTATGGCATCCTATAAAGTATTCTTTCCCATCAAAATTTTTGTTTGCATAGGGTAATGGGGGAAGGGGAGAGAGGGTAGGCACTTTTTTCATCCCAGCACCACTTAAATATGTTGAGCGCTCTATTTATAAAACGTCCCCACTGCATTTCACAGCAGCCGCCTCCCTAAAAGCATCGGAAATTTCCACAACAGTCCCAACAGCTGATTTCTCAATATTCAACTAGTTTGCAACTGACTGGCATCACGCGAGTGTAATGAGCTTCCAGATGGTAATGGCAAAATGCCTGTTGGCACTGCCAAGAACTGCCCTATCTATCTGTGGCAGCTCTGGAGTGAGTTCAGAGATGGACAGTGGCCTACGTTATGCTGAATTTTTGCTTCCACCACTGGTCATCCAAGTTGTGCATCATCACATTGCTTCCCCATATAGATCAGCAACTAGCTGATCTACCCCTAAAGCAGCACTCCACCAAATAAAGCTGCTTCAGATAAATGTCCTGGGGAAGTAACTACTCTATTCATCTACCCACTCCTTCTCCTTCATTAGCTGTATGGCCACAACTTCAAAAGCTTCATGAAATCACGGAGCCAAAACCATCTCTCTACATGACTACACATGCACGTGCACAATCTTATTTGCATTAATGATTATCACGATCTATGACATATGCTCTGTGCTGCCCTACAGCAGTTCAAAACGGAATGGCAAAATTAATGGACACAGGGAGAGGAACCATGTAAGTTTTCCAGCTTCATTCCCAATCCTAAAATTTCTGCAAGTATTCCAGGCACTGACATATGAAAAAAATGCATAAACATGTAAAAAAGTGATTGATCCACGGCATGGAACTGAGCAGCATAACATTGCACTATAGGTCCTACCTCCAGGATACTCAGTGGTTGAATCACAAAAGTAGGGAACACAAAATATGTTAGTCTAGCGTACCGAAGTTAGAAAAAGGCATTTCAGTTTGATATAGTCAAGTTGCTCCACATGGAGTAAACAAACTATTCCGGTTCCCCCAAGCGCTCTTCATATCTGACAACACCTTTCTATACAGATCCTTAAGGATCAGCAAGAGCCTGGCATACGGCAATTCCTGCATCGATACATGTTTTAGGGCTTTTTAAGGCAATTCACTGCGATGAAGTCTCATAGCTGTTCTGGACTTTGTCCTTTCCAAGGATTTCTTCATGAGACGTGTGATATTTAGTAACCACATTCCTCACTTGTCAGCCTTCTTTCAGGATTGCAAAACACACACCTAAAAAATATTCCATTGCTCGATCACGCTAACACAAGTTATATTAATTAAGAATATGTTTGTGTAATTACATGGGAGAGGTGCTTTGCACAGCAGTTAAAGTACATGCAACAGCTATAATAAGCAACCCTGTGTGTAAGATATTATTACAGAACAGGGTTCTTGGTCTGAAAGAGAGAAGTAATTTAAAAATTGATGCCAACTCTTTGGTGTTTTCTAGGTCACATAAATTGTTATTAGGACCTGATATATTTAAATAACAAAGCACATGAAATCATATTTTATCTGACTCAATAGGAACAATCATTCTATAGCATTTGCTGAATAAAGTCAAACACATTTCTTCCAACAAGTTAATTAAAAATGTATCATTTACATACAACAACCAGATCTGAATGGCTATTGCAAAACTGATTTTCTTTTGACCGCTTCACCTAAAAGAATAAACACTGATGCAATCAAATTTTTGCATCTTTAAGTTATAATGATTACTTTGTTTAGAGCCAAGTCTTCTCACAGATCCAATAAACAGAGTTGCACACACTCTGTGATAAAGATGTGCAGGCTAAAAAAGCTATTAGCAGGACAGCCCAACTGTCCTTCGGCAAGCAAGCTCCCATTTACTGCTCGAAACAGGTAGCAATACATAGAAGTAATGTGCATACGCTCAGCAAAGCCATTTTTATGTTTCCTTTTTAATTTTAATATCAAAGTATTCCAAAGCTCAATTATGCTTCATTAGTGAAACTGTGACTATCCCACTTAATTATTTTAATATCTCAGGATTAGACAAGGAATGCAGAATTTTGGTAAAGCAGACAACGAAGGAAATGCATTGACTGTTCCAAGAAGAAAAAAAAAAAAAAAAAGCTGTATTTCATGTTTTGAGCCAATCAACGATCAGCCACAGATATTGTATTACAGATGATTGCTTTAATCCTAAGGCATTTTAGGGTGTATTTGAAGTAACACAAGGGAAGCTTGTTTTGATATATTCACAATATAAAGCTGCTAGGAGATGGCTCCTAGGTTCACACAGTGTGAACTAAGTTCTCTCTCCCCCTTTGAAACCAAAACGGCAAATACTTGCAAGCAGACTTAAAGTCAAAATAAGACAATTTATCACACAGCTCTTTCCTGAGATATCCCTTTTCCTTCTGCATATCACAAAACCAGAACTACAGGCACACTCCCAATTCATCCTGTGTTACAAATCTTTCATTTGCAACTCCTAACTTCTCTGTACACATTTCTCACAAGTTTTTAAGCACCGTTTTCACCTTCACTGACTTCAGAAACTCAACAGAAATACAACTTTACACAATGGCACCACCTAGTGTTCACAATATCAATCTTCAATCCTTACACTGAGCTCAACAACTTCCCTTTCCCTCACAGCTGATGAAAAAATATAACTATTTAAATGAGAGCACATTTCTTTCAAACGAGACTCATCTCATTTTCTGCCAGTTTGCATCTGTGTCTTTCATACTCAAAATTACCTACAACACAACCTCTGCGAGCATATTCTTTATTTAGTTACCAGTTGGTTTTCCTTTAAAAGAAATGCTTAGGTCGTGATGGATGACCTGTTTTGTGATCAAAGTCAATAAAATTGTCTCTAAAGCAGGATTTAATGGGTTAGTTAAATGGAAATCAAGCTGCACATATACGTATTTTAAACCATTACCCAAGAAACTAAATTTTCTGTAAAAATGTAAGTCTTGAAAAAAATGTTTACTTAAAAGATTAAAGGCAGGCATTATAATATTAGAAAAATGTGTCATCCAGTGCCCAAGCTTGTATTTTATTGTTATGGGCAGGCTGGCAGCCTTGCCATTTAGAAGTGTCAAACCACCTTACTAATTTTATAAGTGTACTTAAAGTTGTGAATAACTTTGCAAAACTTCATCTGTGTGAGCTGAAATACAAATAAATCTTCACTAGGTTGACTCTTCTTTTCTGGAGGTGGAAAGTGAGGTAACTTTGCAGCAAAAATGGTTCAGTTGCGTAAAACTATTAATTTTTTTCTTTAAAACAATTTTCCAGGGTGGATCTTTATCTTTTAAACACATCCCCTACTATACCTAGGCTGGACCTTAAAAAAATCTCTGGCCTTTGGTGGGAAAAAACACCACGTTGTTCACAACTGCTCAGTAAAAAACACGCAGTTTTAGCAAATAAGGTTGACAAAAGTTCCATTCCTACTTAGGATACTCCAGTCTCCCTGTTCTCCATGCTGATTAGGCAGTACCTAACCCTTTCAGCTCCCTCCCAAGCCACTACGCACCATGCTCCTGCGTCTCAAATAAAAACATCCTATTATTCCCATGCAGGCTTAGTCCAATGCACACTGGATAGAGGGATTCAGAATAACCTTCCCAATTTGCTTGCTTCAGAAGTTGGAGGCAGAACAAGGCCCCCAAGCAGAGTTCCCGAGCCCAACAACTACTTTCTCTCCATTACAGGCACAGCTGATCCCAAGTACAGTTCTCATACACAGCATTTTAGGTAACAGCTATGTTTTGAAATGCTTAGTGCCAATGAAAGAAAGCACAGATGTGGTCTCTGTCCCTGAATCTTAGTTTAATTTTATGGTGGTTAAAGCAACCTGAGCCACATTAGAAAGACTTCTTCAACACCTCACCTTCAACATATAGCGCAGAAATTCTCTGTCCTTCTTGTAATACTGCAGGACTTGCACTGCAGAAATATTCCCATCCCATTAATCTCACCTACTTTTCTCAGTCTAAATGGTTAATATTTCCTCTCCATTTCATATGCTCCTCCTCACAAACGTAACCCTTGCTTTAGATACAATCCTTCTCTCTATTCTAATCTTCCACCTGCTAATTTCTTCTTTATCTCCTGCAAGCATTCATGTAATTTATTTTCAAAAAAATAGTTAGATCTTTTAAATTGCTGGCTATACTCAAGTCACATTTGCTCAATATAAATAAAGGCAAAATCTGTAAAGGCAAATTTTATCAAAAAATACCTACACTTTTTCTCAGATATTTACAAAGGATTCTATTGCACAGTATTTGAGGCCCCTGATTTAGTGGTCCCACATCCCTGAGTCACCAATACCATGAAAACACCAGTTTTCTAGAACCTTCTTGTGCACTCTTTTTGCATATGTTCTTTATAAATCTTTTGTCAATGTTTTTTAGCGTTACACCTTCAAGGGAGTTCAAGTCAGTAGGTTAAGGGAGGCACAGCATGGGGAAGTCAGGGGTGCGTTTTATACACAGGAGGGCACAAAGTCATTGCTAATATTACTCTTAAAAGATGATGCTGGGTAGTAATGGGGTTCATTACAGTAATCTCTGAAATTCCAGAATAGATTCCTAATAAAAACAGTTCAATTAGTTGGATACCCTGTACCCCAACTTGTTCTTTAGATTGCAAAACCTTCTCAACCTTAAGAATAACATTACCTTGTTCACTATGAGATAGCACAAAACGGATCGTCAGCAACTGTGCTGCAACACCCAGATCCCCAGCACAGAGGGTCCTGAGAACGGAGCCTCTTTAAAAAAAGCCAAAGCTGTTGATCTTCCTTCAGTTGTGCTGGTACAACCATTTATGTTCAATAAATATATGCCATATATGTTCAATGTTCAATTTAAAACTGGTTCAATTCTCTGAATCAGCTCATCAGGCAACGCTACAGTTTACCAATACAATTACAGTAGTGATGCAAGAATGAAACAAGAGCTGTGTCAGCTGGCAGGGCTGCCAAAAAGATGCCTCTTAAAACTGCATTCTCAGGAGAGATATAATGTGAACCACTGGTATCTGCAAGGTGTTTTCAGCTGGAGACAGCTGGACACAACAGTTCCACGAGGAGAGGATACCTCAGAAGGTTACTGGAACAGTCCTCTTGTTTCTCCCCACTAGAGCCGCAGAAGTTGAGTGGGCACTGCCACCAAGCAAGCCTATCTTCTATTGACCTAAAAGCTTTGACTGGGGAGCGATGGTTTACCCTGAGACATCCGTACTTGTTCTTTTCCCCCGTTGTTCATCCCCCCGGACTGCAATACCACAGGCATTGCATAAGAGCTTCTGAACAACCACAAGCTACAGCCTGACATATTAAGAGAAACCAAAACCAGTCAGAGTTTACATTAATATGCCAGATTATAATCTGGGATGACTCAACTTGTTTTTATAAGCAGCAGAGGCTGGAATAACTAGAGGCATCTCACAGTGAGATGTTCCTCACAAACTGAGCCATGCTTGCATGCTTTATTCTCGTGTTCTGCCCACTCATTCTCTGTTCTCCACACGGTAGAAAGGGGAAGCAACCTGCTGTATGCTAGCTCCTCTGGGAGGCCAAGACAGCAGCAGCACATCAGCAAGCCCCAAATATCTTGCACTGAGTTACAGGCAGGGAAACAGAAGCTTTTTCTCCTCTTTTTTAATTTCTGAAGGAAAGAGCAATGAAGGTTATCAGTTCAACCGCTGAAGGCAAAGAAGTAAACAAACTGAAGACTGTGACAAACATTTTTGTCCTTCGTAAGTAAAATGGGATTATAGGTAATCTGAAAATTTAAATTCACTGCACTGCTTGGTCACAGCCTAGAAAAATGAGGTATACTGTGTCAAATGAAAATCAAAAGGCAAATTTAGGAACAAATGAGCTCAAGGCCACACAATATCTCTGTGGACTGAAAAGCCACAAAGGTGACAAATTCCTAACAAAGATGATGATGACGACAAAGGCAATGATGAAAAAAAGAAGAACGGTATTTTGACAAGCAGATATACTAAAAGCTGTTCAAGATTGGGCTTGTACAATGAAACCTGGAAGCATAGCAGGGACTACACAGAAACCCCCGCTAGGATGCAGGCCTTTCTCATGAGACTGCTGTTACCCAATTCCTAAAGTAAATATGAAACAGCAGAACAAGCGAATACGTATTCCTGATCAAATAATCATAATTGGAGAGAACTGTCATTGATTGCATGCAAAATACAATTGCATTTGCATGCGTGTGCCAGAGCTATGACTCCTGTTCAACACAAACAATCTAATTAGATCTGAAGAAGTTTAAAAGTTTTTGAGAACTGTAAGTCTTTGTTTGGGTCCTTTATAAGCAGAAAAATCCTGAATGCAAAACCACTGATTTCCATGCAGGTAGAAGAATCCTGTAAATAAATCCTTTTAAAGATATCTTTGTTACCGGAGAGTGTATCTAGAAGGTGAACTGGACATCTCTGGACAGCTAAGTATTGCAGTACTCATGGCATTTAATTTTTTATTCTTTATCTACATTGCTTTTGAATGTGGACACTGAAAGACTGAGGGAGAAGACAAAGGATACAATTGCTCTAGCTCAGGGTGCAGGGCAGATTATCACAGGACAGATGCAATAGCTCTCATTCCAGTTGTCTTTTTTTTGGGGACGAAGGGTAGACACCCTGTTGCAGGGTGTCTCAGCCACTTGTGAAATGAGTATTTCACAGTTCTGAACTGATGCAAGGTACAGCTCAGCGCCAATGGTCCACTAGCACCAATTTCAGTTCTCCTTAATTTGCCAACCTGTAATTTGTGGAGCTGCTACATAAGCAACTGAATTGTCCCTGAAGCAGAGGCAGCGCAATAACCAGAACCACCATCCCAAGGTAAACTGTCCTGGGTTGTGAATCAGATCCCTGAGGCATCTCATGCCCCTGTGAGCCCCAGTTTAGAAGCAGCAGCACTTGGCACTCTGTTTGGTTGATTAATGCATACTTCCACCTTAAGGGGAGCCTGAAGATATCGCTAAGAGTTTGATGAGTCCATCATGCTGATTGCTTAATGCAGATGGTCATACATCACCTTTCCTTCCCAAGTAGACTTACATAGCAAATATGAAGTAAGTAGCCAAAATTTCCTTGCATTTAGAAAGGGGATTTGAGAAAATGAGCTCCTTCTTAAAAAAGAAAAAAAAAAAAAGGCATGCTAAGCTGTTGTGTTGCCTAGCAGTATAAATTTGTACCTGTGCTACTTGAGGATATAGAAGGAAGACATTACTGCTGTATTCCACCACTCACTTTCACTCACAGTGAACTGGGATTTCTCTTCACCAAGGGTGTGACATACCTGGAAGCCCCAACAACACGAGGCCCAGCCTAATTCAAAGGATCCACGGTGATAAAAAGTTGAAGAAAGGAGAACCAAACAGTGGTGCTGAAGCACGTTATCTGCAACAATGTTCCAGGTACTCACAGAAGGTAAGAGTGACTGACTTTGGTTTTAGGCTTTATATACTGATCAGTCGTACTGAAGTATGACTCAATTTTAGAGGAGGTTTTGCTGTTAGGCAGAAAAACAGTGTCAGAGCAAAAGCTAAGGGAATGGGGATGATTCTCTGTGTAAGCTGTAGCAAAGACCTCTTTTTTCATGCTAGAAAAAAGTTCATAATCCGGTAGGCTGTTGCTCTGCACTATTACAGGCCATCAAGTTTTATTCAAGACATTTGATTTTTCTTTTCTTCAGTTTCAGACTTCACTTTCTCTCTTCTCTTTGCAGCTCTCATCCCACCTCTCAGAACAAGGCAGGCTTCCTGCTCTGCGTTACAGCCTTATGCCATGTCAGTCCAGATATTGATAGGATCAGTCAGGATCAGTCTTTAGGAAGGAAGTCCATCTGTGTCCCCTGTGCCAGGAGTCAATCTCTGCTCATTCTCTCTCTGTGTGGAAGGCTCACATGCAGTCTGGTCAGTTGCCCAAAAGTGAGACGAGTGCAATCAGTGAAGATGCAAGCTTTCGAAAGCTAA
The DNA here is from genome assembly GCF_047370975.1 of Nipponia nippon. NCBI lineage: Eukaryota > Metazoa > Chordata > Aves > Pelecaniformes > Threskiornithidae > Nipponia > Nipponia nippon. Next base: position 11,578,295 of record NW_028262358.1, on the reverse strand, counting down.
CTGTTGAACCTGAAGGTCTCACAAGACATAGGCAAACTCCAATTTTTCAAAACCTAATTTAAAATGTCTGCTCTAAAGAACAGAGATCAGTGACTTCAGGATGTGGGAAAAAACCTTAAAAAATTTAAAGAGAAAGAAAACCGTCAGCAATTTTTCCTAGCTTCATCCTTAGACTGACTGGCAAAATCTTTTTGCTTTCTTCTTCCAAAAACCAATAGCCCTAGACAAACACATACTTCAGTTACAGCAATTAAAGTCATAAGCAACTGAAAATAAGTTCTTACAACAAAGAATTAGGCAACCTTTCTGCCCTCACCTACAGCAAATCATTCAGTCCACTGAACAATTTCATATGCAGTTACGTATTTGGAAATGTCATTTGTTCTTTATATGTGTCTAAGTGATTCTCAAATTTATGTGGGCTTGGATATAAATGTTACACTGTACACCACACCTAAGCAAAGTATACAATTGACAGCAGGTAAAATCCTTCCTAATACAATATCTGTTTTGAAGGGACTACATCAGTCTTTATTAAAAGCAGTATTTTAGTACTCCATAAAATTGTGTTTATTTTCTATCCTTAAAAATGCTAAATGGAGTTTTGCTATCCTCTCATAAACAGAATGCTAACAAAAAAAGTAAAAATTTTATGTTTATGTTATCTCTCTCCTGAAACAACCCAAAAATTAATATTTTTTTATTCAAGGTGTTTTCTTACATTTAACATTACTGATATTTATATCTAAACAGTATTTAAATGAGTCACCTGAGCTGGAAGAGGATCTGAATTCTGATTTAACTCGGGAGAAAATTATTCTTTTTTCCACAAAGAGAAAACTGCTCACAATAAAATTATTGCCTCAAATCTTCGCTCACCTCCAAAATCAAGCCTGATATTTCATTACATTTCCTCCTTCTGCAGTTTGAGGGATGCTTACCGTGCTTGTGTTCACGGTGACAAATACGGATGACAACCAAGGAAGCAATTACAATAAATGTCTGATCTGCCTCCACTAAAAACATATACTTCAGCTTCAAAACAATATGCCACTCAAATTGAGCAAACCCTACCCAACACAAAAATTACCAATGTTTGTCATGTCTGAACACATTTTTGGACTAAATTAAACAAGCGAGTCTTGCCTTTGTCAACTCTTCTCAAAGAAAAAGAATATTTAGCAGCTTAAAAAGCAAGTTCATATAGTGTGGTTTTGTCACTTTTTCTTAAAGAGAGAGTTCTGGGCACTTGTAAACTGTGAAAATTATTTTTTTTTTTTTTAAATGGTATCTAGATTCTTGGTGGATTTCACTGGCAGTTGTGTTTGCAGCTTTGAAGTCTCCTCCAGGTCTGTCATTTGGTAAGGCTGTTGATGGGTGCCTGGGGTGCTTTGTCCTCCGGGAGGCTATTTTCCTTTAATTCATCTCTGATTAGAAGCAATTTATGCATTTTCATCTGTTTTATGTAAAGATCAAAGGGATCATGGATCCCAATGTTGACCCTATTATAGGCAAAAGAGGCAGGCTGCACATTTTTGCTTGGTTTCAGTTTAAGCCTCAATGCACCCGTACATACTACTCAGTTCTTAATCTATCTCTCATAAACCAGCATTTTATATGGAGACCAAGTAGCACCTATTCTTTTCCCTGTAAATATGTAGATGTTTTTATATTTATATAAAACAAAGTTGTGGGGTGAAATTCCCATTTTCAAATCTGCTAAGATAATTATTTGCCCAATGAGAACAAAGAGATAAAAGATTAAATTCAATATTGCTATAACAATACTCTTCTTAACGGTCCCATTAATAAATTCATGACACTTCATCTAATCGCAAACTGATTTAGCTGGCCCTGCATCAGAAAGTTCTTTCAAAGCTTTCTCAATCTTTTTTTAAAGTCTTCAGGTTACATTAAAGAGAAAGACTGACTTTTACATAATTTAAATATAAATTTTTCACAACTTCGAAATTTATTCCAATACAATCAGTATTCAGTAGCCATTGATATTAATAACATTGACATTAACATTGTTGCCATCAACACAAGAGCAAGAATACAGATGTCACTGAAACTTACCTTAAGTGAAAGGAACTGCATAAGGAAGTTTTATTTTATTACTATTTTCTTAAGCAAATTCAGTGCATATGTCAGCAAGCATGCGGATATGGGAAACTTCCAGGATGTTGTTCCAAGCCAGTAAACACACATTGTAAATGCAAATGCCTCTTCTTGCTTCCAGTCAGTTCAACCTGACTCCTGCTCTATAAGGCTGAACTCTTCCTTTTTCTTACTAATCATGTGTAGAACAGGGAGAAAATATTGTGAAGACCAGCAGATAGAACGGGGGAAAGCCCATCAAAAATCCACTTCTGTGGAAAAGGCATAGCACTATATCTGGGAAGGCTTCTCATGTGGCAACATTAGGAGAACAAAGACTGCCATGGATGGTTTGCCATTTTAAAGACAAAGAATTAGGATTGTATTAGTAAGCAATGTCCTGAAGAGGATATTCCAAATGATGGACTTGGAATAAATGGTGGCTCTTACCTTCAGAACAGTGGAGTCTACCCTTACCAACTTCATAAACTTTGCTGAAACCTATCATGGTGATTCTTTCACAAGAGCGACAGAAGGGCTGCATGAAGCAATAGAGGTTCAAGAGAACAGCAGTGGAAAAAAAAAAAAGACCAGGAACACTACAGCTTATTTGTTACCAAGATAATCCTAACAAGACAAGAATATCTAGAATTTATATGTTGGAAAACAAAAAAATATCCATTACATTGTAAAGGACTTTGTAATTTTCTCCTCCATGCCCCTGTTTTTGCTCAACCTGAGTTACCACACGCCATTTAAAAAAACAAAAACAAAACCAAAACACTTCTTCAGGGAACTTCTTACCATTCTACTTATGAAACTTGTGACAGTTTCTATGGATTTAAAAAAATTAATTCTTAAATGCATTACAACGTTCTCATGCACTTGTGTGCTTCCATAGCAGCCATCGTTGGGATTTTGCTGGTTATTCCCAGTCTCCCAGAGCCAGGCGTGTGGTAACTCAGGTTGAGTGCAAACAGGGATCTGGAGGACAAGATCACAAGGTCCATTACAAGGTAATGGCCATTTTTTCTACTTTCCAACACTTAAAAAATCTTGAAAGCCATAGTTCCAAAACCAGACAGGCTGAATTCTCAGCTTGCATCCTTAACACCACTGCACTAAACTCAGGTCTTTGCTAGTTTATAATGCATCAAACTCAACGAACATGCAGAAGAGGTACTACTACCCCCCCCCCCCCACCCAACTCCAGCTTATAGGACAATTTAAGAAATAATTACAGTAGAGAACCTCAGGCTGTCAATCCTACCCATAGAAAAAAAATAATAATTGAGCTCTCCGAAAAAGTGTCTGAATTGAAGACAAATTCTAAGACAAAAGCAGCCATAGGGAAAGAAACACCACTGACAAAGATAACACAATTAGAAGAGCTCTTTAAATTTCAATAGGCAAGGAAACTTATAAGATACTTAGGGGTGAACATCCCAGGAGAAACAGAAAAAGTACACAAAGAAAAAATTACATGCTGCTTTTAAAAGACAAAAATTACCTTGAGAAAATAGGCAAACTTCCAAATTCATTCCTAGGGAGCAACAACCCTCTTCCTTTTTCAGGTCTGACCTACCCCTTGCCTAGGGATCCCTTAAATTGCATTCAGAGACATATAATCAAGTTTATATGGTAAAGGAATGGGGAAAAAACTGCCCAAGGCCAAAGGAAGGTCCAATTTGGGGGAAGGGAAAGATGGTGGGGCAGGAGGAGAAGAGGAGAAGGAACCCTTCCTTTCCTCTCAGAAAATTGTTACAAAGCCACACACAGAAAGGCCTTGCCTGATTTTTGGTAAAATTTCAGGGTCTTTTACCACTTAAGCAAAAAAATTATCTTGGAATCTATTAAAATCTGAAAGGACATAAATGGAATTTTACATGTAACAAACTGACATAGGAGAAAAAAGGAAATAGGAATTAAATGCCTCTTGTTTGTTTGCTTTTTATGTCACATTATGCTCCTTTGAACCCCTGAAAAAATTTCCTTGGATTTTTCTCTGAGCCCTCAGACCAAGACATTTGACAAAAGGGGAAACAGGTGGCTTGACTGAAAATGGTTTATTCCTTGTGAGAAACAAAATTTGTCTGCTAAAAGTACTTGACCTAGTTCTCTTCTCACGGAATCCAGGAGTTCACTCCAAAAAACTTGTGGAAACACTTGGCATTCATATCTTATAATTAAGTAGAAGATAAATTACCTAGCTAGTCTCAGAGAAAGACGTATGCAGTTTGTTTCCACATTGCCATGAGGTATTATCTAATGCTTCTGCTTATTTTAAATCTAAAGGTCTGTTTCAAAAATAAAGAGAATCTGTTTGCTCCATTGTTGTCATGATGTATGATACTGATGAGCACCTTATAACATACAGTCTAATTAATTTTAGACAAAGGCTTATTGTGCTAAATATTAATACCTCTAAAATAGTCTTCCTAAATAGGGAGTGCCTCTAGCACTGTAAACTTAAGATATACCAGTGTGCCCATGAAAGCACACTGGGCATCTGGCTCCAGTTACCTCCACGATCAATGCATCAGCACAGGCAACGCAAGGCCCTCTGGTTTCCCAAACCAAGCCCAGCTCACTGACTCCTCCATCCAGCCCTTCCGCTCTGAATGCCGCCACAGCTCGTGGCAAGACTAAAACCATGCAAAGGCTGCCTGCCTCTACCTTCCACAGCAGGGCAGAAAATCACCTCCTGGGGCTTTAAAGCTCAGTCGATGTATCTGAATTCAGAGAAGGCTCTGCAAGGAAGACAGTTCAGAAGCTAACTATGAACTGCTACATGCTCACAGAAACCTCGTGATTCTGGACATCAGAAAAACAGCCACATTAAAAAATGTCACGATGGCCCCTCCAAAACAACAGACGCAAATTCACGGATATGAGGTCAGTTGATCTCTCTGCCCTGCTGATTTTGACAAGGGGTCAGAGTGGTTAGGACAGAAACATCTCTCCCTAGCTGTTGTTGTAAAATGATGAAGTCTATACAACGACGTACGCAACACTCAGCTGCATAGCTGTGTTCTCAGATATTCTCATTCCCTCACACTTTGTACGGTACTTAACTTTCACTTATATAATTTACAGAAAATCTGCAGACAAAAATCAAAGCATTTATCCCAAGGTACCTCCATATACCACTCTCTGAGAGCAAGACACTATTTTTTTCTGAGAATTTGGTCTTTTATTTAAGATAAACACTTTCTTGTATGTTATTTAATGCAGCTGCTTTTATCAACACTTGAAGAGTAATTCAGGGTTTTTTTCCAGTATTCCATACCCCAAAATATCAAGGCAACTAGTGGAACAGACTGCTTTGCTGAAATCTCAAGGTACTGGTTGGACTGATCCCTTCACACAAAGCCTAAGCAAGCAGTTTGGAAAAGGCCAAAGATGGTGCTCCACTGCAGACTGAGTGGCACAGCATGCTGCGTCATCCAACAGTCTACAAAAGTGACACAGAGATTTGATGTGTGCATAATGTAACCATTACACTGGCAAAAAACAAACATGATGCTTACGTGATTTTATTGAGAAATTCTCTGTTCGTGATTGCTCAGACACCTGAGCAACTGTTTTGCATATTATGCATCACACACATCCCAACACAAATGTAAATGTGATGACAGATTTATTGTTTGGAGATATGATGCTCTCTGTGATTCTAAGTCTATCCTGAACTAGTGCAATAGCCACAAGAAACACATACATGCCATGGTCAAAATTTTCTAGCAAGCCCAAAGAAACAAAGAAGTTTCCTGTATTTGTCATATATTTCCTGGCGGCCCAGAACAGAGAGAAACAGTAGATACCTTCTGAGTAGGCCAACACTGTCTGGAGGAGGAATTTCACAGAGAAAGGAAAATGGGTATTTTCTTCGTGTGCAAACACTTGGCATACTTCCATCACTTCCTGGCTCCTACACTTTAAGCTCAGAAGAACACACCAAGTACTATGTTAAGAGGCAAACCTGAGCATATGCTTACGTAAGAAGTTTAGTTTGGGTAGTATTTCCAGCTCAAAACACTGACGCGTTCAAAGTGTTAGTTCTGGTTAGAATACCAAAATAGAATACAGAAGAACTAAACTGTTTCTATATATTGCAACTGAAAAACAGAACAGCATGCCGCCCACAAGTAGAAGAGAGAGTCGTTCAGCTGATTCTACTGAAAAAGTAAAATTTACAAAATTTCTCCCACCTGTTCAGTAACAGATTAATGACGAATTAGATTGTGACCACAGAGAAGTTTTTCAAGTCTGTTTTGCAAGACAGTAATTTGAAAGTAATTCCTTTAAAAGAAAATTAAAAAACACAACATGACAAAAACTGAATTTTTCACCTTAATAAACTTTCTATTTTCAAATTCTCTGTTTTTCTGGTTTACGCAAGTAAAGACGAAAATAGTTTTTAGTTTTATGATCATGTACTTTCAGTTTTGCACAAAGTCAGGTATCTAATAAATCACTAGAAAAACCCTTCAACAATTAGAATTAAAACACTTGTTTTAGAAAGAGACATGCAATTTTATGTAGCAGGCTTTTAGAAATAAAAGCCAGTTAAAAAAAATCTTTTGATCTCAAACATTTATGTCTCGGATTGACTTTTAAAGTCTATAAATCTTCAACATTGTTCAGATATATAACATAAACATGAAATGTGGCAAAAGTCGACAAGTTAATTTATTGCAGTCTGTAACCAACAGTATATGTTGATCTTCAGAAAAGATAAACTAGAAAACAGATGCTCGTTCTGTGGAGGAGATAAAAGCAAATGGGAAACTCTGAAAGTGTTCCAGAAATGCAACACATACATCATTTGTGCTAAAGGCAACACCAACATTTTCCCTTAAACGAAGCAATATATCAACATGTAAGAACAAGGAAGCATTTTTCTGTCAGCAGAAAACACAGAAAACATTGCCTGTGATGAGTAAGCGATCAAACAAAAAAAAAAAATGGCAACAAGAATGACACAGTACTTAAAATTTAATTTTGAATGTGCTTGTATGCCACAACATATATGGGTTGTAATCCAAAGGACATACAAACAGTGAACAGCACTGTAACTTGTCTGATTTTCTATGCATTGGTGATCTACAAGCGCTACACTACCATGTCATCCTCATATTCCCAAACTTCCACATTAGGTTCCCTGCTTTGCCCTCAAGTTTCCCCGAATACTTTCTACATCACAGTCGGCTCATTCACTTCTCTGTAGCCATGCCCTTTAATTCCCTTTTCCTTCCTCTCCTCTGCCACTACCTGCAACTCACACGTCAGCCAAGCACAAACCAGGACACTATGGCTGGTCCGAAGCAACAAGCTTCCTCAGCAATCAGTAAGTACATATTTAATGATTGATATCGAAGGCCAAATAAAAAAAAAATCCTTGAGCTCAGGTCACAGACTTTTCTTGAGGAGTCTGGGGAAGGGAATACCAATTTGGATGTCCTTAAGACCTCTACCTTACCCATCAAATCATCCAACAAGCTCTAAAAATGAATGCGGGAACTGAAAAATGCTGTTCCCTTACTCAGCAGATTTTGCTTACAGGAGTCAGGTGATAAAAAAGGGGAAATAACAGCGTTCTGAATATAAATGCATCTGTTGTCTACCTGGAAATTATGGCTGCTACTATAAGCTAAGTGTTAACTCTACCTCCAGTTCATAATTTGAAGACAGGAAAACCGTCAGCTACATTTCTTGTTAAATAACTAAGGTTGCAAACCCAAGTTCATTCTAATAGTTCAGCACTGCAGATTGACTAATTTAGACTCTAATTCAATAGAGACAAAGAGAAAGTTTCCATGACCAACAGAACTAGTATTTACTCACTCCAGGAAAGTAAATTTTTACAAAAAACGGCTTTCAGCACATTCCAAATCTGTTTTAGCTTTAACGTTAACTAGCAAAACTGTGGTGGTTTGTTTTTTTTTTTTTTTATTTTCCATAAAACTGTATAGCATATTCATTAAAAACACCCATCCTTCAAAACCCTGAAAGATCCATAGATCATAGTCACATAGAGTAAGTCACTTACTGTGCCCCTCCTAAAGTACATTATCCCATTGTAACTGGCACTGTCTAAAATCAGTATGTAAATCCGTATTCATGTTTCACTTTTGAAAAGTAGAGCACTTATAAATTGGCATTAGGACCCTGAATTCAAACACTTTGTGGTTATGACAAGACTTCACTGCACAATAAGCATGCTACTGGGCAATAAATGCCATTCCCTGATTCATTTTCAAACAATTTAACATCTTAATAATCAAAAGGAATGTTATCCAAGCTCTGAGGAAAGATGCAGGGATGAGTGATAAGATAAAGTAATGTATCTTCAGAGAAAAAGAATGAAGGGTAACTCATTGTTCCCAGAAAGAAAAGGTAAAAATTACAATGCACCTCTACCTGGTGAAAGCCATACGTATTTCAGGAATGTTTTCTGCACTTTTTCTAAAACGTAGAAGCAAATGAGAACAAAACCTAATTATTAAAACAAGGCAGCTGTAATAAAGGTCATGAAAAAATACATTTTGGTGTGTATAGAAATGTCTTTCCCCAGAGGGATAAAGTTCCTTATGCCCCATTTCTGCCATATCCAACCACAATCCCGAGTTTGCTGGGCAGATCCACTTTTTCATCACTTACACTTCATAGTAAAAGTGTGCCCTGGAGCTACAATTCTAAAAGGCAAACAATAACTCATTTCATAGCTCTTGCTTAAGTGTGGAAAGTGAATTCTTATGCATTTCTCAAAATCAGGAAGAAGTAGGACGTATGAATATGTTTGTCAAGTAAAACCTGGGAGAGGCCCAAAAACACTTGAAAGTGTCAACAGGATTTGGAGGGGCAAAAACCTCTTAACTTTTTCTGCACAGAGAACAGGACAATAGTTGTCATGCTGAGGAAACCGCCTCAGTTCTTGCTGAGCTTATTTCTGCTCTCACATTCCCAGGTATCAACTGCAGTTAAACAAAAAAAAACCCACAGCTTTTTTTTTTTTTAATACCGATCATCAAGATAGTTGTATCTTTTTGCAGTATGATGAGTGCCTAATTACAATGATTCAAATCTCTTGTCACCTCCAGGCTAGACTACAGATAGCAATGGTTTTTAGCCAGCGCTGATAGTGAACATGAACTTGACACAGCATGCAATGGTTTGTTAAGCATGATATAATATTAAAAACATCACTCCCCTTTTTAATCTAGCCAGGAGGAGGAAGAAATCACATGATTTTGAGTTCAAAGTTGCTAAATCCCTTCTTCATCAGGGAAACATGCTTGTCTGACTACATTTTCAGGTTGAATGCATTTGTCACTCTATCATCTTTCTCCACATTCAGTCCTGTTTTGAGCCCTGTTGGCTTCAGACAGTTCTTTCTCCTCCTAATTTTGCTATAATTTTTCAGAAGTTCCTTCAGCTTACTACCCATTTTTCTTCTTGGGAAATGGTTATATGCAGGCTGGGCCCTCTAGTGCATCTTGATGTTAATGCACTACATTCCCAGTCCTTTTTGCATTGTTTTCCTCTACCAAGAAACTTCTGAAAGAGCATTTACTCTGTCCACCTGCCTTTTGCAACTGGACCCCATCTGTGCGTGTAGAACCTCAAAAGAAGCAAGAGTTGACTGAGTGATATCCACTCTAGTTGTACTGTCGCTTATTGTCAAGACTCGAACTCAAGCACCCAGCCCCATGAATGGCACCTTCTCCTAACCCGCTGCAAAATCAGCACCAAAAGCCCAGCAGGAAACTCAGAGATGAGGACAGAGAAACAGCTTCCTCACCAGGGGCAGAAGTTCAGGAATGAAACCTGCTTAATACTTCACATACAGGTCCTTTTTGAGGACAGTGATCTGCACTATCCCTTGAGATCAAAAGACTACAATGAGGCGCATACACACACACACACACGCATGAGGCCGGGGTAGGAAATTGTAAACAACTTCAGATCCTCAAAATATGTTCAGCTTCTGTTTAAGCCAGAGAACAAAACCCTGAGGGTGTAATTCTCTGTTGCTATGCTGCATGTCCTATCCATGCCAATCAAACTTCAGCATTTAGAAAACCATCTTGATACTCCTATATCACAAATTTTTTGATTCCTCAGGTTCTCTTTCATGACCTTTAACATAATTATTCATCTAATCTCAAACCATTTGCTTGTCTTTCACTTTTAGTTTCTTAAGATAAAAAAGACCTTGCTATCACGCGAAACTGGAGATGGTTAAAATGTTTTAAATAAAAAGCTGCAAGTATATCTAAACAGATATTTTTATGTCACTTAAAAGATTTAGGTTTTTAAAGTAATGAGTTAAATGTTTTTAAAATAGGCAATATTATGCACATAACCAAAATTTACACTGACAAAGCCTGCAATAGTCTAGGGAATAAAAACCAAATCAGTAATATAACAAAAAAACTGGCCATGGCACAATTAGTATGAACAGTATCAGAATTATCTGTATTAATTCTCAACACGGCATATACAGCTTCACTATGTATGACCTCTAAATTGATAAAATCACCAAACATCACCAAACATAGATGTGAACGTCCTCTATATGAATGACTGCTCTTTACACTCTGATTAATCTTTTCAGCCACAATAATTAACAAAGAAAAAGGAAGTCTAATTGAATAACAACCCGATGGTATAGGCAAAGTTGCACATTGTGTTACAACTTTTCCCAGGTAACTGAAAACGCAATGCACCTCTTGGCTGCATCACACCCAGCCTATGTTTCAAAAGAAATTGTTGAAAGATATTTTTTTTGTAATGGATTTTAAAACAGTTTCTGCCAGCAAAGGCCTTCTCAGTTTTGGAGGGAAAAATGTCATTATGGGAACCCCGTAAATGTCATAGAACATGAGGAAATAGCATACAAGTGACCAAGTTTTCTAATAGACCTGGAGTTGCCTGATGAAATCACTACAAGGCGGAAGCATTTTGAAGTTTGCTTTTCTTTCTCTGCAAGATTAATTTAAGCTCTCTTTTTAAAACCTTCAAAAAGTGTTCATTACCATTGAAGTTGTGTATATGATTTGCAATCAAAAGGTGTGACAAATCATGAACAAGCTTTTGAAAATCAAGAATGGTCTTATGCTAAACTGTTTAACATAAGGATGAAACCTGTCCTGACTGATTTTTAAATAAAACAGATTTAAATTCATAACACTGACATTAAGCGTAATGGAACAATAACTATTTATGGTTCCTCTGTGAATTCTGGTAGTAAAACTCTGGATGTGGTCACAGAAATTATAAATCTGCATTTCTTATCTGGAAAACAAAACAATTATAGTAATTTTCTGCTATTACAAGCAATTGTCTTTAATTACCTCAATATATTACTTCATTGTCTGAAAAGACAGGATGTCAGCGTGAATAGCATTGGTTTGGCAGCCCCAAATTACCAATAACCATCAAAACGGTGCACGCTCTCTCTCTTCCCTTCCCCAAAGAAAGAATCTGAGCTTTCATAGAAGCTTGACTTTCTACCTCAGTATCACACAAAAATAAAAAAAATTGAAATGAAAGGAATTGGACAGACAATTTCAAAAATTCCAAGTGATGTGTTCATGTCGTAAGTTTGTTCTTTGCATCGTGCATATCCTTTAATTATCAATCATTTCACAGTTTGACCCACTGTTTCTAGCAACCCATTTCTCATTTGACTCCAATTTACAGCAAAGGTAAATGGCAATATAATGGAAAAAATGGTACTGCGCAAACAATCTATTACTTGACAATAATTCTGCAGATGGCAGAATGCCATGCAAGGATGCCTCTACAGCATCAGCCAACCACTGGCAAATTCCTTGCTTTTGCAGGGTTTCAAAAAATGGGAAAAAAATTTACAAAAATGAGACAAACATAACAAAAAATCAAATATAGCAATTACCCACTACCATTTTTGCTGTGAGTGTATTATAGGTCAACTTTTGCCATGAAAATCAAATTACTGTCATCTTGTGATCTAAATTACACATTTTTACTCCTTTACGTAAACTTGTGCATCAATAACTGGTTGAAGTCTTTGACCTTGTGTTTGTAATTCTGTAATTCCATGTATTCCAAAGAAATTTTTATCATTTACAAATTTTGGAGTGTGATTTCAACCACAAAGATTGTATTTCCCCCCCCTTTTTTTTTTTTAAACAGTTCATCCAGGATTTATCACTTAAGGACATTGTTTAAAAATACATTAATTCTGAGCAATTTGGAAAGATCTTCTCTCAAGTGAGAGCTGTGACTGAACATCCTAGTTAGCTGCAACATTTGGCTCTTTGCATTTCCACAGCTGTAAAAGATATGATTAAATTAACTCATCCACACAAGTTTAATCTTCCACATAGGCAGTGCAAAACAAAACCAGTAAATGGCTTCAGCTGGCAGAAGGAGAGTTAAGTAATTTCTGTATTTTACACGATCCTTTATTTTACAGAAGTCTTTTTTTATGGCTGATACAGTATTAGGGGTCTTCTCACTTTCATCTGTGGATTTCTTTTCCCAAAATCTTTGTCCGAGTTGGGCTTGCTCAAATTAAAGTCATGGCTGCTGTTACATTTCTGTGTGATGCCTCCTTTTCATCCACCTTCACGTTAAGGGAAGCAGCAATATTTTCACCAGTATCATTATTTCTTTACTTTTAAGCAGAAGGCCAACAGCATAATCTTCACACTAATCCGTTAAATAGATGACAATTATTATATACATGAGAAAAAGATGCAAAATTTTCATTCTTCTGCTTACTTGCCCCATTCAGCAAATAGTGCATTATTTCCTTTCATGATAATAACATTTCTTTGATCCCAGCAAAGAAATTTGTGAAAAATTAAGTTAGAAATAAATGTAGAATAACTAATTTACATGGCCTCAATTACAAAATGACATCTCCTGCAGTTCATCGATGACTAGGGAGTTTTAAAATGCACAGCATGCCATCTGCTGAAAATCAAGCAGCAGCATCTTCACAGGTATGCCACTCCTGCAGCTTTATGCAATATCTGCACTCTCACGTCCTTGAATTCAGAATAACCTCAGCACAGTACATATTTTAAAAGAACACTGATGCCGAAGTTGGCATTTATTCACTGACATTATAGGTGGCATATTTTATAGGCTGCTTTTTAAGGAATGTTCAACCACTTGCACATTGTGCGTAATTTCATGATCACCGCAGTGAAGTTCAGCTATGCGCTAGAATTTAATGTGTTGCACAGTTTTGCCAATCAGATTCAGAAAACAAGTATGACAGCAGTGCAGTTAATTTATTAAGTCGTGGGCTGAATAGGAATACAACTTGATATATTGCAAAGCAGAGAGACAGAAAAAGCCACTTAGGGGGTTTCCTAATATCACATATAAAAAATTCTACCCAGAAAAGAAACCAAAACAAAAAACCTTTTAGCAAAAGAGAAAGAGTTAAACATCATCACTGACAGATGCCAAAGAAGCTAGTCCAACTAGATCTTTATGGAATCTAAATATTTAATTTGCCCTTTGATTATATATCAAGTAATCAAGTTATTCTGAAATCAAATAGTCCCCTCAGGAGTAAGGTCTGCTTACTACCTAAGTATTTACTCGAATGAGACTGCCACCAATGCCACTGTTTCATTATCTGTCTGAATTTTGTATTTTAACACAAGAATGGCACCGTGTTACGAGTTTTCCAGTACCAAACTTACACTGAATTCCACATGAAGAGGCCTTTGCAGCCAGCTGAAACAGTAAAGAAGTTAACAGCACTCCTAACAGATATGGGACTTTGCCAGCAGAGTCTTCAATGAACATTAAGCTTTCACATGAATTCCATCACAAGCTGCACCTCATTCACTGACATTACATCATCAAGAGTTTTGTTTCAATTTGAATGTATTAATTACATTTACAAAGGAACTCTTTCAAGATCTAAAAATCAACACTTAAAAAACCATATCTGCTTCCTCACATGTAATGAGGTACACAGACTGCCACAGGAGGTCCCTATTCACCATTCTGCTTTGTGTGACAGCCTCACCTTGTGCCCTGTAAGATCGTGGAAAAGATCCTCCTGGAAGCTATGCCAATGCATCTGGATGACAGGGAGGTGATTAGAGACAGCCAACATGGCTTCACAAAGGGCAAATCGTGCCTGGCGACTTCGGTGGCCACCTACGATAGAGTGACTGCGTTGGTGTGCAAGGGAAGAGCGACTGCTATCATCTACCTTGACTTCTGTAAGGCCTTTGACACGGTCCCACACAACATCTTTGTCTCTAAATTGGAGAGATATGGATTTGATGGATGGACCATTCCATGGATAAGGAATTGGCTACATGGCCAGATCCAAAAAGTTGCAGTCAACAGCTCAGTGTCCAAATGGAGATCAGTAACAAGTGGTATGCCTCAGGTGTCTGTTTCTGGACCGGTACTGCTCAATATCTTTATTAACAACATAGTGGGACTGAGTGCACCCTCAGCATGCCTGCAAACAACACCAAGCAGAGTGGTGCAGTTGATACACCTGAGGGATGGGATGGCATCCAGAGGGACCTTGACAAGCTCAAGAAGCAGGCCAATGTGAACCTCACAAAGTTCAACAAGGCCAAGTGCAAGATCCTGCACCTGGGTCAGGGCAATCACCAGTATCAGTACAGACTGGGGGATGAATGTATTGTGAGCAGACCTGCAGAGACCGACTTGGGGATATTGGTAGATGAAAAATAATTTATGAGTCAGCAATGTGCACTGGGCTGCGTAAAAAGAAGCATGGCCAGCAGGTCGAGGGAGGTGGTCCTCCTCCTCTGGTTTGCTCTGGTGAGACCCCACCTTGGAGTACTGCATCCAGTTCTGGAGCCCTCAGCACAGGAAAAGCATGGACCTGTTAGAGCGGGTCCAAAAGAGGGCCACAAAAAAGATCGGAGGGTTGGAACACCTCTCCTATTAAGAAAGGCTGAGAGAGTTGGGGTTGTTCAACCTGGAGAACAGAAGGCTCTGGAACGACCTTACTGTGGCCTTTTAATACTTAAAAGGGGCTTTAAGAAAGACTTTTTACTTGAGGGCCTGTAGTGACAGGACAAAGGGCAATGGTTTTAATCTGAAAGAGGGTAGGTTTCGATTAGATATAAGGAAGAAATTCTCTACTATGAGGGGGGTAAGACACTGGAACAGGTTGCCTGGAGAAGTTGTGGATGCCCCATCCCTGGAAGTGCTCAAGATCAGGTTGGATGGGGCTTTGAGCAACCTGATCTAAAGGAAGATGTGCCCCGCCCCACAGCAGCAACTTTAAAGTCCCTTCCAACCCAAACCATTCTATGATTCTATGATAAAAGCAGTAGGCAACTCATTACAACTCACTGCATTACATTCACTGCATCTGGTCAAGTTATCAGAACAAAAACTGGCAAAACAATGGATTGGGAAGCATCTACTTAAATACACAGCTCAGGTAAGAAAGAGTGGAAATGGCTTCGTACAATAGCACATTAAGCTTTAAATATAAAGAAAAACAGAAGCAAATGTAAAGAAGTCACTTAATGTAACCGTTATCAAAGAAACATAATTACACAAAATTTTTATGACAATAAAATTGGAAATAAAGCCATGTAATAACACTGATTTTGAAGTCCATATAGACTTACTCCTTCCATATATATTTCTAATGCATTTTACAAGCCTTCCATTTCTCAAGGAAGACAGACTCAACACTTACAAAACCACCTAACTGTACTCTAAAAATGCCAAATATTCTTCAAAAGAGCATTTCTTGAGTTTGGTCATTTCTTTCCAAAAATTACACAGCAAGAGGGTGTTAGTGCCCCGAGGTGGATATTCTTGCCTTCTAAGAGGTGCATTCAAGTAGATAATTTTCTCTCAGACTTTATACAATGACAACTGCATCTGCAAGACAGCGTCTCACTCCACTTGCTCAGAAGTTTGGGTACAACTGCCTGAGACCAGCTACGATGGAAAAACAGTCAGCCTATGAACCTTCAGTAGGCCTCAGCTCCCATTAAATGGTATGTGGCAATTCAAAGCCCACGAGTGGCCCGCAGCAGGCAAGCTGGTGTCCACCAGTACTACAGTCGAGTTCCCGGCAGCGACAGCAGATCTTGCAGTAGGGCTGCAATATTCCACTAACTTTAATTACAGAAATCAGTGACATTAATTTGGCAAGAACTGAGTCTAGCATTGCAGTTAAACTAGTGATACTGTTAATGAAATTCCACTAATTTATGTCCCACATGGCTACGTTGTACAAATAGGTTTATATATGCACGATATACATGTATATCTATACTCATAGCCCTGATATCCACATGATGAAAGACAAAACCATTTATTAAATTGCATTTATTATGCATCTTAAACCATCTGGAGTACGCTGTTCTTTCGAATTCTCTCTGCAGTTTTTAAGTCTTTAAATCACATTCCTCCCCAATCTGACTTGTCAGGCAAGTCACAATGGTCCAATTTCACAGGCAACTGGCCCACTATTGTTAAATAAAACTGCTTCTCATGAAACTCTAAGCAAGTATGAAATATCACAATATCAACATTTTCCTGGAAACTACTCTGTCGACATCAGTCAAAAGTGCAAACAGGGAAAAAGTCAGCTACAGGTGGGGAAAAAACCCTACTATTTCTCTAAAGACTGTGGATCTTAATTTTCCAACAGAAACATACCACATGCCCTTGCTCTGCCAAATACTGAGATACTTAATCATATGGTAAGAAATATATTCACGCTAGAGATTTTCTAAACCTTTTAGAAATACTCTTCTGCTCTTTCCCCAGAATCTTGTAAGCTGAGGACTCACTTCTGAAACAGCTTTGCTATCAAGTATGGCATATATAGGTTATAAAAAACATAAAGGTTTAATCAGCACTTTAAGTTCACTAATGGGTTTGCCAAATTAACCAGACCAGAATTCTGTAAATTTATCATTAAACCCCATTTTGTATTTGCATATTACCTGTCTCTTAAGAGTGTATTCATCCTCTGTTTTAGTGTTTTATATATTTACAAAGATACTCTAAAGTTTTGTCTTAAGAGAAAAATTGCATAGAATGAGAAAAACTTCCGTGGTAATGTTGGGATCTTATAACTTGTAAATTAACAATGAAAGAACTGAGATAAGTCTTTGGGAGTATATTTGAAGTTTTAATGAAAGAGTCAGATTACAAAAAGCCATAGTGAGAGTCTTATATGCGGAAGCTTTAAAGTTAGTTGCAATGTATTAAAAAACAACATTCAAATAAATTATTTTTCACTGCAGTATGCCAAGTTTTTGGAGATAGAATTAAAATTGGGCTTTCATTTTAGACCAAGTAAAGCATAATATTAGACTATAATACTGCATATACTAGTGAGATCCAAATGCCCACAGTGTTGCAAGAGAACATTTTCCCTCAGGCATTTGAAATTTAATGCTTCTTTAATATTCTCTGTTGGATATTGTTAGAATGGAATTTCAAATATTTCCTGCAATTTGAGTTAAAGATTACTGAATAATGCTGAGCAGCAAAAAATTTTTGAAGCATACATCTAAAGCTGGCATAGTAGCTTAATGTCCTGTTGTTTCTTGCTTTAGCAAAATTAATTTCTACAGTCTTCAACCATGAATTCAAGCACCACCTGGAGATACAAACCCATAATTTAACTGTGGTGTATTTCTAGCTCCCTTGACTAATACACTGAAGCTAGACCCTGGATGTCAGACAGCTATAAAAGGAAAAGGCCATTTTGTAGCAATACTTTATATCCTCCTAAGTCAGACAGCGGGCAATTTGAAAAACAGTATCTGGCCCATTATTGTAAATAAATGGGATTACCTGTCATGAAATAAATGTACATGGTTTTGCCTATATAAAAAGTATATATTCTACTATATAGTCAAGAGTAACACCTTTCCAATAGGACTCATAATATTCTAAAGGCTTTTATCCAATTAAGATCCAACCTTTTCGCTGTACACGTTAGTGCATTACCATGGTTACTCAATACAGGTGAGGGTAGACTGCATATTAAACCTAACAAAAAGGCACAGTTGTTATCATTCTAGAAACAAACCAGAAAAAAGACTAACTATAATCATGATTCTCTTTGCTTGATTACTTCATGGAGAAGCCTCCTTCATCCAAAGATGTAGCTACTTGCTTTTGCATCATTTGTGTCCACAATATAAGTGGTCATGCTCCCAATTTTGTTCCACGGCCATGCTTCCCTTATCATTCATACTGGGCACATGCAGACTCACTCCTTGGCTCTCTCCTACCAGAAGCCTGCCAATTCCCCTCAAAATGGCTTGGAATGCTGCTTCAGACAGTATGACTACTGTGAGTTCAAATGAAGTAATTCCTCAACACCATCCCAGCCAGATAATGCAACTCTAAATGCCTTCATGACACGCCCAAAAGTTTTAAACATTGATCCTCAGTCTCATGCTGTAAGAAGACCATTCTCATGGGTTCCAACACAACTGTCATCAACACTCTGAACTGAAAAACCAACAAAAATATATGCATGCATGTTCTGGAGCTGCAGGAAACTCGAAGTTATATAGTATGGGTATGGCCAATAGACTCCACAAAGCTGGATTCACGGGCCTACGCTTTTATTAAGAGACAGGGACAGTTCAGCCTTACAGCGTGCAACTGACTGAATACAAGCATGTACAGAAATTGAATACTTGTGTTTACGGGAGCAGAATGAATAAATACAATTTCTTCTTTCTTTCCTCAAGAATCAGTAAAAACACTGAATATGGACAGCAACACTAAAGCCATCCATAGACTCCACTGCTGCTTAAAAATCAATTTGGATGACATTGCCAAAAGACGGCCAGATACCAAAATGAATCTGTGAAGCAGCAGAGAAACCTCCATACAGGAAACAAAGTGTTTAGTTTCCTCTTAAGCTTATTACTGATAAAATTATGTTTCACATGTGAATAACATCATTAAGATAAAAATTCATCAGTATTTTCCTTCTGTAAAAAGTTAGTTTTGAAACAATTAACTTTAAAAAGTCAACATCATAAGACATCATTCTCCCTCCCCAGGTATTTCTATTGGTATTTTCTTTAAAATATCATTCAATACTTGGGGGGGGGGAAAAAGGGGAGAAAAAGTCAATCTGTATAACAGCAGCTATTAACAACTTAGTTCTGTGAAAATACAGAAACAGGTAAAAGTGGATATTGTAAAACAAGCTGAACTATTTTAAGCAAACTGTGTGATCATAATTCATTGAAATAACCTTAATGAGAACAGCACTTCTAATTATGCAACAGGTTTGGCCTGGAAGAGCATCCATCAGTCATTCTCACATGGAAAGGATGAATAAAGGAAGCAGATGGATTCACCCATCTGCACTGAGTCTAAAAAAATGGAAAGTAATCATTATGGCTTGTAACTTCTTGTATCAAAAGTTATTCCTTGATTATCAGGTTATCATGAACAAGTGAAAAGAAAGTCATTTAAAAGAAAAAGCAAACATTTCAGCAGAAGCTGTTTTGACACTTGACTAAATGCTTACTTGATTTTAAAAGACTTAAAAGTACATCAACTTAATGTTTAAGTCTAGTTTTTTTGGGTTTGGGTTTGTTGGGTTTTTTTTTAAATTGTTGCAATGAACTAACTTAAGATTACAAGGTTTGATTTTATAAGACTTGAATTGTTACACGTCATATCTTCCTTAGAATACCAACCTGCCTCTTCTGATTTGGTTTAAAACACATCAACACTTTTGCTAGGCTTTATAAAACAAGACGAAACTGAATGAAGAAGCTATTGCACAATACCAAGATAATTTTTAGACGTTCATTAAAAAAAGCATATTTTCAATTACTCATATGCTTACAGATAATGCATTAACCTGCTAGTTTTACTGAACAGGAACATATTAAAACAGGCTGGTACAATCTTCATTCAAATTCCTCAAAAAGAAGCAATGCAATGCATATGCCGTGGACTCCCACCTTATCAATCCAACAATTTCATAACACTCCAAAAATCAAATGAACTGAGGAAACGTACCATTTCCTGTGATCAATGCATAGGTGACATTCTTTGTACATTAATCCCTCATCTAACACTCTTCTTGTTGCATTTTAATTGGGAAGTCACATTTCCCAAGGAAATTGCTTTATTACTTTTATACAGTCTGCATGGAAAAAGGTGTCTTTAGATGTACTTTAATGCAAGCATTTCAAATAGTTAACTCACTGAATCCATGACTTCCAGATTACAGACTGGCAGTTTTCACCACAAATGTACATTCACGTTCTATAGTCTGGAAACCCACTTAGCAGAACAGCCAAACAGCAAATACAGAAAAGCACTTTTTGTCTTACTCATGCCATTCTCCTGTTTGCAAAGGCTGCTTTTGCTCCTCCCCTCTTTCCATTTCCCACCTCCCAAGGGTTTGCAAAAACCTCTACTGCCTCAGTTCACCTACCATGGGAAGAAGTACCTAATTCACTCAGAAGTTACAAGTCACAATCAACCTCCTCCACACATTGACATTAGCGAGTAGAAAATCCACACGTTGTCACAAAGCGTCTGTTCAACCACGCAAAAGACAGATTTGTGTTAAGGTAAAAGAGAATCCAGTAAGGCTGTTTCCCATACACCAGGAACACAATCCTTCTGTTCTCTTTCCAATAATTCAGAGATCAGCTTTGCTGAATTTACAGCTAATATACCAAAGTCTTTGTGCGTGTGTATGTGTGCATTTTGGTTGTTTTGGTTTGGTTTTTTTTAACAGGCATTCTCTATACCCTTTACTTCTAAGAACTATGAGAAGAAAATCCTCCAAAAATGGTTCACAGATGGTAGACGATAACAGATCTTCCAGAATCTCGCAGCTTTGTCTACAGTAGGGTTGCTATTATCAAGCCACCGTGCTACCACAACCCCTAGTCAGTGATGGAGCCCTGCAATACCTGAACTGCACTCCAGGCGCCAGAGGCCTCAAGCATCAGACCAAGCACCTGAGAGCTACCACAGACAGCAAAGGAGGCCTTAACTGTTACAGTGTCCCCTGGCAAAAGGACAATAGGTGTTTGACTATTAACCTACTTAGAAATAAGAAACAAAAAAGATTATTCTGGTCACAATTTTTATTAAGATTTGACTCATGAATAGTTCATAAAGATGACTAATACACGTTACAATCATGCTATACATCATTTGTGTCTCTTCATAGTCAGTAGGCACATGAGTACAGAATGTTTTATGGCATCCTATTTACCTATTAAAAACCTACTAAAGGTTGTATAAGCAGTTAATGAATGATTACCTCTAATTATATAGAAACCCAACTAAACTATTAAGAAGTAAAAATGAAGCCATAGGATAAAATGAAACCAGTTCCATAAAGGTAAAATTTCTCTTTAAGAAAGAAAGTTTTCTGAACCACAGAAAAAAAAAAAACCAAACCAAAACCCAAAAACAGAGTTATCAACAGAATTTCTAGATATACGTTTCTTCATACCATTTAGTGCCTATGCAGTATCACATAACCAAAGTTTAGAAATCAACAATGAAAAATTAGTTTTGGACATTAACACTAGGAATACAAAAAAATAAATCATGTATAAAAATATAAATTCATAACAAAAATGTATCTATTTTCATTTTCTAAACTAAGATCTTATTTGTTCTTGCTTATATCTACATCGGTATAATTTTTAAACTGTATTACAGATTTCTCACATACTTTTAAAAATAGCTTTTGATCCTCTTAATCCCATTTCAGCTTTTTTTTTTAATGCTTTATTTTATTTCTGAAAAATCCCTTATTATTATTCCTTCGGATCACAACCCAGAAGAGGCTTCCAAAATTATTCCAATTCTACTATTATTTCTAGGATTGAAACCGGCCATTATATAGCTAATTTTTTTTACATAGTCTTAAACATTTAAAACGTTAGTTATATCACACAGACTTAGCTAAAAGAGACATGGTTTTGTATTAAAAATTGTGAGTAAATGCATGAGAAAAGAAAAACTGTATTATACATGGAGACAATAAAAAGCTAACTTCACAAATTATTGAAAATTAAGTGTAAAAACTTACCTAAAAAAAAATTCATCAATTTCTACAGATGGCAATGAAGAAAAAGAAAATCCCATCCAAAATACAGTTAAAGAACACAGCCAGCTGTTAACAAAGAATAATTAATTTTAAAATATTTAAAAAAAATTGAGAGAGAATTCTGGCAGACTACCCTTCAAAACTACTAGTTGCCTTGAAAAATAATACTTAATCCCCACAAAATGGAGATTAAAACATCTTAAGTGTGTTGTTTAATTACACCAATTTCCAAGTAATTCAGTATCTTTGGAGTGGAAAAACTGTAAAATGTATTTCAAGAATTAGCTTAGAGCCCAATCCACACGCACACTAAATATCCATTACTTCTTTTGCATGCAACATATTTTGATTTATGCAGCTCTTTGGCTTAATGCGCTACACAAAAGACACACGCTAACAAAACATGGGGGAAGCATAAAAGAATATTAAAAAATTACACCAACACCTTATGATCTCAAAAAAACACTCGCAACATAAGATGCAAAATTGTCAAGAAAATTATAAGACAATAACAAACAGGAGGAAATCCGAAGACTGACAAAGCTGACAGGAAAAACAGCATTTAATTTAGAATGTAAATATCCCAAACTTTGTAAAGGTGTTAAGACTAATAAATCAGCAAAAATAAGTCAAATACACCACACTTCTTGAAGATAAAGAGCACAGATTTGGAAGACTGTGTTGCAGAAACTCGAACACTGTATGTTTATAGATTCCTACAGTGACAACAGTCTGAAGACAGTGGCATGATTTTAACAGCACGAGAAACACTACCAAGAGCCAACACTTCCTACAACACCAGACAGGTTTATATCCAGCAGCAAAGGATATAATTTAAAAACTAATAAACACCAGGAAAAGTTGTAAAAACCAAATGGGGAGACAAAAGCATCTCTCATTCATTTTTGTAAATTTACATTTTGCTTGGAAGATATTAAAGCTTAACAAGTAGAAACAAAATTTAAGCCAAGTAAGAAGGAAATAGGAGAATTGTTAAGTTTCACTAACTTTAAAAATTACACCACAATCACACAAGGCAAAACTTTAAGGAATCTTTAGTTAAATCAGCACAAAAGACAGTGCAGACAGTCTTAAACCAATTTAACTCTATCTCGGACTAATTATGTGGGAACAGATTTAAAATAAACTGATACACGAGTCTCTGACAAACAAAAGCATTTACACATGGCTTTGCGCCATACTGATTACAAATCACTTTCAACACATGTTGTTATCTATAACAACAAATAATAGAAGCAGCACAAACTTGGGCAAAAAAAAATGAGTGAGAATGAAAATGGAGCCTTACCTACAGAACAAAGTTTAATTAGCTTAACCGAAATCCACTAAACCAATACAGTCTGCTATGTTGACACACACAAATCAGTTTACAGCATGCTAACATTGCTTTAGCTGAAAATTGATAAGGAATCAATTTAAATTTAACTGGTTACACTGAGTGGAAACTACCTTTTTCCACATCGGGTTTTTGTACATTTAAACTTTAAATAATCTTAAATAGTGTTAATTAAGTCTGTACAACGTCTGGGTGAGAAAAAGGTTAGAGTCACTAGGGTAAAGTATCTTGGGACACTCTGGAATAATCTGACTGGAAAACAAGCTCCCTTCTACTTACCAACCTTCTCTACATTTCACAGCAAGCCAGACCTCAGCTTTGCTTGCAGCTATTTGGCTTTCAAATTCATCCCCAGAAAGGAACTTGGGTACAATCTTCATATTAAAAATGTACGGTTATTAACCGATATAAATCAGGATAGTTTGACATTTAAAATAAACTAAGTATGACTGTACCTTTTCAACCCTGACACTGCAGTTCTCTGTACTGCAGAAGCTGTCAGAAGTTCAGCTAAAGACTTGTTGAAGCCACAGGAAGCTTTGAGTTGTGGCATGAGCACGATTAGCAACGAGACTCGCTGAAATGAGAACACTTTGCATGACAAGCACAAATATTTACGTTTTACACCCACTGCCCTAAAGGAGTAACTTATTTCTGTCCGAGGACTGAAGAAGAAATTGCGTAAGTGTACACGCTGTTTAGATTGTTTTAAAAAAAAAAAATACAATCGACTGTAAGGACTAGAGTAAGATTTGAAACTAATGCTGCAGAAAAATACTTGGACAAGTGAGCCTTCACAAAAGACTTAACTAAATTACAGAATTTGTCCAATAAGGAACCCTGTCAGGATCTGAGGAAAAAAAAAAAAAATCAACTGCGCCTTCCAAGACTCTTTTATAGCACAACACCGCGGTTTAAGAATCTGTGGCTTTTGCTGATACGTTTATGCTAATGTCAGCCTCACTTTAGGCACAGACCGAGAGAGTTTACTTCAGTCAACAATCCAAAATACAACTAAATGAGCAGTTTTATTTTTCTACAACACGTCACTAGTTCAGTCACGCTCTTTTAACAACGGGATAGCACAGGTAAGCTCCCAGTGTTCCCTACTGCAAGTAAATAAAAGGAAAGCGGCCAAGCGCAAGCTCACAGGACTTTGTAAAGCGTAAGCGTAGCTATGCACCTCCTCCTGAAGGGCCGAACGAAGGGCGCCACAGGCAGCGGGGAGGGGAGGCGAGGGAAGAAACCCGGGGCCGCCACGGGAGCCCGAGGGCAGCGGGCTGGGGCTGCCGGGAGGCGCCGGTGCTCGCAGGCAGCTTCCCAGGAGGAGGCCGGGCCTGAGGGCAGGCCGGGCAAGGGGCTGCGGGGCGGAGAAGGGAAAGGGGCGGCTCTGTGCGCCCGCAGCGCGCCCCGGGCTTGGCCTGAGGAGAGGAGCTCCCTGCCCGCGCCCCCGCCCCGGCCCGTCTCACTGCGCCGGGCGGGCGCAGGAGGGTGGGAACGTGCGGGCAGCGCCCGTAAGCGGCCCGGCCCCGGCGGGATGCCCACCCCAGGGAAAGGCACGGCCAGGCCGCGCACCCCAACCCACCGAGCGCTCCGAGGAGACGGGGCTGGGGGGGGGGGGGGGGGGAGGGGGCGGCAGAGAGGGCCGCCGCCGCCGCCAGGGCCCGGTCCTGCCTGCCCGCCCGCCCGCGCCGCTACCCGCGCCCCCGTCACCCAGCAACCACAAAAGCAGCGCCACCTGCGCAGGCGCAGCAGCCACGCGCTCTCGCGGCGCGCGACGTCCCCAGCCGCTGTCTCCTCCCGCGCGCACGCGCCTCCCCGCCCGCCCCCGAGTACGCCGCGCGCGGCGCCCGCCCCTCCCCCGGCGCACGCGTGCTCCGAAAGGCCCGCGCTGCCGCAACGCCCCGGCCCGCCGCGCCCGCGGGCGCATGCGCAAGGCGGGAACCGCCTACTGCCCCCTAGCGGCTCCCGGGCCGCCGCTCTGCGCTTCGGGCCGGGCGGGAGCGAGCTCTGTGCAGAGGGGCCGGGACAGGCCCGGAGGGCAACGGTGTGAGGGTCAACCAGGCTCAACCAGGCTCAGCGCCGGGTCCTGCACTTGGGTCACAACAACCCAATGCAACGCTACAGGCTTGGGGAGGAGTGGCTGGAGAGCTGTCTGGCAGAAAAGGACCTGGGGGTGTTGGTTGACAGCCGCCTGAATATGAGCCAGCAGTGTGCTCAGGTGGCCAAGAGGGCCAATGGCATCCTGGCTTGTATCAGGAACAGTGTGGCCAGCAGGACCAGGGAGGTGACAGTGCCCCTGTACTCGGCACTGGTGAGGCCGCACCTCGAGTACTGTGTTCAGTTTTGGGCCCCTCACTACAAGAAGGACATCGAGGTGCTGGAGCGTGTCCAGAGAAGGGCAACGAAGTTGGTGAAGGGTCTGGAGCACAAGTCTTATGAGGAGCGGCTGAGGGAGCTGGGGTTGTTTAGCCTGGAGAAGAGGAGGCTGAGGGGAGACCTTAGCGCTCTCTACAACCACCTGAAAGGAGGCTGTAGCGAGGTGGGGGTTGGTCTCTTCTCCCTAGTAACAAGTGATAGGATGAGAGGAAACGGCCTCAAGCTGCGCCAGGGGAGGTTTAGGTTGGATATTAGGAAAAACTTCTTCACCGAAAGGGTGGTCAGGCATTGGAACAGGCTGCCCAGGGAAGTGGCTGAGTCTCCATCCCTGGAGGTATTAAAAGGACGGATAGATGTGGTGCTCGAGGACATGGTTTAGTGACGGACTTGGCAGTGATAGGTTAACGGTTGGACTCGATGATCTTAAGGGTCTTTTCCAACCTGAACGATTCTGCGATTCCACGATTCAATGAATGGGGCACGGGGGGGGCGGGTAACCGCTGCCACGCCGCCAATCGCCTCCGGGGGCGAGGCGCGCGCGCCCCGAGGCACGCTGGGAGTCGTAGTTGTCCCCCACGCCTCAGCTGCGCGGGGCGCGGGAGCCGCGACTACAGGCCCCAGGCGGCCGCGCGGGGCGCGCGCGCCCCGCCCCCCCGCGGCACCTTAGCGCAGCGCCGTCGCGGCCGCAGTCGCGCTGTAGAGGTGACCCCCAGGCTGCCAGATTCGCCGCTCCTCTCAGCCATGGTCGGTACCGCTCCCCGAGCCGGGCGGGCGCTCCCTTTCGGCGGCGGTTGGGGCGGGGTGGCGGCGGGCTGCGCCCCCTCGGCGGGGCGGTTGGGGCGGGGGGCTCCCCTCAGGCGGAGGTGGCTGCGAAATGGCGCCGGATCCCCCCCGCCTCCTCGCCGGGCGGCCCGCAGGGCCCCGGGGGGTGACCGGGAGGAAACGGGCCCAGCGCTCGCCTCAGCCTTCACGGGGTCGGCGCCGGGGTGACCTTCTTCCAGCCCGGGGACTCGGGGGTCGGGGTCGGCCCCTGCAGCGCCGGCCTAGCACCGTCCCTGCCTCCCCTTTGCTGGCGTGCGGGGGCGGTCGGCCTGTGGCCCCGCGGGGGTCGCCCCGGCGGAGCGGAGCGAACCTCCCCAGCCTGGCGCTGGCCCTGCAGCCGTTTGATCGCGCCTTCTGCTACAGCCGGCGCCTCGCTGGCCCCGTGGTTGGCGACGTTGCCTTCGAGAAGATGGGGCTGCCTGCTCCTTCATTTCATGAGACATTAAAGGTTTTGGGTGCAATTCTGTGTTAGCTCGAGGGGAAATGCCTGGAAAATGTTTTCCTCTCTTGTTTCATCCCTGCTTGCTGTCAGAAATCCAGCCGTTTATGTAGGCTCTCCAAGTTGTCAGGGAGTCCTAGTTCTTGTCCTGAGGTTACACAGGTGACCTGGCGTGCTTTGCTTTTCTGTGGCATATATACACACGCAAACTTGCACAGAGGCTTTGCTTTCCTTTACAATAATGAAAAATCTCCATGTTTTTCTAGGCTTTATACCCTGGTATTCAAACCTTTTCTTTTGGTACTTGGCTATAGAAAAGATGCTTGCGTGCTCTGAAACGTGGCTTATTATTTCAGCTATATGCTAAAAAATACTGAAATCTGTAAATCTCATCTATCTTTATTCTCCACTCTTATTTCTATTCAAAATATGGATTCTCAGGAGTGGCAACAAGGCAGCAAGTTTTAGTTTGTACATGAGCTTTCAAAGCATTGGCTGCCATGAATTTGCCGATCTCCAGGAGAACTGCTATTTGAAACTTACTTTGATGCCCAGACTTTTTAGAATGTCACTGTTTTTTATTTTACTTTCACCATTCTAATTATGCGTTAGGCATTGGGAAAAGGCTTTAAACTTCTGAAACGAAGTCATGTGTCTATTGATACAACTGCTGTTAGCTAAATGAAATGGAAAAAGGTTTTAAGGGCGCTTGTCTCAAGGTCATTTCTTAAGGAAAGAATTCCTTTGGAATTCAGTCTATGAACCACAGCACTGCTGGGGTTGCTAAAGTGCACAACTGTTTTGCCAATACTTTCTACCACACTTCCAAATACATTTATTTTCACTGCAACTCTGCTTTAAAGAGGGAAGAGCAAAGGGAAAGTTTGTTAGGCAGGCTTTAGACTTTTGAGGAGATACAGTTTAATTTAATGCTTAAAGCGTTCTTGTCAAGCAAGGTGAGATAGCTTAGTTGGCTTTAATGTTCAGGAATAACATTAGGTTGGTGATATTTTACAGACAGTTACGTTTATCAGTAATTATGTTTATAGAGGTCCTTATAACTGTAATGAGTAATGCAAAGTCCATCACTTGTGTAGACAGGATATGGATTTTCTTGTTGCTACATTTGATAGATTGTGGGTTATTTCATACTACACTTTTACTTACCTTTGTAACCTCCTGAATCAGTTTTGCAGTGTAGTGCTGTTTTCATGTATGGCACTAATATTTTAGATCTGCTAGTATCAGCAGTAATCACAGAGATAATTTAGGCACTGAGTTCTTAAGCCAAAGTGTATGTGGGGGGAGGGCATTAAGCCCATTTGGTATTGTAAGCTTTGCTTTTATCTGTGATAATTTAGGAGAGGGCGAAATCCTACATGTTTGCTGAATTAGAGGGAGAAGAGTATCTGGGGATGAGATGTTCACTTTTTTTTTTCTTCCTTTTTATCATTACCTTTACTACTCTTTCAGTTTCCTAAAAGTTTTTAAGTATACATCGGCTCTATGTGAAGTGGGGAAGGCTTTGAAACGAGATAGTTCAGCTAGATGTCATTTAATTTGTCCTCTAGTTCTTGTATACCTGGGAGTCAGTAAAGGTCACCTCTGTAGTTATCACAGCATGAAAGTATTCTTATCGAAGCGCAGTGCAGGAGCCAAGTCACGGATTAAAGTGCCTGAACATGAATGTGTGGAGCCTACAACTTCCATTTGGGAGCTACTCAAACACCCACCCTCCAAAAGTAGCCTCAGATGCTCAGTGATACCGATTTTCATGTGATGTAAGTTTTCCAGGGAGAGTTAACTACATTTTGTAAGAAGCACGACATTTTTGGCTTGTTAATCTAGCTCCTGGAATCAAGAGAGAGCATGAAAATTTCTTTGATACTAATTGCTAACAATTGGTGCGGGGGCAAGAGGGTTCAGGGAAAGCTTGTATGTGAATCCAATGTACTGAAGGCTTGGAGAGAAAAAAAGCAAGTAGGCAGTACTCCTGGCTTTATTTTAGCTTATGTTTCTTCCTCCCTTCTCCAGCCCAAAATGGGGGGAGAACAGGAGGAATGGGAGTAAACAAACATAATTTCTTTGAGAAGGTGGAGCTGAGTCATGACTGAAGGATTTTTTTTTTTAACAAGGCTAAACGTTAAGTCTGTCTTAGTTAAAAAAAAAAAAAAATAGTCCTACCTCCTGCCTTTCTATCTTCCACTGCTTCCCTCGCCTGTTGTTATGCTAAATGCTTACCATAATGCTAGTGGGTAGTTTCACATTTTTAATGTGTAAATCAGATTAACATATAAAGTGCCTATAATGGAGAAAATTCTTGTTGATTTTTCCCCTTTTGTAACACTACTTTAGATTGGCTCACAGGTTGCAAAGGAGAAAGAGCCTAACTTCTTAAAATCTTTCTTCCATTCACTGGAAATTCAGAAATGAATTCACAATTGATTTCAGATACCATGTAATTCAAAGAATATGTGTTCTGCTGTTATCTGTGTGAGTTCTGGTGTAGCATGCTTAGCACAGGAGCACTTTTTATATGCTACTGATATGGGATTTTGACAGGCCAAGGTTTTGCAGCACAGTAATTTTCCAGTACTTATTTTCCTAACTAATATGAATAGCTGCCTTAAAAGAGTGTTCATTGTTCCTTTTGCGTAAATAAAATG
This sequence comes from Nipponia nippon, assembly GCF_047370975.1. Taxonomy (NCBI): domain Eukaryota; kingdom Metazoa; phylum Chordata; class Aves; order Pelecaniformes; family Threskiornithidae; genus Nipponia; species Nipponia nippon. The sequence continues at coordinate 11,548,428 of NW_028262358.1, read as the reverse complement.
TAGGTTCTCCTTAAAAACATGCTGAAAAGTTGGCTTTAAAATCATTGTAATGCATCTTAATCTGTGCTGCCCATCATCATTCCAACATTATGGTACATTTGGACGGTATAACTTCACTACTCAACAATAGTGCACTAAAACTAGTTTTGAAATTTAAAACAGCAATAATTGTCTGCTCTTCTTGCCCCTCCTTATGGAGTTTTGACAAGGTTTGAGGGATGAGACTCACAGGACAGGTTCAAAATAAAATAATGCAGTTCAACACCATAACCAGTAGCCATTTAACCAAATATTTAAAGAATCATTCTCATAATGAAGCCAAAATCATGTTGAGGTCTAAATCTGTGAGTTCAGTAGTTTAACTTCATCACTTATGCTCTCATTTTATCTAGTACGTGGTAAAATGGGGTACGTGGCCTCACTTTTATAGTTATCTAATGCTAGCTTGATGCAGCCGTACTTGGCTGGTCACTTCTGCAGAGAGAATACACTCAAATCCCAAAATGGTTTTCCTATAAATATCGATGACAGGAATGTTGGTTGGAAAGGATCTTTAGAGGTCATCCGGTCTGACCGCTTTCTTGCTCTGAGTCTGGAGGTTGTCCAGTCCAGCCTGATAGTAAGGCTTTTGCTGTTGCTAAATCAGGTCATACATGTTTTTTCATCTGGGTCTTGAAAACCGCCAAGGATGAAGGTTGCACAGACTCTCTGGGTACCCTGTTCCAGTGCGGCAGTACCACCCTAATCAAGAATTTTTCTCTTAATTTGCAGCCATTGCCCCATGTTCTGCCATCTGCCACTACTAAGAGGTGTTTGGCAGCATTGTTTTTGTGACCTTTCTCGAAGTAGTAGTAGTAGGCTGCTGTTAGATCACCCCTTGTCCTCTGCCTTTCCAGACTATGTCCAGCTTCCTCAGCATCATCTTATAGGACATGAACTCTGGGCCCCAACCGTCTGAATAATGCTTGCCTGGACCACCTTTAGTTTTTCAACATCTCTCTAAAGCTCAGGGTCCCAAAACTGGGCTCAGTATTCCAGCTGCAACCACCAGCGCTAAGTGAAATGTCTGCCTTTGCCCTGCAAGCTACACTTTTCATAATGTACCCCAGTATGCAATTAAATCACTTCAGGCATAATTGAATGTGGAGGATGTTCTGTCCATAATTCAAACGACCATCTTTTAATTATTTGAAAAAGTGGGCATGGGATTCCAGCAGGCTGGTCAGGGTCTACTTGTCCTAGCACAATCTGCCCCAGCCCTATTGCCTCTAGGGGAAAAAGGGAGATGCAAAAAATGGGCTTACAAAATATTGGGTTATGAATGTCCTTTGGCATGTGTTCCCTTTTCAATATTAAATAACCTCTGGAGTTCCCCAAGTCCTGGTTCTGCTTAACAAAATGGACTTCTGCTATAGGGTAAGCCATTTTTTTCCCCCTATTTGCAATATAGCAATGTGTTGGCAGTCTTCTCCCAGTCTTTTGGAATTTTGGGTCAGTTTGACAATGGACAGTTGTATTATGGATATTAGTGTCTGTATTTGATCATAATGTAGCTTTTGTCTGTGGATTTATTAAATTGCTGCATAACAGTTTAGTGAGGCAGTAGTTTTAAGTCCACTGGATTCCTTGGTTTCTGGCATTCAATAAGTCTTCGGTTGCAAGTAAATGTTGAAAATGGAAACAGCCCTCAAAATTGAAAGAATCTGAAAACTGGTGAAGTGTGACAGCTCATAAAACTTCTGTAGTAAGTTTGAAATATGAATGGGTAATCTAATGAGTGGGTACATGTTTTAACACCTTACGCTAAAAAGGCAGCATTGTTAAAAGAAATAGAAAATTTTTCAGATAGGTTGTCATTCCTGGCATTTTGGAAGCTTTTCCAGGAATAATTCTTAGGGGTATTTCTGCAAGTATGGTCTGTGTAAAAGCAAGTAGAGAAATTGCTGGTAGTTGTAGCAGAACAGAGGTGTGATCCCAGGAGCTGGCCCTGATCCACGTTTAGGCACGTGCTTTCATCCAGGTTAAATAATCATAACCTTATTTCTGTAGTAACTGTTAATTTTTACCGTTCTCAGATCATGTGAGCCTACACTGTGGGTAAGTCTCTGTAACTTTCTTCCAGGGTGAACCTATCAGAGTCCTGGTGACTGGAGCTGCCGGGCAGATCGCTTACTCGCTGCTCTACAGCATTGCCAAGGGAGATGTCTTTGGCAAAGAACAGGTAACTCTTACACTGAACTATCACTTGTCTCTGTTGCGCAGTGATGAATAAGCTAATGTCAGAACTGCAGTCCCTGAGACTTATTTTCTTGTAGACCCTCAGAATGGTTTGCCAATATGCAAGTAATTTATTTCTTAAGTGGTGAAAATGGAGTCCTGCTCTATTAGGCTAGCTTTCAGTTGTTGGTCGTGCTGAAGTTTTTCGATTTTCTGTAAATGGATTTTAAGTCTTGCACAAGACAGCAGTTTCTAGCAGATAACAAGACAAATTAATTTTCAAAACCAATTACGCGCAACTTGTACTAAACCATTTCTTTCTTTACAGCCTCTTGTTCTTGTGCTGCTGGATATCACCCCCATGATGACTGTATTGGAAGGTGTAGTGATGGAGCTGCAGGACTGTGCCCTACCGCTGCTGAGAGGTGGCCAAAAGGAATTTTTCTTACGCCTACAAGATGTTCTAGTACAACTATTGCATTTATAAGTTCCTGTAGCTGGCAGGAAGTTAAGTGGAAGAAAATATTAGATGATCCTTCTTGGTTTTATATTTTGTGGAAGATAATTTAATTTAACTTTGGCTGTAGCTAGGAAGAATGTCATCAAATGAGTCTTGCCTAAAGAATTGACTGCGCAGATACCTGGGTTTTGGTTTACATCATCTAATCCTGGGTTGTCAGCATGTGCAACAAATTGTCAGATACTTGTGCATTTCTGCATTGTATTCTGGCCTAGTGGTAAAATAACAATGAATCTTTAGATACACTTACATGCCTTTACTAAGTAAAAAAAATTGTAGTCTTTAGAAATATCTTCTGCATAAAGACACAAATTGAAAAATCACTCAAGTCATGTAAACAACTTCTGATAAATCTAAACAAGCAGAAGAAAGGGAGCCAGTAGATGCTACTGTAATTATTACAGTACTTTAAAAATGTGTAGCTACCAGCTCTTGTACTTGTAAAAACCAAACCTTCTTCAGTTTGAATTGTTAAAGGGAGAGGAAAACTTCATTTGTGTTGATACTTGCCACTAAGAATTTTTTTGTAAAAGTGAAGAACAGCAGATATGCATACATGTGTATAATATGCATATATAGATATGTATATATATTTGGAGAGAGACACATGAAAGGCATCTTTTGACATAGATTTCTCCTGTGTTTTCAGAATTTATATCTAAAGCTTTAGATAAATATTTGCATATAAATATTTGCTAGTAAACAGTTTCTAATCTGTGGAGTTAGAGCCAAATGACTATATTTGTATTTTTGGAAGGAGAAGGTGGTGCTGTTGTCAGGTCAGATTATATACTATTTATGAATGAAAGAATATTCCCGTTAACATTTTGCCATGAGTATTTATCTTACTTAGATTTTTTTTTTTTTCCCGTTTCCTTTTTTTAGAGGTCATTCCAACAGACAAGGAGGAAGTTGCATTCAAAGACCTTGACATAGCAATTCTGGTTGGCTCCATGCCAAGGAGAGAGGGCATGGAGAGGAAGGATTTACTCAAAGCAAATGTGAAAATTTTCAAGTCTCAGGGTGCAGCCTTGGACAAGTATGCCAAAAAGACTGTCAAGGTGAATATAGAAATTGAATTTCAAAAGTTAACTCTCTGAGTTATGTAGAGATCTAAATACATTGTAGAATGATATTGCACAAGCAGGAACCTATTGAGTGCAGGCATTCCTTTCCTTAAGCCCTGGAAAATACACCACAGTCAGGGTTAGTTGAGATATAGTATGTTGAATAGGTAGATGATTTAGTCCTTAATTCGTTTGGTGAAAAAGGTGAGTCTTACATTGTGTTGCCATAGTTCACACATACTCCGAACTGGTTACCAGCAATTTGGGGCCAGGGGGAATTTATAATCTGTATTAAAAAAATAAAAAGCAGTCTTCTGCTCATTATCTCTCTTCCCTGGGAGAACTAAATTATCTGCATGCAGCTGCCTACTTCATTCATATCCGTCTGTGGCTTTAACATAATGACCCTTAACTTCAGTATCATATGGAATTACAGTTCCACAAAAAATCAGCTTTATTTAGGTTGTTTGCATCTTGGTCTTTGGAGCATTGGAAGCTTTTAATTGTTCTCTCTCAGATTCCTTCAGTGCAGTTAATGGGATCATGTGGCCGCTCTCCTACTGCTCTTAATCTCAGACCCAGACTCCGACTGTGCTTTGTAACTGACTTTTTAATGTCTACTTCCTCTGCTGATGAACTTCCTACTGCTTCTAAAGACTTGTTTGCTTCTTTGTACAGTTGGAATAAAAGCTATCAATATAACTATTGCAGAGTAATGGAAAATTTACTGAACTCGCTTTCAAAAGGGGAAATACAAAGGGAGGTTTGCAGATTAGCTTGTGTGATTGAGAGTATTTGGAGCTTGACGTTAATCATTTGAGGCACATTAGTAGATGAAGGATGAACAAAAATCAGTTTTCCATAGTAATAAATTGATCTAAGTTCAGGCAGTATTTTACTTCTAACTGCCTATGAACATCGAGATAAGTAACTGTTCTGGCTTTTTTGTTATTATAAAGCAATTATGTAAAGCAGTGGCAGCCAGTCTAGGAACCATTTAAAAGGTGATGGTGAATTCACTGTGGGTCGACTAGTGTGTATGTATCATGCTTTCCCTGTATCTAGTAGCATGGGGTTTGAAGCTAGGCTATGTGTCAGTGTGCAGATCTCCCTAGAAGTCTTGTTCTCTTTCACATTTGAATGTCAACTTATAAAGAAGATACCTAGCTAGAAAATATTTTTCTGTGCAGTTATAAAAGACTCAGTGACTATGAACAACACACATATGAAAAAACCTTGTTGAAGACAATGAAGAGATTTAGAAAACTTTTTGATAGTTTCTTTGAAGGCAAAGCTGTGTATTTCACTTGAGGGAGCTGTTTTGCAGAAATAGATTCTTCATCTTTCCACATTCCCCTTCCCCTTTTTCATTTTTAGGTTGTGGTAGTTGGGAATCCAGCAAATACTAACTGCCTGATTGCATCAAAGTCAGCCCCATCAATACCAAAGGAAAACTTCAGCTGCTTAACTCGTTTGGATCACAACAGAGCTAAATCTCAGGTAAAAAGGGCCTGTTCAAAGTAGAATGCTTTCTGTTGTCTCTGCTAAATACAATCAGAGCAATGCTTTCAAAGAAGCCTGTGAATTGAGAGGCTGAAGTTAATACAATGGACATCTTTAATTCCTGATTAGATTGCTCTGAAACTTGGTGTGACTGCTAATGATGTGAAGAATGTCATCATCTGGGGCAACCACTCCTCCACTCAATATCCAGATGTTAACCATGCGAAGGTAAATGTGAAGGGAAAGGAAGTTGGAGTTTATGAAGCTATAAAAGATGACAGCTGGCTGAAGGGAGACTTTATCCTGGTAAGATCTTGGGGCTTTTTTAAATGGTCATTCTGTGCTTCTGCTTTCTGCTTTCTTCTAACCTCATATGAAATTGTAAACTCTGTAAATGACTGACTGAGTGAAGCAGCTCTTCCTATCTCTAAGTCATCTTCAGATAGCTTGCCTCCATCACTTATTTGCTTTTCAAAAATTTAAGGCATTATGAAACTTATGTAAATACTACTAGAAAAAGCCATTTGGAGTGCTAAAATGCTTCAACAAAAATAATTTTGATCATAGCTTAGGTGCAACTCATCTGGCACACAAGCATAATTGACAGTTTGCTATGGAGACTTTTTTTTGTCAGCTTTGTAGATGAAGTAGGATGATCTTCTGTTTGCTGCTCCCCACCCACCAAAAAAAGCCAAGCAGCTCTCCCCCCGCACATGCGTGCGCATGCACACACACACACGCTTTCCAAATCTAAATCTGCGGCCTTGTCAGCAGCATTTCTGAAAAGTTATCTGAAAAATCTAGAAAACACCTGCAAATGTTTTAATGTAGAGTAGTAGTAAATAATAATGTAGGACATGGTTTAGTGGTGAACTTGGCAGTGATAGGTTAACGGTTGGACTCGACGACCTGAAGGGTCTTTTCCAACCTTAACGATTCTATGATTCTGTGTAGTAAAACAAAATAATGGTATTAATTGATGAAGAGCACAGGCTACCTAAATGCAATATAAAGTGAAACAAGGATTAGTAAAGCCCTTGATGAACGTGACTCCAAGTAGCTGTGCTTTGCTTGGCGTTGCAACGTTACTGGCATGCTGACAGCCAGGTACTATACGTAGCCAAGGCACCTTTAGTTTGGGACTGAGGATATGTGTTGTCATATGACTGTGCTCTGTCCTATCTTGTTTTTGGATATAGCATATTCCAGTTTATGCTTGTTGCTACAGAATAAATTATTCTATGCCAGCAACCAAAATTCATGAGCCAGACTGTAAGCAGAAACCTGTCCTTGTCCTTGATCCTGCTGTATCCTACGTGTATCCAAGGCAGGATACTGGTTTGGCCTTGTAGGTACATTGTAATGCTGGTCTATGCTAGAACGCTTTGCCTAAGATAAGGAGATTTCATAATTGCTGCTTTCTAGACTGGTGTCTGGTTGGCATACAGGCTTACCAAAACCTATTAAAAGACAAAAAAATAGAAGGTTTAAGAAGCTATTCTAATTCCAAGAAGTGCAATTCATAAGTACAAAATTTCTAAATATAAACTTGAGTATAGGGAGGTAGGTTCGCCTGTCTTCAGGGATTAAATTAATTTTATGCATTAAATAGTGTAGGATTGAGACCAGCAAGTAGTTCATGTTGGTATTCATCAAAAACCCCCTTAATTCCCAGTGTTGCTCTGAGACATGTGTTACTGTTGACATACATGAAGTCTCTTGGTAGTAAAAGCTTGAAACATCTGATTGGTATGAAAGAAGTTACTGGGCTGCTAGCTGTAAAGCAGGTACTAAGAAATGAGCCAACCTCTGAAATATTCCATTATGTTCTTGTCTTGGCAAAACTCTTCTGGATTGTGTGCCGTGTTCACTTAGTGATAGAACTGTATCTTGACTGATGAAATTAAATAATGTTTGTAAGGCAGTCTTTCCTTCTGGCGTTTACTAACAGCGTTTAGACCAAGCCAAGATTTTGCTGCTTTACAATTTAGCATTTTTTCTTAATTGCAGACTGTTCAGCAACGTGGAGCAGCCGTTATTAAGGCTAGGAAGCTGTCCAGTGCGATGTCAGCTGCCAAAGCTATCTGTGACCATGTGAGGGACATCTGGTTTGGCACTCCAGCGGTAAGATGTTGCTCTTAAGTGCTTGTTTGCCTAATGCTTTGATTACATTCCATTGTCTTTGACCTCAAGTGTGTATGTGTGAGAGGGGGAAATAACCTGTCTTTTTCTGGAATAAAGTGTGTCATAGGAGATGCAGTATATTGGAAATTAAAAGTTTGCTTGCCTCTAGCAGTGAAAAATGTATTCATCCCTTCCTCTTCTGTTTCCAGGGTGAATTTGTTTCCATGGGAGTAATTTCTGATGGCAATTCTTATGGTGTTCCTGAAGACTTGCTATATTCATTCCCTGTTGTGATCAAGGTACTTAGATTTAAATACAGTTTAGTTATCTTCTGCAAGACCTAGCTGAACTGTCGTATGAGCTAGTTAACAGCTGTGCTTCTAGTATGGGACTGCAGTTGCTGAGTTGCAGGGGTTTTAGCAGTCTTTCACAGACAGGACCATTATTCACCATTTTGTAGTAGCTGTCAAATAAGTGCTGATAGAAGAGTAGAATCTTACATGACTAGCTGGTGCTGGTTGTATTCTTTATCCGAAAAAGAAAATTAACTTCTGCCTGATGGGTTTTTTAAGGCCATAAACTTTGTTTCTTACGCTGCAAAGTTTCCTTCATGCAGACTGAATGGGGCTTGTTCTCATATGGAGGGGCTTTTTTATTTGTTTTCAAACAGGACAAGACCTGGAAGTTTGTTGAGGGTCTTCCTATTAATGATTTTTCTCGTGAGAAGATGGATCTGACTGCTAAGGAGTTAACTGAAGAGAAGGAGACTGCTGTGGAATTCCTCTCCAGCGCATGACTAGGTGATGAGGAAATACAAAATCATTTAAGAGTGGAAGAATCTAAAAGTCGTCTCTAAGTCTGCTACCAAACACTATTACTGTATTCAAGTCAACTGTCTGTGGCAATTGTGCATTTTAAAGTTCATATGCTTACTGGTACTGTTGTGCCTATTGAGTTATTAGCAAAAAGATTATTAAAGAAGTGAAACTAGTTTGTTGACCAAACTTTATCTGTTCAATACTAGTTGCTTTCTGTGTACGATACAGAATAATTGTTTGCCTCGGCCTTGACTACTAACGCACAATCTGAGTTTTGATTAGGATTTGGCACTATTGGAACATGTTCTAGTCTATGATCACTTCGGCATCCTATGGCTCAACCGAAAATGAAATTAGAATGCCAATAGTTCTCCTTGAACCAGAAGTTCCGTGACTCAAGTCTGTCACTGGACAGACTCCAAGTATATACTGTTCACTCTGGTTATGCTTACAGTCTTTGTCAATAGAAATATTAAAAGATGCTTAATCACATAATGGCTAAGAGTAGTCTTTTGCACTTTATTTGCACGTTTTAGTTATGTAACTAGAAGAATTCAGTAGTACAACATAAAAAACCCTGAAGACCTATCTTAAAAAACTGAGGGAAACTAGTTTTAAGAAGCTTTATTGATGACTAGCACTTCTATTTGTCTTTCCCAGGCAAAATTACTTTATGTCAACATCAGACACAAAAGCCTAAAGGCAGATTTGTACTCCAGCACAACAGTTCAAAAGCAGCGCTGGTACTGTGGCTCAGTACTAATTTGATCGTAGCTTCAAAGCCTTTTGTCCCAGGAGACAAGGAATTACTTGGTTAAGACCAAGTGAGGTTAATATACTTGCTTGAGAATTTTTCTGGTGCAGCCTATGAACACTTTAACTTCAGGAAGGTTCAAATATATTGTACTGTAATTATTCCTTTGCAAACACACAGGTGAATGTTCCTCTAACTCTTCTCCTAGACTCCTGCTTTGTCTGTTCCTGCTACATTAACCCACCTTACGTAGACTTAAGGTATTTAGACTAGGTTTGTTGTTCTGGGAGTTTCTTAGATGTACTATCTGTTCTGTTTGTTTTCTAAGCACCTTAAGTACTTCCCGCTCTGGCTGCAGAGTGCAAACTCTCGTACACAGTGTCAGTGCTAAGTTGTTGTCTGTCCTGTTCCAACATAAGCGTTTCTGCCTTCTACTAAAGTAAATCTTGGGTCTGTCATACGCGGAGTCATCACATTTCCCTTTTTTCGTTTGTTGTCCTTAAATGAGGATTCAAGAAGTAGAACTGTTTTGACCAAAAAAAAAGCTTAAACTGAATTCTAAGCAAATTGAATGGTTTCTTTGAGGATTTATCAACTGGAATATAAAATAAATCGGCAAACATCAATAAGCTTATCCTTAAAAATAAATGCTCTCACACCATTACTGTAGCTATTAAGTACAGTGACAGTAATGCGGCAAAGACTTACTGTACATAAATGGCTGAAAGGGAAAACAAGCATTTCAGAAAATGGGAATGTCTGCTGCAGCATACATCTGTCTTTTTGCAACAGTTTGGGAACTTCTGCAGAAAGCAGGGAGGTAAGGAAAGCTGCCAGTGTGATGACTGCCTTCTGGTGTTCCGTACAAAGTCAGTAAAATCTCTTTTCAGCATGAACCCGGGGACCAAAGGAATTCCTTCCAGTAATTACCATGCTACAGCTTATTTTAAGACTGTGTTTTACAGTGAATGTTACAGGAGATAGCTACAGTGCACACTGTTACTCAGTTTAAAAAGGCCACAGGCTAAGTAAAGGAATGAGTACACATCTGTGCCTGAAAACCATAAATAAGATACGATAAATCCTGTGGGGTGCAGTATGTTTTGTGCCATACCTATAGAAACATCACAATGTAGGGAGGAAGCTTTAAAAAAAATCGGGAAGATCTGGCTCTTCAGGATTTTTTGATGTTTGTTTTAAAGTAGCCTTCTCCAGGAGACAACTCACTTCTTGTACAGTGATGCTTAAAACACTTGGTGTATCAGAACAATAGCAGAGTTAACCTCAGTACTTCGTAGACTATCTCATGATTTATTTACCTCTTCAAGTTAACGCTTGAATCTAAGTTTTAAGCACTGTGAGTTTTAACCACTGTTTGGATTTCTTCCAGACTTCTGTGAAGCAATTCAGCAGGAAATCTCTCGCATGCTCATTGACTACATACTTGATTACTACCCCACTACTTACATGCTCTCAAACTAGCAATGGTGGATATTCTTTGTATTCATGGTTCTGAACTGTTTTGTCCTCTGTTCTGCTTTCTCCAGTTTTTCTCTTCATATTTCTGGGAGATTCTCTCCTGCTGCGGTTAGCTATCTTTTACTGTGGCTTGTGTTACTTTGTACAGTTTGCACTGTTTTTGCAGGGTGCTTTGCTCTTCTCTTAGTAGGTGGCACGTGAAAATATGCACATGAAAGCGAAAAGAGTAGCCATCTGCTTTTCCTTCTGCCTTTCAGACTGTTAGAGTTTTCTAGTACAAGAGGAAACTTGCACATTGCTACTCGAAACTTACGGTATTAAGTAGTTTGCTCTTCACTGAAATGTTTCTATTCTGTGATTTATTTTTTTTAAATTTATTTATTTTTTTAACTGTTCATGGGCTGGAGGACATGATGTACTAGATGAGGCTGAGAGAGCTGGGTTTCTTCATCCTGGAGAAGGAAAGGCTCAGAGGAGATCTTGTCGATGACTCGCTAATGGGAGGGCACAGAGAAAGCAGAGCCAGGCTCAGAGGCACACAGTGGAAGGTCAAGAGGCAACGGACACAAGTTGGAACACCAGAAACTGGTTTTATCCCATCTGAGGGTGATCAAATACTGAAGCAACCAGAGAGGTTGTGGAAGCTTCATCCTTGGACCTGACCCTGAGCAACCAGATAGAGGTCAGCCTTGTGTTTGCACTGAACGACTTCTGACCTATGTAATTGAAAGGCACTGAATATATTCACGCCAACTGCATCTTTTAAACAACTTAAAATACCTAAGTATCAAAAGTTATTCTTCGGTTAGCGATGAGCATATTTTCAGTACATACTTTCTGTGCAGGAAGGAATTTCCCATCCACTTTTTACTTGCTGATTATTTCCCCAAGAGAACAAAAGTTAGGACTTCAAAGAGCAACTCCTGAATGAGTTGAGTACATACAAGCATTCTTTGAGAAATGAATCCTGGGGGAAATTTAGAATTGTCAGATCCACTTCTGGAAGGTTTCTGGATGGAGCATCTGAGAACATTAGGGCTCCTGGCTGAGTCTGTGCGTTGGCAGAAAGGCTCCCACGGAGCACCTGGAAAACGCGGATCCCAAAACCTCCCTTTGTGCTGGTGAAAGCTGTACAAGGCAGGCTGCTAAGCTGATCTCTGTGCTTTCCATTCCCAGCAAGAATTCTTATGAGGGAGAGAAGAAATAAAGCTTTTCCTCAAATGAACAAAAAATTGATTTCAAGTTTGTCTCGCATCATTGTCGTTCTCCTGCTGCAGCTATTCTTGCTATTTTTTACAGTGATTGCAGGTGAAGCTGGAAACTCTAGCTCTTACAAATGAATCTAAGTCAACATTATGCTGATGCTCATCACAGACATTTGCACCCTGGGCATATTTATAAGGCATCATGTCGTATAAAACCAAAAGGATTTGAATCTCACTTTGCACAAGGGAAGACAAGAGAACTTCTCTGGCAAGTAAAACAGATGCAACATGCTTTCAAAGCATCAGATTTACAAAACAGAGGAAAGTTGTCCTGGAAGAGTTTATGAGAGTTACGTCTTTTTTTTCTTCTTTTTTTCCCCCCCCATTTCCTGTGGTTTGAGGATTTTTTTAAATTTATAGACACATTTTGCATTCCAAATAGCAAATCCTAGAGGATAACTACAGCTCAGTGGAAATGAAAGAAGAACTTACGTTAAATATAACTATGTGCAACTGAAAATGCTGATATGTTGTGTTCAAATACCAAGGGTTTTTTTAAAAACATTCCAACAACTTTTTAAGTGGCAGCTTTGCAGAGGAGCATGACAAATATTGATGTATCAGAACAGAGGCTGAGCAGTCACCTGCTTGAAATAAAATACTGTAACTGCAGGTAAATAATTTTAGATAGAGATGCAGTCTTCAGCTTGGCCAGAAATAAGCCCATTCTTTTGGTTTTACAAATTCTTTTATTGTGCATATTAATTTATTACTAAAAATTTAATTGCACAGATGCTTTCTTTTTCCAAGTCTGCTCACCATATTCATCAAGTGGTTTGTAGCTAAATGACAAAGGGTTTGCACAGAGACCTTTGCCTGCTTTCTCTCAAAAAACCATAGTCATCATACACCCGAGAGTGATTTGATGCTTAAATGCATTAAAAGCTCAACTCAAGCTAACTCATATTTGAGGCTCTGAGCGTTTGTTGACTCCTGATGAAATACACCACATGAACAAATCTGTGGCCACTCAGGACTTCTCAGTCGTGTTGTCTTCACACCATAGCAACTCTGTTTCTCTCCGTGGCTGAAAAGCCCCGTAATTCAGGCTATCCTGCTCCTGCAGCACTCACTCCCTCTCTTTCCTCTCTGTATCACAGCTGAAGAGCAAAGCTGGCACAGAGCAGCTCGGCAGAGGGAAAAGGTAGCCGCTGCCTTCCCGGCAGATGGCACTAATACATACATCGTGTGCATCCATACGCACGCTCCCTATATCAGACCAGATGGAAAACCTGTCTGGAGTTCAAAGGAGCCACCTGGCTGTCCTTACAAGCCCAGACCTTCGTGGCTATCATTAAGCTGCACATATCAACCGTGCAAGATTTTATTGTAGCAGGCAACCAGTAATACTTGGAATGAAAGTGAGCTTTCATTTGTTATCAGGAGTACCGGAGCGAGGAGATATCTGAGTGACTAATTCCAGCCCAGCAGCTCAGGTCAGCTTCGCTGAGCTGCTGAGCAGTGGCTGAGTTGTGCATCCCTTAGCGCTGGGGCGCTCAGCAGCAGCAGTGCACGTGTACATGTGCAAAGGCAAAATACCCAAGCTAAGTCAAAGGCTGAGAAAATATAAATTTCAGTTTGCTAAACTCCATTTTTTTAAACCAAATCAGCATTTGTAAAGCCACAGAGCTGTGCCTTCTAGAAATCCAGTGTAGCCCTCTGTTGTGAAATTTTCATCGATTGTATTCATATATTCAGTTTGCTTTCTCATTCACACGTGTTACTGAACAAACACAGACAGCTTGAGTCATTTTAAAATGAGACCAACAATACACCTTGGCTGATGTGACCCGAATGAAAAAAAAATCATTATATGATTATTTCCTGAGCCAGTGGGAACAGAACCCTTTCAAAGCTCGAGATGAAAGATTTAGGAAGCCACTAATAAACCAGCATGGGAGTTATTTGGGGAGCAATTTGAACCCCTGCTGAAAGCCCACTGATGGAGACTTAACAGTCTGGCTGAAAACTGGCTTTATAAGAAACCAAACACAGCAACAGAAGTGGGTGGCTTTTGGGAAAAACAGCAAGCTGCACGTTTTTAGTGCCACAGTAAATGCTGCCTCGCGTGGCAAGCCCAGCAAGGTCTCTCCTGCAGACGGTGGTGTTTCTCCTGGTTGGGAAGGTGGCAATAGCAAGCTCTGCCCATACCTTTGCGCTTGCACGCTCCTAGGAGGACAAAATGACAACATTTGGGCTTTCTGCTTGAAGGAAAGAGTAATAAGTATTTTTAGCTAAATCTCTTCTGCACGCTGAGCTGACAACAGATGTCCTTTTTGTATGTGAGGATGCCTGACTTGAGGAGAGCACAGTGTGAGCCGCTTACAGCAGAGGGCTTGAACGCAAGCCCCAGAGGTAAGCTTGCTGTTCAGCAGGACTTTAAACAGAGGATATGCCACTTCCTCAGCACCATGAGCGTGGGTATGTGGTGATAATTGCCACTCAGACCTCCAGTTCTGGGTGAAAAAAACACTTTCTCAAAGGCAGGTTCTTCCTAGAAGAGCTCCCTGAAGCTAAACTCAGAGGGAGTCCAAAAAGGTGAAGAGCCAAGGAAGATGGGGAAGAATGAGGTTTATTCCTCAGCGAACAGGTCAAAGGAGAGAATTAACCCCCCAAAGTATCTCTATGTTTTCTAAGTTAAAAAAAAAACTTCCTAAAAGGCAATGTTAACATTTCTTTCTGATATTAAAAGGGAGATTGACTCCAAAGTAAACATAAGCCATGATGGGCATGGCTGTGTTGTGCACATATCCCACAGGGACATGGGGATGTGTATTAGCGATGCCCATCACTCCCAGCTGGACTGAGGATGGAGAAGGGCAGCACACATTAGACGAGTGAAAATACAGAGGTCTACTGGGGCTAAAAACCAGGGAATACAGCTCGGTAGGAAGCAAAAAGTGAGAGTCTGCAAAGTTTCCACTTTATCTGTCGGAAGGTGCTCATCTCACAGGTATACACTTGTTCCAGTGATCCCTGTGTCCTTGAGGTGAGGGTCTCGGGAGGGGAGCACGTCTTTGGGCTGATAACTGCTTAGCAACTGTACAAAGAAGTGGCGGCTCCAGCACGACCCAAGCAGCAACCAGCTGCGACATCGAGCCGAAAGCCCAAGTCCCGCAAGGAGGGGCAGGAGGTCAGCAGGGGACGGCTTGCAGTTAGCGTTGGAACAAGGGTCAGGTAGCCACGCAGAGAGGTGCCATTTCTGGTTACAGGCCGTAGTTGCAACATTATAGGGAAAGATAAGGAAGGCAGGTTTGGACGATTTCAAGATGGGATTGTGCTGCATCCAAATTTTGCCATTGGACCTTTCAGGCGTTTCATGACTGAAAAAGGGCAGATTGTTTCCTGAAATAGTTACAACTAACAGACATATCACCATCCAGCTGTTTGCAGACTCAGAGTTCAAGAGCAGCAGCTTGATTTGATAACAGCTTCCAGTGCAGGCTTGTTATCAGTTAGAGGGGGAAAAAATAGATTTGGCAATGTCCTGCCTTCACGCTGCACGGACATCAGGGAAGATGATATCTGACTTTGGAGCACCCTGGGTACAGTAAATATCACTCTGGAGCTGCTCTGGCTGGGTAGTCACATCCAGCTTTTGAGATAATTATCTAACTAAAATTTGTTATTCCTTATCAGGAAGTCCCTTCCTAATTCTCTCTTCGTATTGCTCTCCCCGGAGCATCACTGGCCAACAATCATGATGCATCTTAAGCCTGCAAATGACATGGCTAATACCAAGGTAGTTTTAGCAGGGGCGTCTGTTGGTGGAGAATCCATTGCAGCTTCCTGGGATGGCTGTCTCACCAGCGGAGGCAGAGAGGGAGCAAAGAGCTCCCAAGGGCTGTGGGTCTTTGTGCAGGTTGTTCCTAAGCAGGAAAACCTTGGAGAGAGGGAGACCTTGGAGAGGCTTCATGTCCTGCTCTCCTCTGGTCTGGCATGTCCCCTTCCCTCTGCACCTAGTTACTATTAGACTTGTAGAGCAAGAAGCTTTGGAGAGGCTTTCTTCACCTTGAGCACACCAGGATTGTCCTACATAACTCCTCCTTTGGAAGAGGACAGTGTGTGTATCGCTGATGGGATTCTACTATAAGAATAATCTGCAATGTTGGTGTTTATCCCGGGATACTGTCAAGTGAAGTGTTTTTTACATGGATCCTTGAGCTGAACGGTAAGTAGTGATTCTGGCTCTGCTCAGCAGGTCGGACAGCAGCAGAGACAGCTTTCTGCACCCACACCTGCAGCTGCCTCGATGCTTTTTGTCATTAGTGGTTTTCAATGCCAAGACAGCCTTAAATCCTAAATAAATAGACAGATAAATAAATAAATAAAATTAATTTTACAACGCAAATTTTTCCGGAGCCTCAAGATGGAGCTAGTGGAGAGGGAGTCACACTGGGAGGATTTTTTTCCCCTCAACCTGTGAGCCTGGAGAATTTAAATACTTGACCAAGAGAAAACAGACAAATCTTCCAATTCTGCAATTACAAGGCTGAGGGCCCAGGAAACTCTTGGACAGGAGAGGGAAGGGATCAGCTAGCCCTCATCCCCACGGAGATGGACACCTGCCTCCATCCAACGGAGAGTATGTCTACACTCTCATGTAGCTTCTCCTTGGCAAGGAGAATAAACTCCAGACACACGTTGTGTTAGACGCTTGGCACTGCCCCTGCTGGTGACCCTCTCTTCCATTCCCAAGCAGGAATAGCACTTGAGATCAAGTTACGAATTCAGGAAACGAGTTCTGCTGCTGGCTCTGCTGGAGACATCCTGGCCAGCAGCAGCCAGATAACCCATCTTTGCCCCTCAGCTCCTTTTAGCTGATACTTGCACAATGAGTTGAAAGTGTTGGCTGGAGGATGCTATTAAGGGCATAGTCAGAGTTTCCTTCCAAGCACTTTGGAGAAGACAGGGTGGCCGCACACCAGGAGACACTGGTGTGAGAGGCAAGCAGGGCAGGAAAGCTCAGCCTCCTCTTAATCAATAAGCAAACCACAAAGCAAGTAATCCTGACCTATTAACTTCTGCTCTCCCAGAGAAGTTAAATACAGGTGAGGGTGGCTATGCTACTTTTGTGGACTTTTAAAGACTAGCAACACTTATTGTTGTGAAATACTGTATCACAAGAAACCCAAACACTGTTTGGTAACATCTCTTTAGTGTGGACCGGTGGTGATGGTGGTGGTGGCGCCTGCAGAGCAGAGCACCCTGCTCCACGATAAACATCTGCCCCCCCTGAGAAACAGCGAGAGCCTCCCTGGAATCTCTGCCTTCCTGCGTGGAGACGGAGGAGACGAGCCGCGTGGAGACCAGCCAGAGGCCACCTCTGCAGGTTTTGGGCTTGTTGACATTGCTGAATGGAAATACCTGGAGGATGGGGGGAACCAGCCAGAGGGTTACCAGCCATTCCCATTTCTCTCTGCAAAGCCACAGGAGATGAGGTTGGCTTTTTTTGGCAAGTGCCAGGCGATTCATCTGCATGTTGCACAAATAGAGAAATAATTAATACAGGCTCCACGTAAGCCATACTCCTATGTAGCTGCATTGCTGCGAAACTGGACGTGGGATAAATTAAGTTTCTCTTTAGGGCTCAGGCTGGTAACAGTAAAATCTGAGGACCCGTTTGGTCTCAGCTGCTACAAACCAACTCCCCATAACCAAACCCCTGGCAGCAGCTCCCCAGTGCCATCCCAGCCTCCCCTGCGGGGTTGGACTGGTGTTAATGGGAATGACCTGTTCTTGCTGGCACAAAGGAGCAGTGGCCAAGAGCTGCTGTTTAAGGGCATGGTGGAGCGCATGAAAGTTTTGGGATTTCTAACTCAGCCACTTACAATTACACAGTTTACTAGGAAGGCTTCTGTCACATAGGCATCCTGTATTTATTCTGATTGCAATCCCAGGTCTGATGTCCATGCAGAATCCATCTGAAATTTATGTACTTCCTACACCAAATCCATGTGAATACCTAAAACAAAAAAAAGATTAGGATCTTATTCTGCAAGATTATCACAAGTTTCCTGAAGGGGAAAGAGCTCTATAGCAATATTTCTGAATTTTTGCATGAGCTTTCTATTACAAAAATACAGCAAGGCTTTGTCATCTTGCTTGTCAGCAGCCAATTGTTCGCTCAAATGTGTAATCATAGCATGTTTGTTTCTATTTCTGTTTCTCCATGTCTGTCCAGTGCAGCGTATGTGGATACCTTCCCAGCACTCCTGCAGTTTTGTGCTGTGGCGTGAAGAGCACATTGTCCTTTTGTAGAGCAGAACTGATGTCTGCCTCTGCCACCTTTCCATGTACAATGAGAAGTTTACAAAATGCCAGCCCTTCCTCCCTTTTTTATACCCCCCTTTCCCATGGTGGGGCAAAAGAAGGAAACCCGTTTCACCATCTCCCAGGCACGTGCCCTTCCCTGAAGCCAAATCAGCTGAACTGCACCAGTTTATGTCTGGCAGCAGAATTTAGACAAGCCTGTTGCCACGACCATGGGGACACCGATGCTGAAGGCTCTTCGAGCTTTTAATAGCTGATCTGTGAGTAAATGGACCACATCATTATACATCTCCTGGGGACCGGCATTGTATTGGGCAGAGAGGGTGAGGGTTAAATGAAGGTATGAGGTACAAAACACGGGATGGTGGGGCTGGGTGATACCTGAGGGTGTTTTGCTGCTCCTGCCCTTGCCCTGCCAATCTGCCTGCTCAGAGCAGGGAAAGGCAACTGAGGTCCTCAGCAAATCCCTGCCATGACTAGTCCCATCTTACAGAACAGAGCACGCCCTAATAAAATATAAAATATTAAAAAATAATATATTAAAAATATAAAATAATAAAATAAGTTGCTAATAAAATATTAAAAATCAAAATTCTCTTCCTAGCCTGTGCTAATGCATTTGTTAACAAGCCTGAGATGGGCCAGATGTCCGAGTAGGGTGAGGCTCAGTGGCGGTGCCTTGCCATCCTTGGGCTCTTGCGGCCATAGCTAGTGCCTAGGCCAGACTGGCGGACGAAGCTTTGCCACTTCAGATCTTATCCCCCTTCTTTTCATCTGTTTTCTCTTGTGTTGGAGCTTCCCACTCCTGTTGCTCACTTGTCCAAGTAGGGCAGGTTTGCACTAAAACGCAGACCGTGAACTGCAGTGGCCGACCTGTAAATGGAGCTGGCAGCCCTTGGAGGAGGTGCGGGGCAGACAGCAAAAGCCTCCAGGGCTGCCCAGGCTTAGCTGTCAGCACTCAGAGTTTTGGGTATACAGCAATTGCTGAATAATTAATTACCTGCTCGTTTCTTCCTCCCATTCCGGCTCCTGGGGCTGCCTACCGGCACACTGACAAGATCGTGTAAGCACATGAGCAGACATGTACATATGTATGTGTGTGTATCTGTGTATCAGATGACTTTTGGCAGCATCCAAGCAAGATCATCATTGTCAGTCCTGTTTGATGGAGCTTGTTCATGGTTGTCTGGATGAACGCTAGACCTCCTTCTGCTGAGAAGAAATCCTCTTTGATTTCAGCCCCTTGGGAAAGCAGCACATCAGGATGGCTTTTTCAAGGCTTTCTTCTTTATCCTCCCCAGTCTCTCATCCCTTTGCTCTCAATCAGATTCCCAAGGTCTCACTCTCAGAACTTTGGTTTCTTTAATAGCAGGATGCCGTCTGTCTGTTTGTCTTTCAGTCATCCCACACATGCTGCTGGCTCTGTTTCTATATTGCTTACCACATGTGTGGGTCTGGCACTCAGGTCTTCTGCATTATATGCCAGTGGGGTTATGTGAGTCAACAAAGACCAAGTTTTCCCCCAAGATTCTTGCTGACATCCTGAGCCTCGCTTGGGTGGTGTCACTCCTTGCTCCTTGTTTTTGGGTCATCTTGAGGTCTTTGCCACTTGAACAGGGTGTCGCTTTGGCTGACGTGCCCGGATCCTGGCCACTTTCTTATGTGCCAAAGCAAGCCAGGAGCACTGGCAGGAACAGGGAGACTGCATGTGGGGAGGTGGGCTCAGCAGAATGATCTGCAACCCTCTTTTAGTTCCTCCATCCCTCTTCAGTTTCCCTCCTTTCAGCTGGTGAGCAGTAGATCAGAAGAAATCATGTCCTCTACTAATCCAATGGAGGTTTCTTAGCTTGCTGGCAACTTGTGGCAACTTCACAAGGCTGCAAGGGGCCCTAAAGGTCCACAGAACACGGGAGGTGTAGGAGAAGGAGCCTTGTGGTTTCCAGCTGCATGTCTGCACTGATGTGGGGCATGCATCTCTCCGTTCAAATGTGCATGGAGACAGTCATGCAAACAACCTTGATGATTTATTTAACTAATCTAGAAATGCTGGAAGTTGCTTTGAGTGGAGAGGACACTGTCAGGTTGAACGTGATGGATAAAGACTTGAAATCTATGAGCTTTAGCTGCACCGTGCTGTTGACTTCCAGGTCCCCACGTTGACTGTACCTCTACCACAAAAGCATCGTGCTAATGGTGGAAGTTGAAAAGCCAATTTGCTTGAAGAGTTTCTAGGCACAAATCAGGAGGATAATGGGAGACCGCCCACAGGCACCCACCCGCAGCCCTGATACACCGACGTGGGTGTGTTGCCACCTGGTCTTTGCGCCAAACACAGTGCAGACCTGTCCTGCTGTCATGGCCATGGTGAAAGGAAGTGGAAAAAAGGAAGGGTAGCATGGGATGGTGGTAAGGCTCAAGGTGCAGACAAGCTCCTTGTCCTATTGCCTTCACTAGGTATCTGCTGGAGGTTGTCTTTGTTGAGCAGAAAGGACACAAGCTGCTTTACAGCATGAGAGGGAAGCTAGTCCTTGTCATGCTCTGCTTTTGCCTTTGCTGAGCCTTTCTTGCTGTGAGGCCACCTGGTCACCTTGGTGAGGAGGTCATTTCTGGATGTTCCTGTAGAAGCACTCAGTTAAATTATTTATGCATTACAAACATGCATAAGAACCAAAGTAAACAATGACAAAAATAGTTGCTTTTTTCTATTTGGGTGTCCAGGCAGTATCTAAGTCTGTAGGTGAAGCAAAATCTGTGGGGATGGACAAAATCTTTTATTATACCCACTGATGCATTTGGGAAAATCAGACTCTGTTAGACATGCAGGTCTTCACAGAAAGAAGAAATCCTTGTTTTTTCCAAATACATCACTTGGTTTAATTAAAAAAAAAAAAAAAAAGTTAATCTTTGAGGAAGAAACAACAAGAACAGAAAGAACTTGAAGTTGTGCAGAGAGAGGGAAAACAACCTCCCCTGCAAAGGCTGAGTTTACATGTACATCACCTGGCTGGGCCACCTCCTTGACTAGCATTGATGCTCTTGATGTATACAACAGATCAAGTGCAGATGTGTGGATGGACTACTCTGGTCCCCATCAGCAGAAGGTTAGTTTATGAGTGTGATGGTTCCTTAATGCCTTGGATGATCACAGACTGCACTTCTAGTTGACTCAGGCCAAGGTCCATCAGACACCTGGGACCTGCCTTGGACCCGTCTGTCCTCTCTGAAGCCAGTGAGGAGCCTCACACTGCACCTAACTTGATCGTGCAGTGTTATGCCCATGAGAAAAAAGCCTGTGAAGGCTTTGCAGTTAAAGAGGTTTTGTGCAGGGAGCAGAGACATCTCATAAAAACAACACGTGGTCCCAGATGATTAGTCTCTCTCATGCTAAAGAAAGCAGCAAGAAGAGATCGGACAGATGGGCTTTCCACTAGGAGGCCAGCATGACAAATGCACCAGAAATGAATAGCAAGTCACCTCTCTCCAGTATAAAAAATAAACAGGTTTTCTTTCGTGTAGGTAATCCCAACCTTTTCATACCCAGCATGACAACAGTGAGTCTTTCACAGGTCTTCATCCTGATTGTATCATATCCCTGCCCACAGCCAGCCAGCAACAAACACTTGTTGCTATCGGGTATTTTACAGAGACAGGACATTACTGCAGAACACGGCTCCTGTTGCTGCTACCATCTCAGGGAAGTGAGAGTCCGCTGTTAGGAGCAGGACCTTTCTGTGTTAGAGGCCAGCCTTTATCACAAACACATGGCAGGCACAGCTCCAGGAGATGAAAAATGTCTGTAGACACGCACACGCATCGCTGGTGCCGGAGGGACTAGTGCTTCCTGTAAATCCTTGAAGAAAGGGAATGTGTTTTGCAGGAAGAATACCGACGGTTGTTCTTCCAGGAGGACAAAATGAGCACTGGGATAGCTTCAAGCTGGGCAGGAGTTTTAAACACATGCAGCAAGGGGAAAAGAAAGCAAAAAATAACATTTTTCCCATCAGTGTCTAATAGACAGGTGTTGGAGTAATTAATTTCGTTTTCAAATTTCCATCAGTGAAGAGCCCATGTCCTGGTCTGGTTTTGATTCTCTCTGGCCTAATTGCCCGTTTCTCAAAGATGTGTATTTTAAAACCTCAGGAATTTGAAAATAATGGGCTCATGGCCTTATTATCCAGCACCGGGTCTATTTGCCATGTAGTTGTAGAATCATCCATGTTGGAAGGGACCTCGGGAGGTCCCTTGTCTAACCCCTGCTCAGAGCAAGGCCAACAGCAAGGTCAGACCAGGTTGCTCAGGGCTTTATCCTGTCAGGTCTTGAAACTAAGGATGGACACTGGACAGCCTTTCTGGGCAATCTGCTCTGGTACTTATTAATCTCATGGTGATTTTTTTCCTCTAACACCTAGTGAGAAAATCCCCTCTTTCAATTAAAGTCTGTAATCTCTCATTTGCTGTGCACCAGTGTGAAAAGCCTGGCTCTGTCTTCTTAGCAACCTCCTTGTAGGTGTTGGAAGACCACATTTAGGTTCCCCCAAAGCCTCCTCTTCTCCAAGCTGAACAAGCCTCAATCCCTCAGCCTCTCCTCATACACCATGTTGGTCTCCTCTGAGGTCTCTCCAGTTTATCGACATCGCTGTTGTACTGGGGGCCCCAAAACTGGATGCAGTATCCAGATGAGGGCTAGTGAGTGCCAAGTAAAGGGAAACCATTGCTTCCTCAATCTACTGGCTGTTGTTTTGATCTAAAAGTGATGAATACTCAGGGAGATCAAATCTCTCATGCAACATTTTGGGCTTTGTCTGAAATGGGCACTAGCTGCTAAAAAAATCATTAGGAGAGTGGGTTTTTGATGGAAATTATAGATTAGACTTGTCCCCTTTAGCTCCCACCTCCAAATTTGACTTCATGTTTCTGGCATACTGGCAGCTAAAATATTTTGCACAGGTTGTAGAGCAATGAAGAGGTGGTGTTTCCCTGAAGCCAGCCACCAGCACCCAAACCAAAGGTGCCACTAGAACCACGAGGTGTCCCCACAGGGCAGCTGCACGGGCTTGGGGAGGACTTGGAGGGAAGGCACAGAAGACACAACCCTGCAGTCCTGGACATGAAGATCTGCCTCTTGATATTTCATACTTTTAGTTGTTTGGGTTTTTTTAATGGTGAATTTTTACTTTTTGGCTTGTGGTAGCAACGGTGCTCCCTTTTCATTCAGAGAGAAAAAGACCCAATCTTTCCCAGTCTCCCTTGAATCCCTAACTGGAGTAGGTGCAATGTAGGTGCAGGAGAAAATAGAAGTACCATTTACCTTGTCCGCCCCTGTTCCCACTGCCCTGTTGTCTCAGGGTGCCTGCCAGGTGAAGGCAGGGATAAATGATGCTTCTTAGCAAAACAGTAACTTCACAAAAAGTGATCATTTTGGTGCAGAAACTTTCCATCCTCGTTCCTGGTCTTTTGATCCAGAGAGTAAAAGGGTGGCTTAAGTCGATTTAACTTCTCATGGAGATTATAGCAAATGGGTCTTGAGGGTATCAGTTCCTGCTGATGTATGATTATTTCTACAAGGTGAGATTAGAAGAAGTTCCCTTTGTGTCCCAAAATATGCAGGAGTCTGGACATTTTCCCAAGCAGTTCAAATCCTCCCAGGCAAAAAGGACAGGAGAAGCAATAGCTCTTTGTTAGGCTCTGAGCTACTTGATAGACACAACCAAAAGCACCACCGTGATGTGAATCTAGCATTTTCTTTCTTTTCCTTTTTACCCCAGCATGGAAACAAAATGCTTTATTTTGGTTCACAGAGAAACCTTTGATGATGGAAGAAAACCCCATAGATTTAATTTCTTTTTGGTGAGTGGGGAAAAAAAAGGTGGCTCAGAGTTTCTACATTTACATTTCTACTCTTCTACACTTCACTATCAGGCCTCCCACCCTTACTGCTATTAATTGAACGAGGCTGTTATTCTAAAATATAACACAGGGTTTGGCTGGTGTTGATGCCCTTCAGCACTGATCGTTTTCCCTTCCAGACTAGAGAAGTCAACAGAAGGAAAGAACTGACCGAAACATATCTGGTGAAGGGTCTCTCCAAACCTACAAGTTAGCTGCTTTGAGACATGGCTCAGAGTAACCTGCACTGAAAGTCCTTGGTCTTTCAACCAGGTCTTTTCACCTGGATAATGACCTTGGTCATGCAATGAGTGGGGAGTAACCTCTTATCTTGGCTTTTGGAATGGAAATTGCTGACGTGTTCAGTGAATGCAGGGGGCTGGACAGTGTACGCAGGGTAACTGCCTTCCCATATTGGCTGTAGGGAGGACAGAGGTACCCCACGGCTGAAGGGTTACTGCAGCTCCTCTTCCAAATCCCAGGCTGTCTTGTTACAAGCCACCAATGACACCGCCAAAACTCTTGCAGCTGGCATTTTTCCCTCTTGAGGCACCCAAGCAATATGCTTTGTTGACATGTTCGTCAACACAGATAATCTTGGAAAAACTGCTTGAATTCTGTGGGGAAATAAAGCCAGAAATATTGCCTACAAAGTTTACCTTACCATATATCTTCATCAGAAACACGAATCATAAAATCCCCAAATACTTCATCAGTGAGAGAAAGGCTGTCGTGTTCTGGACCCTTATTGCAAACACCGTAGCCTTTCTTTATGTCATGAGCCATCTGGTTCCTGCTACGCCTGCAAAGGAGGTGATGAGGCCCACACCTACCCAGGGGTAAAATTTCTCTTGGCAATTGGAGTGGTACCTGAGCAAATAAATGGGCTTCTGACTCACAGTGCTTCTACGTGGTGCTCCTCCGCCTGTGACGTGGGCAGCACTGCTGGGCTGCAAAGGCAGAAGGGAAAGGTCAGGGAAGTGGCTGCAAAAGAGCCATCCGTCTACGTATATCCTTAGGCACACAGTTAAACAAACAGAAGAGCAGTGAAAGAAGTTATAAATGATCACTCAAAGTTTACCTTGGCTTTTTTTTTTTTTTTAATTTCTCTGGAAATGTAAACATTGGGGTATCATGGCACAAAGGGGCTGCTGAATATTTTTTTGAGAAGGTTGAACTGGAAAAGGTCGAGAAACGCAGATTGAGTGACCTCAAACTGAAAATCAAAGCCACAGAGATGCAACCTGATCAAAGCTGTCTTGTGGTTTCCCAACCACTTTTGCTATTGATTTTGACTGGGGTTTGGTTATGGACTTTTATCAAAGCAGGGCCAGTTACAAAATCAATGCTGCTTCTCACCCTTATTTTCAGTCCATTATATGCTATTGATAGCACACGGTATTTTTCATCATGACAAGTTTTTATCTTCCCCTGGTTAGTTCACGAGCTTCATCTTAAGATACCTTTTGCCTGTCCAGTAGGTAGACACTGTACGGTCCAGCCAACTTATCTGTAATGAGATCCCTCATTTTCAGTTTTAACATCCTTCCTTTTCATTTTGCATCATGTGCCATCATCTTCCATTTACTTCAGATAAAAGGTCTGTTCTTTTTTTTTCCGTTTTAGGATGGGTTGAGAATAATCTTTTTTGTGTGTGCTTAATAAGAAAAAGAGCTTTCCTGTTTTTTTCTCTCAACAGAAGGTGTGTTTTTGACTCTAGCACAGGTTAACCTACTTTTTGAAAGCGAAGTGAAGATAGTCAGGAATGGTGATTAGCAGTATGAATTTCAAGAGACAGGAGAAAACGAGCAGATGAGCCAAAGGAACCAGTATCTTGAAGCTCATAAAACCAGTGGCTGAGCCCCAAAGAGAGGGGACACAAAAAGGAAATGTGTGACTCTGGTCATAGACAACCTGGCTGAGAGGATGAGGAGGTCACCTCAACTTAGGAGGAGCTGATTAAGTGGAAATGAGAGGAGCGGGAGGAGAGCCAGGCTGGTCTGAGGGATAATCACAAAAGCCACCGAGTGTGGGAGAAGGGGAATGTGGGCAGAAATTAGAGAATTTAGGGCAATGAAGAAGGAAGGATGGACTAGCCCTGTGGTAAAGAGAAAGCAGGCAAGGAGATGGGACAGAAGGTGCCGGTGGCAGGTGGAAGTAGGATGGAGAAGAGGTTGGTGTGTGGAGACGTTGGGTGGATGGTATCCATCTTATGACCCGACCCGCTGCTCGGGCAGGCGTGAGACGAGCAGCAGCACCGTGATGCCCAATGCGTCTTCAGAGGAAGTGAGGAGGCAGCTGCGAGAGCACGTGGCAGAAGTGTCTGTGCCGCAAGGCACCTCTGCTTGCCAACCTTTGGCGTTGGCAAGGCAAATCAGATTAACTGGGAAAAAAGCAGAGTACAGATGGCAGACAGCATGGCTGAGGGCGGGAAGGGTGGGGTGAGTTGTCTTGCCCCGCTGAAGTCACAGCATGGGGGCAGAGGCAGAGGGAAAAATGTTGCTCAGGAAACTTTGTCACTGCCCTGAAGAAGTCCGGGCAAAGTCCAGCAACTGAGGAGGAAATCATGCAGGTCAAAAATCAAGACCGAGGCAGTCACAGTCAGAGAGCCTGTGCTTGGAAATGACCGTCGGTGCAGAGCTGGGGCAGGGCTTATGAAATATTCCAAAAATCCCATGAAAGAGGATGTTCCTCTCACCACCACTGAGTCAACTCTTTCGGTTCAGTCAGGAGCATGTGAGGGCTGTAAGGGCCTCTCCGTGCTGGAGCAGGCTCCTGTCCCTGTCCCAACCCAAACCTTGCCGCAGAGGGATCCCTCTCTGGACCTGGCAGGGATCCAGCACAGCTCAAGGTGAGGGTCTGGAGGGGCAGAGGACAGTAATTTCTTCCATTTCTGGGCATAGTTTCAACAGCCAGCCAGGCATATCTAATGGCCAATTTCATTCAGGTGTGCAGCTGCACCAAAGGCGAGCAGCAGCCAGCCGGCTCCTTCTCCGATGACTGAATGCATGGTGTGTCCTGCAGCAACCCCTGGAGCTGTGGCTTGCTTGGAAATTCAGCCAAACCCCCACCTGCAGCAAAAAGACAATGCAAGGGGAGGCAAGAGTCCAAGCTGGAGAAAATAGCATCAGGCCATCCGTGCTGCTCCTGCACAATTTTCTACCAGTGCTTTTCTAAGACAACTCATGTCCTTAACACTTGAGTTAACTCGGAGCAATCAGGACACGCCTCGCTTTTTCTCCTGACTCATATCCTGCTGTGCAATTGAGTACGCAAAAGCAAAAGGTTGTGATGTTTTTCAGGCCACCATCACTTAAACAGTTTCATCCGAGACCATGAGCTGATTTGCCAGAAGTCTGGAAAGCAGGCGGCTCCCAGGGTACCACATTTCCCGAAAACGCGTGCTCATTATATCAAATGGAGGCAGCATCTTTGGTACTTAGACTTGAAGGCTTTTCTTCCATTTATGCCGCTTTGACGGAATCAATATTATAAAGATGAATTGTTTGGCCAAACTACTGTTTCCCTTCCAGACTCCCTAGGGTGAACACATTTGTGTTAGCTTTTGTACACGAGCACAATTTTTCAGAGATTTATTACATTTATGTGAGAAGGGGGGAAAAAAGGCAAGTCATTAATCCACCCCATACCCACCTCTGTCTAGCTGTGCCACAGAAGATATGACGGGGCTGGGAGGTGTATTTGCACAGTCCTATTCTGTTTGTTCTCTCTCAATAACTACTTTAGCATCCTCCTTGTGTAGCTGTATAATCGCCATTAAATTTGAGCTCCTGAAGCAGTCACCAATTTTCAGAGCAGAGAAATATAAAGAAGATAGAAAGGCCTTAGCTATGATTACATCCAGTATCTATCAGTGCTGAGTATTGTCAGTGCAGCCCTCCATTTTTAAGTGTTTCTTTCTACTCTGTTTTTTATGACTTGATCCCAAATTTGCTTCATTTGAGAAGTGACCGACAGTTTCTCTCCCTGTGTCGCAGGTGATCCAAGACTCCTTTGCTATGTATAAAACTGCAAGTGATGCTTTAGTGAAGCACATTATAAATACTGTAAGTGAAATCATGCCACCAGTGGAGATAGGAATAGTTTGGGTCTATCATCTCCCTGGATAGTTTCATTCACAGGCACATAACAAATTTTCCCAAGCAGTTGTGGGGCAGGCATAAAAGAAGAACTGTAATTAAAAAAAGCATAAAAATCAATCTCAAATAGTTAAATCAGAGCTGGAAGGATAGATTAGATATTGTGATTTATGTAGCTATTCACCCTACCCAAAATGCGAGTACGGCATCAGCTTAACTGAAGGCTTTATTCACTACCAGTTCTGAGCATAATAACTGAGCTCCCATGTTGTTCAGCTTGCCATAATCACTGCATTCCTGGGAGAAAGAGCTTGCATTGGATCTAGAACAAAGTGGGTGCACTGCAATAAATGTTAATATTTAATCACCTGGAGTTTGCCAGCCCTCCGGCACACGCAACGGCAGAAACCGGAGCCAGGAAGCAGGTCCTCCATTCACAGTGTGCACACACTGTTCCGCTGATACCAAGGATGAAACCTTGAAC
Source organism: Nipponia nippon (assembly GCF_047370975.1). Classification (NCBI taxonomy): domain Eukaryota; kingdom Metazoa; phylum Chordata; class Aves; order Pelecaniformes; family Threskiornithidae; genus Nipponia; species Nipponia nippon. Next base: position 11,519,938 of record NW_028262358.1, on the reverse strand, counting down.
TTTTTGAAGTCCCTTTGATAAGATGAACTGAGTCAACCTAGGAGCTGTTGTGGTTAAAAAAAGCATTTAAAAAAAGTGATTTTCTTTGCTTTTTCTGCAATAGCCCCACTTGATATTGAGCTGGACTCAAAGACAAACCAGGGATTTTCCTGGTTACAAAGAGCAGAAAACCTACCCACCTAACGTATTTCTAAAGCAATATTTAAGCTGATTTGTATTTATTTCATCTGGCCTTTCACTCTGCAGGGCTGCCAGGTGATGGGCAGACGTGGTCATCTGTGGCCATCTGGGAAAGGCAGATCAGCCAGGACTGAGCCAGCCTCGGTTTCCAGTGCTGGAGTTTGCCCAGCCCTCGTCAACTCTCACCTTCAGAGGAGAAGTGCCACCAAGTCACGGGTCTTGTCTGCCAGCACCCCAGCCAAAAATACTGAGCCTGACTTTTGAGGATTTAGAGAAGGAGGGGACGACAGGTGGAAGATGTATTGTTAGAAAGGAGAGGGTATTTTTATATATATATATATATTATATTATATATATATAAATATTTTTTGTTGTTGTTGTTGTTTTCCTTTTCCAAGGAAGCTGTTGAACCAGCTGAGATACATGACGGGATAAAAAAGAGGAGATTTGAGACACTTGGACAACTACAAGCTAATGAGGTCTGGGTCACTGCAGCTATCACATCCCTACCAGGGGGCTGCCAAAGTCAGAGTAAGATTCAGTGAAAAGGCATGTCTGGATGAAAGTGGCAACGAAGTCTGTGTTTTAAGCTTACTGTCCAGGGACAAACCGCTCTGTGGTGTGGGACACGAGCGGTCACAAAATGGGATGTTGCTTTTAGGGGGGTTAGGCTGTTTTGCCAGTTCTTGTTGAGTGAATAGCTGCTGGAGATTCTCATAGGGCTTTTTCAAGAAGATGATGAAAGTCACAAAACAATTTTATTGTCCCACTCCCCCCTGCAAAGCTCCTGTCTTTTCTCCTTTGCTTCTACCAGCATGCGAGCATCTTTCAATTGGTGTCTAACCTGACTCACAGCCACAGGTGCTCTCCCTTATGCCTTTTGCTCTGTTTGAGAGAGTAACGTCAGAAAATGGTTTCCCTTCCAGTGTTAGCTCTGGAAGCCCACCCTGGCAGTGCAGCTTTGCATGCCTGTCTCGCCTGAGAGCCAGCAATTAGCAGGTGTTGCATTAGAGCTTCTTACATGGGCTCAGCCGCACCGGCTCAGCCCTATTTTTAGCCGGGGCCGAGTTCACCGCCAGGGCTGCAGGGCTGTGCGAAGTGATGCACGTACTAAGGGGCATCAACCCCTGAGGGACACCAGTTTCCTACAAATCCTTGCGATCATCCAAAAGTCACTAAACTGCGTAAGCACAAGCAAATGCAGCCTTAGAACCTTGAATTATTGCTCTTGGCTCTCCCACAAAACCACCATGCTTTGCCTTAGGTGGTACCAGGAGATCTTTGGGTTTGCTCCCTGGTGGATGGAAGGGCTTTTCCAACCCATCTGAGACTCCTGCACACAGCCTTGGTGTCCTCACACCCACACAATGGAGAGGTGGCCAGAGGTGATCACTAGCCCAACTAGGCTGGGTGCAAGCAAGAGCAAGTTCAGAGCTGTCGGCATCCAGCGGGATGTTATGTGTGCATCCGTCTAGGGCATATCTTATTTTGGGAGAGGTGGCAAGGCTCCCTGCCGCATCTCCTGGGAGCTGCGTAAAAGTCATGCCAACAAACAAGGATCTATTTTAATCACAGCCCTGACAACTGTCCCTCCTCTGTGGGCGTTTGAAATGTCATCTTAAAGACAGGGGGCTTGGTACATGCTGTACAGTTTAATGAAAAAAGTCACGTGGAGCCTCGTGGATAGAGGTTTGCTGAGTTACACTAGGAAAATTAAACACAAGTCATGCTCCAGCTGGGTTTTGCATCACTACATTGACCATATTAAATTTGTTTTTCATGTGATGGTAGTGGAAGGCCAAATTCTGTCTTTGCATATCCGAACACACGTGCTGTCGTTGAACTGGGACCCAGGACACCACAGACGGGTTCATTTACCTCTGGGGGAATTGCTGCTCCTCAGTAGCAGAGCACAGTTCTTTAATACAAGCTGGATGTGCCCCTCTGTGGAGCAGATTTTGGTTAATGTCCCTTGCAGTTTTCTGTGGGTACTTCTAAATCTGGACATGCTTAGCCCCCTAATTTCCCATGGAAATGGCAAATGTCTCAGTGGGTCTCATTATAGTCTGGATTTACAGGACAGTCTTGGAAAAAATATTGTATTTAACAGGAGAAATTGCTGGTAGAATCATTGGTAGGAAATGTACAATTCAGAGAGGCAATGAAGAGTTTTAAAACTACAGCATTTTAAAACTTAAATTCCCCTTGGTGTTCACATGTTTTTTTCTTGCATTATGCCATTTAACACTTAGATGGCAAATGTTTATGGGCAGAATTAATTATAAATTATTCATTTTTACAGCAGGACACAGGTTCAGTCCTAGTAGTTGCTTGTACGCTTAAAGTTACTTGCACGCTTAAAGTTGCTTGCTTATACCCTTGTTTGGAGGATTAGGAAATGAAATCTCTTTAACTGAATAGCACTGGCCATCTAATTTTTATTTCTCAAGTAAGACTTCATAAAACATTCACAGCAACTGCTGAATATCAAAAGAACAATATATGGCAAGAATTAATGGCATATATTTAGCATCTGTTCCCAATAAAATGTGTGGGGAACAGACAACTGGATAAAAAACGAGTACAGGGACTGCATATAAGAATAGCACTTCTTAAGAACTGATAACAATAGATGCTGTCTCCTGTACTAGGAAAATGTATTAGTATTTTATTGCTGTGTTTATTATTTAACCACAGGACAACTCACAGCCACTGAAAATATTCCACTGAAGTCCTAGCATGCTGCCAAGTCCAACAAGGATGTATTTTCAAGAGAAAAAAAGCACAGAATTGGCTTCTCCTCCCCATCTGAAAGGGGTACAAGAAGACCAGCACCACTGGAGCCAGTGGGACCGTGATGAGGAATGGCTCAATAACCCTCTCCTGACTCTCTCCGCAGCAGTGAGCGATGAAAAGCGCACTCAGCGTGTGGTGCCATCAATGCAGGGATTGTAACGCGACTTTCCCTCCCTTCCTGAGGTCTGTCTGCAGCCTTCCCAGCACAGAGCTGCCTTTTCAATAGCTTCTGCTATTTTCAGTGCCTTTTAACCGTCTCGCCATGTGACCAGCTTGGCCTCAAAATGCCAGGGGGGACACGGCCAGGGTCTGCTCCAGGAGAGCGAAATGGGAGCACTGGATCAACCTGGAAGACGTGGAAAGCTGTGCACAAGGAATTATAAACCATTACCTTACTGCGTGCTTGAAAAAAAGGTACAGAGAAGTTCAGCTAGCCAGAGCTCCCCCCAAAACACTTACAGGAAAGATTTAACGGGAGCGATGCACTGCCAAATTCCTCCCAAGCCAGCATCCCTCCTCCCCAGCCCAGTTTTTCTAACAACAGGGCATTAACTTCCCTTCCCACAAAGCATTACTGCCTTGTCCGGCATTTAGCTCTTAAGCATCCCATGCCCTCGCAAATGCTGTGCTCCCATGTGTGCACCCTGAGCTAATTTATATTTGCTGTTTATGCTGGAACATTAATTTGCCTAGCAACCATAGATATTTTTTCCTTGCTGGTTTACTATTATTTATGTGCATTCGCAGTGGCAGCTCTGCTATAAACAGGTTTTATTAGGGCAGCATTTTGCTTGGTTTTCTTCCACGCTGGCTCCTCCACACTGGCTCAGCCGGGTGCTGGTGCACTTGCGGGAGCAGATGGAAACGTACAAAACCAAACCACCTGTAAGCTCAGGAGCTCGTTTGCAGTAACGAGCTATTTGGCCCTAAAATCTCAGGCAGAGAGGCAGGCAGAGTTTGCTGGGCTGCAGATATCTGCTCCAGGCTGTAGCTCAGGTAAAAGGGTTTCTTAGAGGCTTTATGCTGCAGTGCCTGGCTTCTGGCATCCCCCTGGCTCCTGGTGCGTATGGAATGTGTGACCCAGTTCCCCCTGAGGCCCTATCAATAAGCCAGAGAGAAAAATGCCTCTTTTCTCACTTTGCTTCTTCTCCACCTTGGCACTTGCAGGTGAGTATTTTTAAAGCCTATCCCTCTTTCTATGGCAGTCCTGGTCAGGTCTGCCTTTCTCTTTAGGTGCTTCCACCAAAGGCACCAAAGACTTTTTCTGCATGTAAGATTCCCACTCTGCTTGGACACCTCTTTGCCCATTGCAGAGCCAGAAGAGGTGCTGGGGAATGGTTTGGTGGGAGAGGGCTGGTTGGCTTGGCCAAAACTGTTGGGGCTGTGCTAATGATTTACCCACAGAGGAGATCAAGATCCTGTGCTTAGGAATACCCCTGGTCACCTATGCAGTGCACTTGCTGGTGTAAAATGAGGCTGTGAGTCCAGGGTAGAGGTTTTGGACCTTTCCTTCCTGGGATTTTGGGTCCAGACTGTGCTGATGGAGTGGTTCTTTCTGCAAACACATTTTCTTGGGAAGGGAGCTGGCAGCCTGCATCTCCTCCCCTTGGGAAATGTGAAGTTACTGGAATACTTCTGTATCTCTTTTTCTTAAGGCTTTTGTTAGACACAGCCTCACAATCATCCTGTCCAAGCTGGGAACATGCATTTGAGGTTTTTTTTTTTTAGCACTGGGGGCCAACAGGCAAAGAACAGGTTGTATCTGCACTCCTAAACCCTCTCACCCCCCAACCGTCTCCAAGCTGCCTCTGAGGAAGGTCACCAGCCAAGCTGTGGACCTGGGACACTCTGAAGTGTTGGGATGAAGTCATGGATGACCCATGTCCTGTGCTGCTGATGTAATTACAGCAGAACTGCAGGATTCACAATAGTGGCAGATACAGCCCTGAGATTTTAAATTCTGTTTCCATGTTTTCTGCTTGCTAACTTGCATGTTGCTAGATATCTCCAGTTTTGGTTAGGTGTAGAGTCTCCAAATGATCTAAACCCTCCTGAGCTTTGGAGGAGCTGGATCAGAAATGAGCAGCTGGGTCCTTATTTTAGAAGAAACCCCAAATCAGTCTCTGAGCACCCCATACATGGGAAAAGCATGGATTTGAATTTAGATGGCAACTTTGCAGCTCTGGCATTTCTCTGACCTTGCAGCTGCCATGCTGCAGAGGCTGGTGTAGGTTCTGTCCTCTGTGTGGTGCAATCCAGGCAGCACGAGAACAACGAGGGAGGCTTCTCTGCTCTTCCTGAAAACATTGTGCTCCCCAGAGGACTGTAGCTGTGGCAAACACTGAGACCCCAACCCACACACTGATGCAACAGGGCTGGCGTTGAAAGCCAAGCATGCTGCTGCTCATAAAGCAGAGGAGCAAATCTCCTGAGCTGAGGTCCATCTTGCTAGTGACAGCTTTCACAGCAAAGCTACAGCATGTCTGGAAGTGCCTCCCAAGCTGCTCATGGTCCAAAATGCTCCTTTTGCATCTGGGACAAGGGATGGGTTCAGGACTCTGGTCCTTCTAGCTGGTCCAGAGGAAACAGAGAGGGAAGAGGCGTTGCAGCTGAAAAGGATGGGGCTGCCTGGGGGAAAGAGAGAAAGAAAGTGGGGGGGTGGGGAGGGAACATCATGGCAGAAGACAGTGGTTGGGGGAAAAAGCAGGTTAAGGGTAGGAAATCTCTGCAGAAAGAAGTCCTAGAAGGAGTGCGGGAAGAATGAGAGAAAGTGGGAAATTCCATGACACCAAAATGATTGCAAGAAGGTCGGCCAATGTGCGCTTTTTTTGTATTGGCTGTGATAAGGACATAATCCAAAAGTGTTTTGAGCTCCAGCTGTGCCAGTCCTTTGCCCCACTCTGCCTCTCTGTATCCTGGCGCAGCATCTCTTCCGGATCAGACATTTAGACAGGTGAGGGCAGGAGGAAGGTTTCAGAACATGAAGAAATCTGTACATCTTTTTATTTGTTTTAATATGAGATTGCAGAGCCATGCAGACATGTTTTTTTTCTTTAAATCAGAAAATGCTTGTATACATACATATATTTATTTATACACAAGCATCTCTCCTCCATGCAGGAACAGGTTGCTTCTCAGTTCTTTATCCTATTTAACCCATAACTTATCCTAAAAGAGCCATGGCAGCAATCTGAGCCCTAGTTTTGTTGACAGAGGGATCCATGCTCATTCCATCCCATCCCTTCCACTAACACACTAGGTGTGGGGCTGCCACTGTGTTATCCTACATTGTTCCCCAGCAAAACCTCCAATTGCAGGAGAAAGGTCCTTCCTAAGATCTCCAATCTGCTGACGAGCAAAGGTGACCACAGAGGTTTTCTGTACCCCCTGCTTGACCGAAGTGCTGGTGCTGGGGAAGGGCAGGATGCCTGGGCTGAAGTGGATGGAGTCCCAGTTTTCACCAGCCAGGATCGAGCTGTTCTCCTCAGTACTGCCAGCTGGGCATACTGGTTTGGCTGGATTTTCATGTTCTTTTACTTATCACAGGTTACCTTGGAGCAGCAGTGCTGCCTCTGCACATGAGAGCGCTAATCTGCCCTGGGAAGTGAGTGGGAGGGAACCTATAGTATTTTGGCTTCTCTGCATAAACTCACGTGCGCTCCCCAATGCTCGTACCCAGGACCTTGCTGTGCCTACGGTAAATAGAGGTGTCGCTCCCATGAGTTCAAACACACGAGCTACCTCCCTCCCTCTCTGCCCCACAGGCTTGGGGAGCTGCTGGGGTTGGATGGAGCACGCTTGCTGGCAAAATGCTTTTCCTGCATTATTTTACTCGCAGTGAAACCTAAACACTTGGCTGCACCTAGTTGCTGACTCAAGGCCATGACAGATGATGCTGTAACCCAAATGTCACCACGGCAGTAACCTTATACCGGGTGACTGGGGTTGTGAGTCTCATGACTATTGTCATATTTTTGGAGCTGTGCTTAGCGTGGAGATAAGGCTTCCCTTTGCAACTTCCTTTCTCTGCCAAGATTATGGCCACGTATGCGCGGTCCTCCGCCCTGGGACACACCACCAGCAGCTTCTGGGAGGGTCCTACGGGGCCAGAGCAGCTCTTGGGCTGCTGGGGCTGGCAGGTCCTCTCTCTTTTGGGGAGGGTGGTTCCCTGTTTGCGGGGTGCACTGGCCACCTTGTTCCCAAATGGTCACCTCCAGGCCATGAGACCATTGTGCATTCCTGGTGCTTTCGATTCAAAAGTTTTGTGGACAGTGGGCTGATGTCTGTTGCTTTGAGTTATTTTAAAACAACATAGGAAGCTCTCTTTCTTTCTCTGTATCACTAATATGGAAAAGTTGAGCTCTTCTTTTCAGGTTTGTATCGAGTTTAAAATATGCATAAAGTTTAGGGAGAGTCCATCCATGGAAGTGCTGGCAGAATCAACCTGGAGGGGAGTTTTACTGACTTGTTAAGGTCTTAAGATACCCCTAGAGGCACCCACAAATGGACTCAACAAGGTTTTGTTTTGCTTTTGTTGGATCGATATCACTCAAGTCTTCAGGTAATTGCCTGAATACTTTTTTTTTTCATTTTTATTTGTTGTGAAGGATCTGTCTCTCTGTGACCAGAGAGATGCTTTCATCTCACTTGAGGACAGATGGGGCCTTTGAGAGTCCCATCAGCCTTGGATGCTGGTGGTCTGTGATGTGTGTCGGTCCCTCCAAATGCAGATGGACTCATCCCATTTGCTCTAAGACCACTTTACATCATCCCAGGGTATTTTAAGGCCAGGTCAGTGTAAAGTGGCTTTTGTATTAAGGAGTATCAGGCCCAGAGATTTTGTAACTCCACTTATTGCAATCCTCATAATCAGCTTGAAGTCTCTAATTAGCTGCAGTAATGACTCAGCCCTGTCAACAAAGCTTGAAGGTGAAGGGTGACACACTAGAGTCGCTGTCTTATCTGGGAAAAGCTGAGATGTATTGTGCCTTTTTTTTTTTTTTACAGGAGGGCCTAGCAGCTAAGAAATTTACCCTCTCCCCAGGTTTCATTAATGGCATTAAAAAGCAATTCAATATGTTCAAAATCCATACCCACCTCTCTTCTGACCAGATCAGCAGTCTCTCTAAATCAGCTTTAAAAGATCCAGTTGCTGAGTGGTTGGGCTTTCTGGAGGCCACCTGTTGCATTGCCCTTTGAGACACACCAGGTGAGACCTCAGTTTATTGAGTATCGCGGTTTTCCCCAGGGAACTGTGGTGCCCTGTGCCCCGTTGGTGATCCCTGCCAAGCTGAATCCAGCTCCAGGCTGGTCCATGGAGAAGTGGCTTGGGAAGGAGAATATGCCCATCCTGGCCAAATTTAATTAAAACTTGACAGGAGAAAGGAGGAAGTTCTTGACAAAGGGGATTATGAAATTTGAAGGGAAGGCTGCTTTGCCAGCTCTTGTTGAGTGAATAGCTGCTGGACTTTCTTGAGTCCCCATAAATGGCTATAATTTGCTTTTCAACAGCTTCTACTAATGGTTTTGCAGAAGCATCTCACTACACTTCATGGGAGCTTCCAAACTTCTGGGCCTCTAAAAAAGGCAAAAGTTACTCTGTGCCTTCAGCTGAACTTGTGAGCTGATCTCACCAAATGTCTGCCTCCAGGTAAAAAGTCCTGTGCTTATTTCTTGACAAGCTGTCGTGTTCCCAGCTGCGGGGCTTTGTGTCCCCACCTCCCAGCCATTCAGGTGAAATCTGGTGTCCCAGAGGGTTGCAAGCAACAGATAGTGATGGGGATGCTGGAAGAGGCTCAGGAGAAGAGCAAGAAGCTGATAAAGTACTGCTCGATCCTTGAGGTCTTGGTCGTTTGGGTATTTAGCATTTTTAACACCTGTTGCAAGGTCCTCTGCTGCTGGGTCCTATGCTGAGGAGGTAAAAAAGGATCCGCAGCAGCAAAGATATTGCTGTGCTCAGCCCCGCAGTGCAGACATTGCAGCTTCAGTCCTGCAGCACCATGTAAAACATCCACGGGGGACTGTGAGGGGCTGCAGGGGGCTTGCGGGGGGCTGCATGCTCTCACTTCCATAAATAACATGCTCACTATAATAACTGCAGTCCTCTTGGGAGACCCCTAAAAGAGGTACCCTGGCCAAACAGGAGTACGGGGTGGTGCTCCAGCAGCCCTGCAGGCTGCTATGACTAGCTCTTGATTTGCCATGGTGGCTTTTGGGACCTCTCTCCCTTGGGGATGAGCTTGCCGAAGGGTCTGGCATGTGGATCCTTGCAGGCTGGGGGACTGCAGCACCCCATTGCGTTCCCACATGGTCAGAGCTGGCAAAGGGTGAGGTGCCTGTGAGCAGGGAGCCGGTGGCTGTAACAAGGCAAGGTGGTGGCTCTGCAGCTGGAGGCAGGGTTTGGCCATGCTGTGCGGCTGCTGGAGCGGAGCCACCTTTGCATTGCCACTGGGACAGAGGGTGATGAGGACAAGCTGGCACCTGCACTGGGCTGGGAGGAGGTGCGAGGAGCTGGCGGGATGTGGAGCATCTGCTGGAGCTCCAGGCTCAGGAACAGCACCGAGCAAAAACAGCACAGCCTCTGGAGAGGGAGCACCTGCCAGTTTAACCTCTTGCATGGCCATGTGGCTTTCTGGTCTTGACTTTTTTTCAGCCTATTTAACCCTTTAAATGAAAAAAAGCCTTTTTTCTTTCTTTTTATCAGTCCCAAACTTCCCAAAGAGGCAGAATGGCAAGCTCTGCCTTAATGCCCAGTGTGGCGATGCATGGACAAGAGATGCCAAAGGTCAGACTAGCTTGGTCATACTATACATATAGCCCATACAGAGTGCTTTCAGCTGCTGCCTGGCCCAGCACCGGGTCAAATCTGTAGGGCTGACAAAGACAACAGCATCATCCCCTTGCCGCTAACACAGGAATGTGGCCCAGCATGCTCACCATCACAGTAAATCAACTTGTTGCTTTCCTTATTTGAGGCTTCCAGCTGGCAACTCTGCAAACCACCATGGTTTGCCCTTCCTAATGGATCAGTTTCCAAGCTTTTTTACTGAAAGCTGCAGGATTTGGCTCTTCCATGCAATTTGTATTCAGTGAGAGCTGCTTGCTCCTGCCTGCTCCTTGCTACCCTGCGATGCAGCAGTCCTTGTTGCAGTCTCTCTGGAGCCTGATCTTGGTGGCATGTGAGGTCATTTCCCACAGCTACAGATAAAGCTTGAGGACCCAGAAGGGAGAAACTGCCTGTGTTGTAAAGCTAGTGCTCCACAACTATAGACAACTGGAGTGGAGAACATTTATTGCCCTTGATAAGCCCATAAAACATTTCTGGTTGTTTCTGGATTTCTCTGTTGAAGTTATGTAGTAGAAGATTAAACTTGCTCATGTTTTACCGCATAGCTTAAGCAAACCAGGGCAAAAAAAAGAAAGTGCTCCTGGACAGATCAGTAGTGGCTGAGGTGGGAAGCTTGGCTTTGAAGCTCGTGCTTTCATATGATCAGGACCCAACTGCAGAATAGCAAATGCTCTTGGCTTTTAGCAGCTTTTGATGGGGCAAAATACAGCTCTTGGACCACATTGCATTATATGCTCCCAGTAACAAGTATATCCCAAGGCAGCAGAGACACCCCAGGACTCCTGTCCTTCAGTAGCTCTGGCTCTTTCTGATGCCTGGCATGAGGTTGTTCACTCAGGCTGCTCACTGGCCCCATGTTGTTCAGAAGTCGCACGTTCAGAGACCTGGTTTGCAATCCTGCCCTCTCTTTCTGAGGTCCTTAGCAATCATTGATTGTGCTCCCCTTGATAAGGGGCTTTTTAGGGCAAGGAGTACTTCTTCTGGGCTTGTTGTGTGCCTACACCAGGGAAGGTTTAGATTGGATATGAGGAAAAATGTCTTCACTGAAAGGGTAGTCAAGCACTGGAACAGGCTGCCCAGGGAAGTAGTTGAGTCCCCATCCCTGGAGGTATTGAAAAGATGGGTAAATGTGGTGCTTCAGGACATGGTTTAGTGGCAGACTTGGCAGCGCTAGGTTTACGGTCGGACTCTATGATCTTAAAGACCTTTTTCAACCTAAATGATTTTATGATTCTACCCTAATAGCAACTTGATCAGGATTGAAAATTTTAGGAGCCTCCATGAAAATGTACCAGGGACAGAAAGGTCTGGCTTTGTTTGTGGTGTTTCATTCTTCACGGCTACAATCAAAGCACAATTTCACTGCTGGGTAAGAAGCTTAGCCAGGACCTTGGGATTTAGCCCTTGTTGCTACCCCTGCAAATACAGCCTCCGGAGGGACTTCCTCGTGGACACCCACTCCCAAATTTGGGCCACAGAGGTGTGGAAGGCTTTAGAGAGGCTGCTTGTGATGCCTCCTACAGGCTGTTAGAGGTCTGCTGCAGTCAGATGAGGAAGATCTGCCTGAGACAGGCTTCCCCCACCAAGGAGGATGCAAAGTGGAGCACAAACCTAATCGGCACCTGGCTGGGTTTTAGTGCTTCTTACTCACACGCTATGTTAGGCAGCAAATCACTCGGGAGTGCTACGGAAAACCAAAACGTGTGCACCAGGACCATCCACTTCTGCCAAAGAAAACATCACTGTGCAGTAAATGATTAACAGGAAAAATATTGCACCGCTCCCCTCCGAGCCTCCTCCAGCAGTGCTGCTGCCCTCCCAGGACATGATGCTGCTTAGCAAACGTGGTCCCCTCCCTTGCTGCCCAGTGTGCAGGCAGCCCAGACAAGCATGGGAGGGACTCACAAGCCTTGAAGTCACTATTTCTGATCAAGAAATGGAAAAATCTCTTCTATGGTGAGGTGCCGTCACGTCTTCTCAAGGTGCAACCATGGCTTTGTCTCACCCACTTTTGCTAGAGACCTTCTGTATGGTTTTGATTTGGTGAAGAGACTTCCCCTGTGGCATGAGGCTGCTCACTGGCCCCTCTGGCCCCTCTGCAGTCCTTTTCTCTGCTGGTGCTGTGTCCTACAGCCACCGCCTGGCCCACCAGGACCATGAGTGCCCTCAGGAAGGCTCCAGGACGTCACTGAAGGCATGGGTTGTACCTCAGTAAGCATCTCTGGCTAAAACACAGTAAACGTGATTTATAATCAACAGACAGATTTGTCATCCAACAGATTTGTTATCCAACATTCAAAGGACAGTACTGTGGGCAAATTTTAACCCCCTCCACCTCAAGCCTGGGTGGAAAGGACAGTGGCTGATGATGTTCCCAGATGATTTGTGCTGCCACCAGCAAAGCCTGAGCAGCTGTGACATGTCCAAATGCATCCAAGACTCCATCTCTGCCACCAAAATGAGATTATGGTGGCAATATGTGGTGTGGGCACTAGAAATAAATTGCTTGCTGACTTTTCATCTGGCTTCTCCATGACTATTTAGTCCCGTGAAGAAAACATTTTAGCAGGGAGTCCAGCTGAAGTCTTTTTTTCCCCTCTGTAACTAAGGAAGGGAGGCAAACATGGCCTTAATTAAAAGGATTTACTAAGCACTCTTTCTGGGGACGGTCTGTGAAACAGGATTGTTTCAGTGGAAACAGAGCAGGGAAGTCAGGCGTGGAGCAGGCGAGAACTAAAAGGATGAAATCCACTGATTTCTATTGGAGAAGGGGGAAAAGAGCAGGGCAGGCTTTGCGGGGAGTCACTGTCCCACCACAAAAATCCTTGTGAGCAGGTCCCAGGGGCTCTGGGGAGCTTGCCTGGGATGAGCAACTTGGCTAAATATGCAAGACACGAAAGAGATGAGAAACATGTTCATTTATAGCAATAAATACATGATCTTCTCCTTTCTATCATAGACTTCATTTTCAGAGAATGTGCCCAAAATGAGCACATCTAAATTTAGAACAAAATGAAAGCAGTAAGTCAACGATAACAATGCTATTACTTGAAATTGGTTAGCAGCTGGCATTTCTTGCCTCCTTCCTACATCTCCTTAAATATAAGCACCCGAAGGGACAGTAGGGGCCCAAAGGGACCGCATGTTCTTTGCAGATTTCTTTCAGGGGCAGGACATCCTCATTGAGCCATGGCTCCAGGCTTGAGGCCATCCTGACTTTTGGTCCAGCAAGAGCCTGCCAAATCTCTGTGAGTATGTCTCATTCCTCTGCTATGAATTTACTGCAGCCTGACCTCATGAAGGTGGTATTTGCACCACGTGTTATGTCTATGAGAAGCAGCTGTGGAGAGGCATTCGGCTGTCGGGAAGCCTCATGTTGCTGATGAAGTTTTGGGATGCAGCAGCTTTGGTTGTGTCTTTCTGTTGGATCTTCTCGATCCTGTCACCTCAACCTGCAGCCCACTAATACAAAGCAAGCCAGTGGGTCCAGGGTTTCTCAGCTGGCTCCCCCAAAGGCAGCACTGAGGACATGGCACAGCTGAAAACCTGGAGCTCACCACGGGCTCTTTGGGCTGCTCCATCCCCTGGGTGCTTGGCAGCAGCACCAGCATGGGATATGCCTCCTTCAGCTGAACCACAGGGACCCAGAGAAGATCAAGTGGCCTGGAGAATTTATTTTATGCTTGAGAATGGGTGATATTTGGTTCCTTACCCCAACAGGGTGGTGATCTGTCATAGAAGGTACTGGCTTGCCACAACCATTGCAAGAAATAAAATGCAAATGGATTTATTTTATTCATTTCAGGGGGAAAAAAGGGTCACTTGGACACACTGGGGCTGGTCTTCTGGTTGGTTTTGCAGCGTCGTAGGACTAGAAGTTGGCTGAAGAGCACTGTTCCCTCTCTGGAACAAACTCCATCGCACTGCTGCGCATGGGCTTGTGAGTGCAGGCTTCATTTTCCCTCAGAAACTAGCTGCTTGGGTAACCAAACAAAAAAAAAAAAAGGTGCAGATTTGGAAAAAAAAAGGTCACCTCTCTGGAAGGGACACTTGGTGGGAAGCCAGTTCTGCAGAGCTGGGGCTGGTGCAGAAGCCCAGGGTACGGCCTCTGGTACACTGGAGGGCAGGGCTGCTGCACAGGTTTGGGCTGCTAGACAAACACGGTGTTAAACAATGTGAGTAGGTCTTTCCCGTGTGTTTCTTTTCCTTATTTAACTTGAGGATTATTGCATGTGTTACGAAACCTGGCAGCAGTTAGAAGGAAGCTAAGATCTTGTTTTGTTTTGTTTTTTCCTCTTTAAATTTGACAGTGTGTGGTTAATACGGTATTGCAGATGGAAGAAATAGACATAGAAGTGGTTGTTAAGTAAGTATTCAGCCAAATTATTTTCTTGTGATGGGTGGGGATAGGAGATGGGCATTTTTAGCATAGATAAATTTATGGTTCTAATTTGTGCCTTAAATTTCCCTATAATTAAGGATTATCCTCTTCACCTTAAGCCTCTGCTGCTGTCCAACTCCATGAGAATACTGTGTATTCCCCTTCTCATTCAGATTCTAATGTTACCTTAAATTAAACTTACCTTTAAAAGAAATACTAACATTTTGTGCACCTCATTGCATGAAGCATAAACTACTGTATTTAGGCATATATCTCTTAACTACTTGAAGGCATTCCCTGTTGTCATAATCTGGGATTTTGTATTGAAACGTGTCAGTAGTTCCAGTACCTCCTGCATGAACAAGAATAGGAGCTATCCAGAGAGGAGATCAGGCAACTGCAGCCCTAGGAATGGTCCACCAGGAACCTCACAAAGCCCAGCAACGGCAAATGCTATAGCAGAGATGGAGATGGAGCCAGGCTCCTCTCAGAGGTTGCACAGGGGAAGGACGAGGGGTAATGGGCACAAGGTGGAAGACGAGATGTGCCAGTTGGATATTGGGAAAAAATGTGTTCTCCATGAGGGTGATCCAACACTGGAGCCCAGCAAGGCTGCGGGATCTCTGTCCTGGGAGATGCAAACCTTGTCCCTGAGCAACCTGATCTAGCAGGGCTTAGAGGAGGAACCTTCAGAGGTCTCAGCTCCAGAGGCCCCCACCAGCCTCTCTTCTTCTGCAATCTGTTACTCATCAGGAAAATGCCATGATCTATTGGTGGAGAAACCGGAGAAGTCATAATCACTCCTTTAGTCTTGTTCTTAACCAACATGTTTGTTTTTTCATTGCCAGGTTCACCATGACCTAGTGCACGTCCTTTTTTTCTGCAGGTCCAACACTTAAGACCTAATTACTTGCCAGTCAAACATCTCTTCATGGCCTGCTTAGCCAGGTGGAGCAAGAGAGGACTGGGTAACCCTCTCTCTCCCCTCACCTCCAGCTGCTGGTCAGTCACCAAAATCCTCCTGAGATGTTTCACCAAACCCACAGAAGGAGTCACCAGAAGGGCTAGTCCTAGTCCTCTGGGCTAGGACTTTAATCAAAGTTTCTGTGCTGACCTGATGAAGTCAATGGGCCCAAACAGGGCCCTGGATGGTTCATTGTTAGAAAGGACAAGCTGTAGGTTGTGATGACTGGCTACCAGGCCTGATAAAATCACTCATGAGGGGACCCTCAAAGCCACTGCAACCCCACGGACACAGCTGTGTTGGCCCACAGGGTGTCACACCCAGCCTTGGGCTGGGTCAGGCTACCCAGGGCTCCAGGACAAGCTGTGCTTGGTAGCACAGCTCTGTAATTTCCCATGCTGGACGAACGCTGAGGTTTGTGCTCCTTGCTGTATCCCCTGTGCCCCTGGAGTGGGTCTCCTGGTGCAGAGGGAGAAGCTACAGCCGTCAAGTGTGGACACAGGGCAAGAAGGTGGCTGCTTCCTTTGCTCCTCCCCATCCTGATGCTTGAAGGGTTCATGACGTCTCTGTTTTGCCTCTCTGACTGTTGCATCTCTCTTGCTGGCATGGAAATACCAACAGCAGCCTTGGTGCCTCTTGACATAGCCTCCTAGCCCACCTGGCTTCACCAACAACCCCAGAGCAGGACATTTTGGTGTTAGCATCCCCAGCCAACCTCAACGGGGCAGCTAGGGATCATCAGAGAGACTCACTATCCAGTGGCTCAGCCCCTTCCCTTGCAGACACAAAGTGTTACTATCACCTCCAGACCCACATCAGCCCCTGCAGTGCCAGCATGACATCCCCATGCCAAGGTCCACCATGCCCCTGGTTGCAGGGGACCTGCCTGATCGCAGGTGCAGACACTGGGAGGTGGGTGAGCCTGGCACAGCACAGCAAGGCTCTCCTCACCTGGGATCTCTGGGTGGGCACACAGATGTCCAACCACAGCCATCTTGTCTGAGCTAGGTGCTGGGTCCAGCCTTGAGTGCACAGGGAAAATGGAGAAGGCTTTCACCCCGGTGCAGCCGTAATGAGCTGTTTTCCTCCCATTTCTCCAGTGCTTGGCTTCCAGCCCTGAAAGGAAGAGCACCGTGCCAAGAATTTCTATGGCCGTGTCCAACGGAGCGAGCTAACACCTGATTTGCCCTTAATTACAGCTGTGGGAATAAGCCCAAGGGCAAATGTGAAAGGATGACGACCGGGTGGTAAGAAGGAGAGGACTCGTCTGTCGTTTGCCATAAGGGCTCGTCCTGAGGGCTTTATTTCCTATGAAAAATTAGCGGAAAGACTTTGAGTGTGTGGAGAAGCAGGTCACGGGACAGGACGCATAGAAACCTTGTCTTTCCCTCTGCCACACCAACACCTCCAGACGAGAAAGGTCTGGAGAGCCCTCACAGCCTTGCATCGGGAGCGACATGCATGCCGTTTGCATGCCGACGTGCCACGAGGCACCAGGCAATGCAAAGTTACTGCAAGAAGGGAGTTAAAAATAGGTGCCGAATTATTCCAGAGCTTTTGTCCAGCCTATTTGTGGACAAAATAACCCCCATTACCTTGTGACCCCTGAGTAGCTCCAGCCATCTCCACCACCACCACCCCCCCCCCCCCCAAACCAGGAGACCCTGCCCCTGCTGCCTCTGTTGTGTTCCCGGGTTGCTATGTTACAAAAACACTATGAAAGAGTGCTGCAGCTCCGAGCAGGAGCATCCGAAACCTACAGATGGTCCCTGCTGAGGTTGTTAACGGGGGATTTTTAGGTGCGACCAGGTTCATTTCTGATCCAGTGGCTTTCAGCTCTTGCCCCAAAGGTGTGCTGCACTTCCTTGCTTTAAACATGTAAAAGAAAGAGAAAGAAAGCCACAGAATAAAAAAAATATTTTATTTACTTTATTTTATTTATTTATTTATTTATTTATTTTTACTTTACTTTAATTTAATTTAAAAAAATTGGAGAGGAAAAGCTTGCACAATGATCGCCTGAAGCACCTCAACAGTTTGCTGGGATGCTCGGCCCCGCTTACAGGGGTCTCCCCGCCCGTGCCCTGCTTGCGCAGCCCTTGCTCAACTCCACCCGGTTCAACGCTGGAGCAGCCTTGCACTGCTGGCCATAGATGGTGGATTTTTTATACTTTTTTAAACACTTGGGAAAGATTTCAGAGGAATGTAGACGCAGGTTTCTGCACCCCATGTTGCAGTCCTGGGGTATCACGGACTGGTGCCTGAGAGGGATATTTTTTAATTATGCAATTTGAAAGCTTTGATCTGTTTGGGGCTATTAAATTTGTTAATGCAATGCTTTACATCCTCCTGGGCTTGCACCTGAGCATGTATTATTTTCACTCAGCTGCTCCCCAGCCAGCAGAGGCAGTTCAAAGGGGAACCTGGAGTGGGACCGATGGTGCTAGCTGATGAGCCTCTTCTCCTTGTGAAATATTGTGACTGGGTGTTGGTCAGAGGAAACGAGTCTCCAGAGCATCCCAGGAATCCGTCAGGTGTGTTTGCATTTACGGGACAAACAGGAGGTGGTGGAGCTCAGGCGGAGCGTGCCCCGCGCACCCCAGCCAAGGGGGCTGAGAGTTTGATTTTTACTGTTTGCAAGCCGCTCGCTGTCTCTTCCTGACAAAATCCGGATTTAAAAATAATGAAAAAATTATTATTATAATATTACTGCATATAATTATACATATTCTATATATTTTATAGATTTATATATATTAAATATTTGCACATTTATATTTATATAATAGATAAAACCTATCAAATATATAGAATATATATAATTATATATAATAATATATATTTATATGAAATATATGTATATGTATTATACACATATATTTTATATATATTTATATATTATTATATATTATATATAATATATATTATATATTATTATGTATATAGTATTATTATAATATATATTTATATGAAAAATAAATAAAATATAAGTTTATATAAAATACATACACACACATCCCCAAGGATGTATTTTATATATGTGTGTATATATATATGTATTTTATATAAACTTATATTTTATTTATCCCCATCCTTGGGGATGTGTGTAGCATGTCTGCTTTGCTGGATGCCCGGACACATCGCCTGGGATTATATGTATATATGTATATAATATAAATACACATACATAAATTCCTGGATTTATGTATATTTATATTATAGATAAATATACAAATATATCTTTATACAAAATATAGAAATATATAGGATGTATATAATCATATATATTTTTATATACACACACACATACATATCCAGGAATATTAGACAGTGCTTTTCCTAAAAGCAAGACCCAGGGGAAAAAAAACTGAGGGCAGATCATTTCAGAGGAAGGGCAAACCTATAAAATTAAGAAAAATATTAAAAGCTGCAACCTTCCCCCCTCTTTTCTCAGTCTCGGGTGCACACCAGGCCCTGCCAGGGCGGCCAGGACTTTTTCTTGGCATAGCCAAGCCCTTGGGCTGTTCCTGCTGTACCCTTATGCCACAAATTAGGCTGAAGCCCCTGCTCTGAAATGGCCTCAGAGGGGGGTTCCTAGGGAGAAGGGGTCTCCCCCTGCCCGGCCCGATGGGGCTGGGGATGTGCCTTCACCTTGCAGGGAAAAAAAGAAACTTAGCTGGGCATCAACTTTCAGCTTAATGGAGAAATGGCTGTAAAGCATCTGCATTACTATTTATATTACTTGGACAACAAAAAAAAAAGGTTTTTTTTCTATTATTCCCTAGTCAGTAAATTAAAATGTTCACACCTTGGCTTTCTAAGCGCCTCCTGGCCACATTTCCCTGGCATTTGTGCTGTGTCTTTTCCCCCATAAACACCCAGATTTCCATTGTCTGCAGATCCTGCTCAGCTCGGGCGAGGCAGTTAATTGGCAATAAATGAAGTGGCTGAAAAACAGACGAAGGGTGGAAGGAAAATAAATGTCTTTAGTGGGAAATTGCACAGAGAGAGCTAAGGAAGGAATAAGAGAGGGAGATGAAGGGATGATGCTGGGTACCCAGAAGGACTTTTTCACCTCTCCTTCCCACCATGCCAGAAACGAGCCCATCTGAAAGGCGACTGTCCCAGCCAAAAACTGCTGGTGCTGAGCCAAAAGCAGGATGTGGAGAAGGGCTGGAGTAAGGGCAGGAGGGACCAGCTCTTTTGGCAGCATCTTGCATTGGCGTCGGCTTCTCGGGTGATGAAACCAAAGGAAATCACTATTATTTTATTTTTTTTATTTTATTTATGAGGCGTGTTTTTACGAGGCATTTTATTTATGAGACATAAAAACCAGGCGGCGGTTTGGGTTTGGTGCCTTTTTCCCGTTGTTGCTTACTCTTACGTCCCCGATGCGGTCCAGCCCAATGTTCCGGGAAGATGCTGAACCCCCTGGGTGAGACGGTGACATCAGGCACGGTGGGATCAAAAGCTTGTTTTTTAATTCAGGCCATTTCGACCTCCTGTTGTTGGCGTTTCTATAGCTACTTACTTACCCCAAAATGTTGGCGCAGACGGACGGGCTGCCGGCACATCGCTCCCTGCGCGTCCCCAGTTGGTGTTTTCAGGAGCAGCGGCACTGGGAGGCTGCATCAGCTTGCATGCGTCCTGCGAGAAAAACCTCTCTCCTCATTTTAATCTAGCTCCTGGGGAATTAGTTTCTTTAAAATAAGGCCAACGACCTGTGCTGCATAGCTTCTCCTCTGTCTGTCCTTCAGCTGACGCCTGCCGAAGGGTCTGTCTGTCCGGCCACCCCCAGCAATTCCTCCCAATTCCTATCAGTCCCATCAGCTTCATTTCCTTAATCTTCCTAAAAAGACACTGTCAGAGCTCTGGGCACCCAGAGTTTTACCAAAATTTGCCGTTTCAGATGGGTTGATTCTGGTTACCTCCATACTAAGTGACGTGGTGACCTGACCGACACCATCAGCGCTCAGCCTGGATTTTTCCCTTACTTCCACAAAACTCAGTGAAGGAGGAAGAGTTTTCTCCTGGATCCACCGCAGTGAGACAGGTCACTGGAATTAGTTTTATTGCAAGCAGATAAAAAGTTAGCCCTGTTTATTGCCCTGTAAGTTATGCCTGTAATTATCTTGTAAAAGGATGGCTGTAAAAAAGTTGTTCTGGTACTATCTGGAGATTGTCAAGCTTGCATTTTTGGCTTGCAGACATTGGATGTGGGATCGTAGCAGCGCTGAGCTGTAGGAATGGAGTGCCGGGTTTAAAGCAAAGCATTTTAATTAACAGTGCAAGCACAAGAGTGGGGCTGCTCTTGCATTTAAGGTAACAGCAAGCTCCCATCAACATTTGGAGAGAAGGATCAGGACTTTGCTGAAGTACTGGAGCGAATCCACGGTTTTCCTGCTGGTGGATCCAGGGCAGAAAAGGAGCATCTTCCCCGATGCGGCGAAGGCAGCGTGCAGCGAGCCGTTCCACCCGTCTGGAGGTACAAAGTGCAACGGGATGCTCCCAAGCCGAGCGGATCGGGATATGAAATTCATGGAGCACTTTAGGTCTTAAGCATTTTTAGTTTTCTTTAGAGAGGCAGAAACAGGCAGATCCAGATGGGACCCCAAAATGAACTGATTGGCTTATCCTGGGGGCTGCCTGTTTTTCCCCAGACTCTACAGGGAGCCTCAAGCACCCGGCTGAGCCTCAGTGCCTGCAGCCAGGAGGGACGAAGCTCACCCTGCCCGTCCCAGGCAGGGCTGCCTGCCTCTCCCACCCAGCCATCTCTTGAAACTGGGGTACCCCAGCAATTCCCATGCCCCTCTCCTCCTGGAAGCAGGGCACTCGTCTTGTTTGCAGTTCAACTCGGTATGGATGTAAGGGGCAGTTCAGGTACGTTTTGGTGTCGTGATTATTGGCGTAAAGGGCTGCACTGAATGATTGAATCGTTTGTTACATATGTTTTTATACACAAGCATATATATAAGAGCCCATATAGACTTAGCGGGAGGGAAGGAGCGCCCCTGCTTCCCTGAAACACGGCGAAGCCAGGCGCACCCACCCACGCTGCCGCCGAAGGTGGGCTTAGGCCGACGCTTTGGTCTGCAGAGGGGCATCGGAGCCATTTCCCTTCGGCGGGCGCCGCTGTGGGGTGATGCTCCGGTGCGGAGCACCCAGGCCCTATTGCACCTCAACTCCTGCCAGCAAAGCTGCCAATCCCGGTGTGTGGAGGAGCCCGGTTTCTGTCTCCTCAAGTGTAGAAAGAGCCAGTTATCTGCTCCCAGCCCTTTCAGGCTGCCGCATCCCGCCGGCACTGGACTCTGCACCCTCGGCTCCCGCCCACCGATAAAAAAAAAGGGTGCTGCTATTTACCTGTGGGGTGCTGGAGGGTATTTATGGTGGGCAGAGGCACAGGCTTTTCTACCATAATTACGTGCCAGCACCTTAAAGGAGGAAGCCCAGCTGCTGCTGGCAAGCGTGTCTGAGCAAAAATGGGGAAAATATCAAACAAAGACGGAAATTACAGCCGAGTTCAGAAGCGATGCTCTGCCTTCGGCACCTCCTTGCCTGCTAAAGACGCTCCACCAGCGCGGTACCAACCCCGCGCGAAGGCTTGCAGGGCACCCGGGGCCGGCGGCCTTGCGGCCGTGGGTGGGGGCGCCCAAACGCGCGATAAACTTGAGAATTCGGAAATATTACAGCCACCTTCACTGAATTCTCTTTAATCTTGGCTGCAAGCCCCGTTTTTCGAGGCTCCCACCCTCGACCCGTGGATGTCGCAACAGAATAGCAATCGCGACTTATTCCCACGCGTCTCCCGTGGGGCTGGAGGGCGGCAGGGGCGCCGCGGGGTGAGCGACGAACGCCTTTGGCGGGAGAGAGCCGCCGCGCCACCGCCCCCGCTACAAACTCGCGGGCCAGCGCCCGCCTCCCGGCGCCCCGCGCGGCCTCGCACCACCCCCGGGGAAGGCGCTCGCCGGTGCCTGCCCTGCCCTGCGCCGGCCGGGGAAAGGCGGAGCGCGGCCGCCCGCACCACCCGGGGGCCCCCGGCCCTTACGCGGGGCCGCTTCGCCCGTGGGGCCCAGCCGCCATCGCGCCCGCGCCGCCTTCCCGCCAGCGGCGGGGCGGGGCGGGGCGGGGCGCGGCGCCCCCCCACTTCCGCCGCCGCGAGGGGCCCGCCGGGAAGGCGGCGGCGCCCCGCCCTTGCCGGAGTCGCGGGGGGGGGGGGTCTCCGCGCCGCCGCCCCGCCCCTCCCCGCCCCCGGTGCCGGCTGCGACGAGGTGGGTACGGCGCGACCGCCGCCCCCCATCCCCTCCCCGGGGCGGCGGGGAGGCCCCCCGCGGCCCCTCACGGCCCTCCCCCGGTCCCCCGGCCGCCTGAGGGAGGGGCGGGGCCGCCCTCAGGCCTAACGGCCGCGCGGGGCGCGCGGAGCGGGGGGCGGCCGCGGCGGCCCGTCCCGTCCCGTCCCGTCCCGTCCCGTCCCGTCCCGTCCGGGAGCGGGGAGGAGCCGTGCGGGGAGCCCCGGGGAGGCGGGCGGCCCAGCCCGGCGGGGAGGGGAGGGAGAGGAGGGGAGGGTTGGGGGTGGCGAAACCCGGGGCGCGGCGGGTCCGCCTCTTTCATTGATGAAATTTAAATTCCTCGGGGTTCGCCTCCCGCCCGCCGGCCCGGGAGGGACTGCTCGGCTGAGGGGCCAGCGCGGCGGGCGGGCTGCTCCCAGCGGGGCCGGGGCCGCCGTCTCTCCCGCCTCCCCGCCGCGCAGCTGCTCGACCGCCGGCGGCCAGGCTCCGCAGGGGCGCGGGGCGGCAGCCGGCCCTCCCGGCCTTGGGGCGGAGGAAAAACCCACCCCCCAGTTCAGTCTGTATTTATAAGAGCGGAGTATTTATTTTATTAAAGAGCGAAAATGTCGTCTTTTGCGAAAGGTAAGCTGATGTGCTTTGTAATTTTTTTTTTTTTTTACTCTTCGGCTGTGTATACATAGATCTCTGCTTTTTTTCTTCCTTCTCTCCTTTCCAGCAGCCCGGTGGAGCGCAGGCAGCGGTAGGTGTAGCAGCCCCATCGGCAGCCGAGTTGCGATGTGCGAGGGCTTCCTCAAAGCCGCATTCGTTCTTTGGCAGCAGGGCCTCCGCCGGTTCTGCTCTGCTCTGCCCGGTTCGCCTGCCTCGGTGGATGCGCGGCTCTCCCGTGCGGTTGTAGCGGTAGGGCTGCTACCCACGGCTGATGCACAGGCGGGATCTGGAGTATGCAGGGGGATCTTGCAAGCACAGATCTCCCCTCTCCACTAAGCGGTCTGCTAAAGTTGGGGGAGAAGGAGCACAGAGGTCGAGCGTCTACACTTTTTTTTTTTCACAGGCTTGAGTGTATTTTGGCATTTTCTGATCCTGATAGGCTCCAGCGCTCTCCTTTACGCTGCCTGTGTAAGCGTGCGCGTACGTGGTCTGAGTTTCAGATTCCTTTATTGCGAAACAGGGAGCCAGCCCACAAGAGGTCATTTCAGGAAGAAAAATTACTTTGGTGCATTGCTGTGGCAGTTTTCTTTCCCTCCTTTCCGATATTCCTAATGGCGCATGTGTGCTTTTTGTGATGAAATCCATGCCTGTAGGTTTCCTTAATGTAAACCCACGCAGACCTATCAACAAATGTAACGCTGTCTGTAGAAAGACCATGAGTAGGTCTTTTCCTATATGAACTTGGATGTTGCAGGAAACCGAGGGCCTTCGCAGGCTTTGGGAAATTGCTGTCGCTCACCCAGTGGATGTCTAGGACTGTGCAACACTTGCTCTGTAAACGCATCAACTGTCTGCAAATGTCCTGTGGCACCTGGGCAACATGCAGAGAGCTGGAGGGGGGAAGTGTTACCAGCCACGTTGCTCAACCGGCCGCTCTGAAAGTTATCAGGATAAGCCCCTTGCTGTGAAATACGTTGTGAAAATACATTCTGAATTGTTCTTTTTAAACGGAATTGGCTTATCTCAGCCCACTGCTGAAGGTAGCCATCTTGCAGGCAGGTGATATTATTTATGAAACTGAAAGCTGGAGAAACTTATGTAAAGATCATAACCAGTTTTTAAAATATGACCAAGGATTTGACAATCCTAAAAGCTTTTTTTTTAAAAAAAGTATCCACCATTTAAGTGCTCTTTTATCAAGCCAATAGTACTAAAACATGTTGCCAATGTCAAGTGATATTTTTAGCATGAGGA
The DNA here is from genome assembly GCF_047370975.1 of Nipponia nippon. Lineage (NCBI taxonomy): Eukaryota > Metazoa > Chordata > Aves > Pelecaniformes > Threskiornithidae > Nipponia > Nipponia nippon. Next base: position 11,495,582 of record NW_028262358.1, on the reverse strand, counting down.
TCAGCTGCTAGACTGAGAAATCCAGCTGTATCTGACTGTAACACCTAAACTCTTGGTGTGCACAGCTGGCAAGAACGGCTTCCTAGGTTGCAGACTTCTGAGTTAGCTCAGGCTAACCTGCTCATCCGTTAAGGAAAGAGAGAGAGATAGAGCATGTAGGTTCACTTCACGTATGCTTCAGTCCAACATGCGTTAACAAATTTTGCCTCTAGTAGTAGGAAAAGAAAAATGTTTGTAAAGGCTGAGTGGGTATGTTCAGTTCTAAAAATCAAATGAATATTTATTAGCATTGTGCATTATAGCGTGGGTATTTAAAGAGACTTTTATCCTCGTCAGGGATAAAAATTGCCTTGAACTTTCAGCGGGAGTTGGTGGAAGGTAAGGCATTCACTCTGTACCCTCAGCACAGAGTTCAAGGATAGAGCATTTAAAGTTCAGCTGCGGGTTTTTGCTTATTGACCACCCTTCTTGATTTTTATGCAAATAGCCTGGCTCCAGGGAGACCTAAATAATTTTCTGCTGCAGGTCTTTTTGCGTGCTTACTTGGATTGCAAAAGTAATTACAATTCATAACCCTCAGCCCAAAGATCCCCAATTTTTTCATGAGAGGGGGGACTTCATGCTTGACTTGTCCCATGACTCCCTCCTGTGCTGGGTGCTTGTATACTGAGTACCAAGGCAGTGAAGTTTTCTTCTGAGCGAATTAATGAACAAAACTAATCAATCTTAATGCCTTCTCCACTTTTTAACGTAGAATAAGGGGAGGGACAGCAGAAAGGAAATACATGCACACCCCTAAGTAAGGGGTCACCACTGTTCTGTACTTGTGCAGTTTTCCTGAGGACATCTGTCCCTTATTTTGTTTCTGATAGAGTACGAAGACCTCCTTTTTATTAGCTTGATCTGATTTGTCATATTTTGTTTTTTCATATATCGGTTATAAAGTTATGTATTGTAAACCTGCAAATACTCTGCCATGTGCTGTAGTTCATGCTGTGAGGGCAGGCGGCAGGTTAGCAGTGAGAGCAGAGCACAAAAGCGTGGAGTGAAACCCTCCATGTGTCAGACACCACTGTGAACTTGATTAAAGAACTCTCCTTTCTCTGCTACTTGAGGAAGCACTTTCTACTGAAGATGTTAAAATTAGATATCCTGGGTGGTGATTTTTGCAAAACCCAGTGTTTTCTGAAGCCTCAACTATTTAGTCATGCTCTTCTCTTCTGTTCTGTGCTAATATCCTGTGTGAGCCGGTCCCCCGAGAGTCTTCCACTACCTTATCCTGCCCTTTTCTTCCTTCAGATGAGTGTTCAAGAATACTGATCCCATAAAAGTGGGCTTATGTTGAAATCTGAGGCACTGGTTGTGAAATAGCTTAGAAGAGGCTTTTCTTTTTAAAAATAATTTGGGAGTTTATGGCCGCATGTTCTCTTGGAAATCTCTTCCTGCAATTATCCAACACCCCTGCCTCCCATCTGATTTCTAGACGCACAATAACTACTTTTCATTATAGCCTTAGGAAATTTTACTTGCTGTAGGAAATAACTGCTTTCAGATATGCAGTTGCACTGGCCTTTCTACTGCCTCATTGCTGCTAGGGTGAAAAGGGAAATAAACCTTCACCTGGCCTGTTAAATTTAACAGGAGCTCATGTTAAAGGACTGCAGTTGTCTTTCTGCTAGCAGTAGGCTGGGGTGCATAAATACCAGCTTTGTCCCCAGAACTGAGGGGCAGCAACACAGGAACAATTAGTGCTGAGTTCGTTTGTGTTTGGAGCGGATGGACTGATGCTGCTGTTGTGATCTTGCTTTGGGGAGCCTTTAGAGAGTGCCATAGGTCCCCACCCACTTCAAATCCTGGTGGACATCTCTTAAGATAAATGCTTAAAAGCCTCTGCCTTGCAGTGGCACGTTAAAAGCAGAAAAGCTTTGAGTTGCTATTTCTCTTGGCTGCTTAGTTACAGTATTCAGATGCAGAATAGATACTTTTCCTGCACCAGGCAAGCGCACGTTTTTATGGACTCCAGCCATGTCCTTCCTCTCTCTTTCCCCAAAATAATAATGATAATAGTACTAATAGCACTAATAATGCTCTCCCCAAGCAACCGTGCCTTGGCATGTTGAATCTGGATGAGACTGAGCGGTTGCAGTAGTTGTTAAATGGTCAACGTAAAGCCTAAATGTTCTCTGTTGGCAATGAAGGGCGCAGCCATCGGCGCTGGTAGCTTTGGCGGTCTGGGTTTCGGTGAGAAATGTGCCATTAGCTGGCTGGCCTGCGTGCTTGACACGTGGTGTTTGGAAAAAGCAACAGGTTTGCTTTGCTTCTCTGTGAGGATGTTGGTGATCAAATACCTTTAGCATTTGTTCGTTAAGTCGTGGAGAATTTATAGTGTTATTAAAAAACCCGACAAACTAGGACATTATTATGCATTTACTTTTATGATGGCTTTTTTCTTTTGATTTGTTTGTGATGTTACTTAATCTCTAAATGCTTTTATTTGGTAGATACAAGTGTTTTGGCTAATGTGAGCAAACAGGAGTTTGCTACTTAGATGGCAGCCTTGGGGAAGTTGCTAGCTGGCTCTGCCTTACTTAGCCCCAGTGTGTTTAACGGCACCGGTGATGGTCTCTGTTGAATACTTGATATTTGCAGAGTTTCTTCTGAGATGCTTTGCGTCATATTGGGAGGTTCACATGTTTTACAGGCTGATGAACTGTGAGAAATGGCCACTGCTCTTGGCTGTAACAGAAGTCCTGTAATACAGCATGTTGCAGGGAGGATTATAAACAGCTGAAAGTATCTCCTCGCAGTTGTTTCTCTGGAAGTTTAAACAGTGTTTCAGTATGCGTCAACCCAAAATGTGTGAATGAAAAGACAGTTACTTGCAGCAGTTTGGTTTGAAAGTATTGAGCCGGTATAGACTTCCTCGTTTTTCTGTAGGAGGAGGTGCTTCCTAATGAAGAGCTGTCTGTGTTTTTACATATTTGACCTGGAAAAATACACCTAACAGGCTTTCAACTATTACCTGGTTTTACTACTAAATGAAGCATTTGATTAAAAAAAGAACCTATTGTTCACTGTACTACTCATCTTGAGCTGGCGTTTCCCCTGTGTTGCACCACACACAGTATGTGCACTGCAGCACTTGTCTGTCTCTCTTTTTTTTTTTTTTTTTTTTTTTTTCTTTTTTCCCCTCCCCTACCTGCAAAACAATGCAGTCAGGAAAATGGCTTCTGTGGGCTTCAAAGCAAGGATTAGATACTGTCACTGAGTCTGAGGCTGTGGAATACTTTGCTTAAAAAAATAAAATAAAACCAAAACTGTATTGAAATGAACTGCCTCTGGCTTTCTTAGACATTCTCAATAGAATAGCCTTTTAATTCATGTTCTAAATAAATAAACTTTAAACACAGGTTCTTCTTCTAACCATATTTTCTGGCAGTATCACTCTGTTCGCTTGGAAAGTTTCCTCCAGTCCCTTTTTGCACTAGTATTTGGGGTGTTTCTAAAATCCAGCTATATTTGGCAATACATCACTTTCCGTGTTACAGAGAACTGATTACTTAAGGGACTTGGCAGAAATTAAATTAACTGAGGTCTTTAGAGAACATACTCAGAATGTCTTTTGAGAACGCGCTTGCTTCAAATGCTTTCTGTTGGAAAATAAAGTCATGTTATCTCCCGTTTCTTTCTGTGATGTGGACTTTACTGTATAGAACATTTGTGTATTTACTCTCTTTCACATTTATGGAGCTTATCACTTTCAAAAGCAAAACAAATGCTTAAGTGATAGACAGACAAATTTTCTAGGTTGCTTAGTAACTGAAATGCATGCTGTAGTGTGAAAATACTCAAAAAGTAAGGGAATATTTACTGGAACAAACAAGATCGTGTGAAAGGGCACTGTATAAATAATTAAAGCATATGTTTTTATTTGCTTGTGTGAACAGAAGGATACCCTTGATCACAATGTTCTACATAAAAGAATTATTTTAGTGAAAAGCTTTTTCACACTTGTTAAAGTATGTTGATGCGGTAGGATGTGAATTCTTTGGCTCTCTAGCAAGGAAGTGTACCGCTGTGGATTGTTGGACACTTCTTGAGACGGATCATTGGTCTTTTGGGACTTTTTTGAGTTTTGAGAGAAGAGTTGTTGTTCTGTGGCCCCAATCTAAGGTCTGTTCTCCAAGTTACTAACGACAAAACCTTTAGATTCCTGGAGTGCTAGCACAGTAATAAAATGAGACTAGATTATGTGAGTTTATTAATTTTTAAAAGAAAACTGAAGACTATTTGTAGTTTAAGTTAGTTTTCTTCTTTTTCCTTTAACCCCTGTTTTTTATTTTTATTTAAGATTTCAGCAAAGCAATGTCTCAAGCTGGCACTTCACAGTTTCAGGAAGTCATTCGACAAGAGCTGGAATATTCCATGAAAGTAGAACTTGATAAGATACTTGCGACTGCACCTTCAAATGAGCTAGAGGTAAGGAGCATGATGTGGGCGCAGCTCAAAGCATGAGAAATTAGATGCAGGAAATTGAGGCAAATTTTATACAGGGAGACGAGTCACAGAATACCACAGTCCTTATTTTTAGGACATGCTCTGATCCTGTGTGGAAGAGTAGCCTGGATACAATGTCAGTAGGAGACTTTCAGTTCCATATATACTGGGTGACAGAGTTGTTATTAAGTGTTTAATCATCTTTAGTTATTAAAGGTTCTATGTAATCCTTAATGGATTACAGAAAGGGAAGGTAAAGCTGTTATCCTAAAGATTGGGCCAGATTCTAATGATTATGATTTTGGCTAAAGACATGTCTTTTAGGTATCCGAGCTGGTTTTCTACCTTGAGTTTTAGTGGAAGTGAGGTTTTGGTACCTTTTAGAATTTTACTTAAATTTTAGCATGTCTCTACTTCAGTGCTGATACAATGACTCTTGTGAATAGGTTGTACTTCAAGTTTGTAGAAATGCTTCTGTGATTGAATAGGTATGCATTAAATACCAGCATTAACTAATGCATTTCTTCTTTGTAGCACACTAAAAAGGACCTGGAAGGATTTAAGAAGCTATTTCATAGATTCCTACAAGAAAAGGGACCATCTGTGGACTGGGGGAAGATTCAGAGACCTCCAGAAGATTCTGTAAGTTGCAATGAAGTGACAGCATGTAGGGAACATAAAACCGGTAATTGCCATTTGGACCAAATGATGTAGTCACCCATAGAATGGATATAACTGCCATGCTTCTGTAAAATCACGTAGGACACCACTTTGGGTTCTAACTGAAAAAAAATTATTTATTGACATATGTTGTATGTGTTCCTGAACATCAGGTCCTGCTTAACATATGTATCAAGTTCTTCGGCGTCGTTTTGTTAGCTGTTCTTTGAGCAGGGGATCAAAATGGGACAGATGCCATCTTCCCATTTGGTACCTTCTCTGGAGTAAATGGTAACTTGTGTTAGAGGGGAAGTAGGTAGGACCCTTGTTGATGCCCCTTCCCTCCTGCCCGTGAAAGAAGGTTGTGCCTCTCAGATGAGACTGTTCCCAGCAATCCATTCTGCTAAACAATTTGAAAGGGACATATGGCAAGTGGGCTGGGTTATATAGCTCATTTAGCAACTTCGGGAATCTACAGCGGCTCAGTAAAAGAGAGGAATCTGAAGCAAGTAGTTGACTGTGGGGTTTTTTTGAGTGTAATTTCCTAATGTCAGCTATGTTGTTATAACTTATAACCTGCCGCTTGAGCTGCTGCTGAAAAAGCACTAAATATTTTTTTCAGCACTGCTTAGTACTGAAATAAACACTTCCTATTAAACCTAACCTCATTTTATTGATTCATCTGCGGCCCTAGGCTGTCTTTTGACTCTTGCATAACTAACGGTGTAGTTGTGCTACAAATTCTTGCTTTTCCCAGTGTAGTGATCTTGGCATATTGCGGGACTTCTGTATACTTGCACATTTGCGGTTTCTCTTAGTCTCTCTGTGGTGATTCAGTCGAGGCTCTGTTTCCAACTGAAAGGCAGGCTGTCCACTTACTTCCAGAACAGATGCAGTGCCACTCTCTAAAGCGTTGTAAGAATGATGCTGTTTTAGAGCAAGTCTAGGGTTTTTCCAAGGTTGAGTGTTTTCTTTTAACTTCAAAAACATGTGATGTCTCTCTCTTCTGTACTGTAACATTGAATGAAGTGTTGCTTTGGGGAGAAAAATCCACCTTCAATGAAGAGGCCAAGGTGAGAAACTGGACTTCTAGATAGCATGACTTACAAGGAAAGCTGAAGAAAAGAGGGTTGCTTTTAGTCTAGAGGGAGTGAGACTCTGGGGAGTGATAAGTCTTTTAAATATGTAAAAAGGTAGTTGCAACAATGATAGGAATAAACTGTTCTCTGTGTCAAGATAAGGCCTAGGATTAAATGACAGCAATTTGATGCGAGTGAATGGACTGCTTTGTGGCAAGGGAGAGCTATTGTCTACTTTTAAAGTTTTGCACACCTTCAGTGGAAAAATTTTCAAGTTCTGTAAAGGACTGAAAATTACCGGGCAGGACATTGGGAGCAAATGTCAAACGAGGGTTATGATAAGACACTGAAATAGACTGATGGGAGATTCCCAGGCAAGGCAAGCTCTTGAAAAAAGGAAGTTAGACAAAGATCTAACTTAAGGTCACAGAGGGCTGAAAAGAGGGTGAGATTAGAAGGAGTATCTCTCTTCTTCCTTGTGGCCTGACTGGCTCATTCCCATCTGTGTCCCTTAGCTGCGTAGCAACTTTTGACCGAAAAGAAAAAAACAACCAAACCCAAAATGGTAAGACTCCTGCAAAATCAGGTCACTTCGGCTTAGGAGAGATGCATACATGATCTTGGAGGAAATTTTGCTTCCTAGCACAAACTCCAAATCAAATAATCTTACTTGATAAATGTCACAGAAGAAAGCTAGGGAAAAATACCTGCAAACAAACATCCTTCCATCTCTCCTTCACTTCATAATAAATATCTCTTGCTTTAGGATTCCTGGGATAAGATGATAATTAGAGACTTCCTGATCTGACAGGAGGCGGCTTGAGCGCTCTCAAAAACTGAGAGCAAACTTAATGTTCTTGAGTGTTTTTTCTTTTCCTTTTTTTTTTTCCCCTCCCCCCTGACTATGAGTTCCGTTTTCCTGCCAACCTCAAACCCTGCTTGTATTTATCCCGCCTCCACCACCTTCTTAATATGTCAATCATGTAGGGGACATACCGTGGAAAGTGAAAGGTGTCTTACATGAAACCCTTTTCAACTGACCTGCAGTATAACTTCTCCCAAATTATTCTTTGCTGAGGGGTATAAGTTGTGGAATTGTGAGATAAAAATTGATTTTTTTCAAGACCAGAATTCCAGAATTATCAGTGTAACTAGTATAGGTAAGAACAGTAGGAGCTTTTAGAAGAGGTAAAGAGTGACAATTGTAGAAGGGCTTCAGAATAAAGACTGCAGTACTGAGTTCTTTGGGACAGGTGTCCATCTGTGAATATATGTAGATTTTCTCTGAGTGCTTTTATTCAGCTCTGGTTGAGTTTTTTTCTTCTCTTAGCTATAAAACCTCATAGTGTGCTCTCCTGGTCTTGTTAGAACAACACAGAGGATGGTACACACAAGACTTGTTTTGAAAGTTGGTTCATAATCTTGCAAGTGATGTATAATTGCCTGTTCAGGCAACCTTGTTTTATGAGGTGGTGGGGTGCTCAGCTGCTTTTGAGAATCTTGCCCTACAAGTATCATGGCCTAGAAGGCAATGACCTGCTCTCCCCAATGTGAATTTATTTGCCTGTGATTCTTTTGGAGAATTGGTTTGCTGCTTCATCAGTCCAAAGCACTGAGAATTCTGGCATGTGTAACCTTTAGCTGATACCTAGTAGAGATCAAAGTATGTGTTTAGGTGTATATGTGCGTGCGTGTGTATATATACATACAGACATACAAATGTGTGTATCTATTAAAAAAAAGCACCCAAAAATGTGCCAAAGTGTGGAGTTGTTGGTTTTTTTGTTTGTTTATTTCTAACAGCTTGAAGTTCATGAATAGTTTATTGTATTTATAGGCTTTGTCTTTTAGTTTTCTATTTTACATAAGCTACTTCTGGCTTTCAGATTAGGTTGGAAAGGTGTTTCAGGCTTTTGCCCGATGTCATGGGGCTGTGCTATGCAGGAACAGAATTTCTGATCAGACTTCCATGGGTCATCGTGATGTGTTATCCATTGTACTTGTTCTTTGACTGTAGCTTTCTGTTCTTTCCTGAAGCATGTACTGACAAGTAAAGGCTCCTGTCAGTAAATTGAAAGAGAAATGATTGTCTTGTAATATTCCTCCATTTTTCTCTGCAATGGGAGATTTCATCCCTGACCTCCATGTTTTTACCGATGGGCAAGCAAATTGTAAGCTCCAGACAAATGATAACAGAAGAGTGAATCCATTTCACATTGTATTGGTAAACTTCTGACTTGTTTTTTCCTTCCAGATGCTTTGCTTCCATGTGTCCAAAGGCTTACAGTGATAGCTGGCATAGTTAGGACCCATTACTGTTACAGTCTTCAGAGAAGAAAGTGTACTTAGACTGCTGGTTAACAAGGAGAGGAGGTAAAGAATGTGGACATGGCAAGTGTAATTTAATCCTGTTGATGTAGATTGCAGTGATCTGTTTGTTTGAGTTGGAAGCAATAGCAAAGTCCTGCTGGGAGGCCTCTGAGGGAACTGCAGTGATCAAGTTAACCTCAGAGCAGTGATGCAAAACCTCATCTAGGATGTAAACACCCAAAGCAATGTGAGTGTGAAAGGAGGTTGCCTACTAAAGGTTTTGTTTCCCTGGTGGTTGGATTCTTGTCTGCAGCTCAAGTTGTCATCTCAGGGAATCGTATCATGAAGGAAAAGAAAGAATGTCATGCTCTTACTCAAAAGCAAAATCTTTTCCTAATCTTCAATTCTGAAAGCAGGTTTTAAGGGTTCACTTGGTGCTATTTTTAAACTGTCCCTTGGTGCTGAGTAAATATTTCCTTGTTGTTCTGCAAGTACATATTGACTAATATCGGTGTATTCTTTTCCAGTCTACCCATGATGACAGCCCTGGTACTCATTTTGTCTGTCTCTGACAAACTCTTCCAAACTTCCTTGCAGTAGGAGTATGCTGAAATCCGTTAGTCAAACTCCCAACATTGCCTCATGCAAACTGTTCTGAAAATCACTTCTGTGACATTGTCTGCAAAACCAAAAGAAGATATGTCATCTTAGAACAATCCCGAACCACAGTGTTGAGACATGTCTCAAATGAGTAACACTGTAGTCATGCATCTGTAAGCCGTCTCATTCTGGCCCATTTTTGTTCCTGAAGTATTTCCCCATCAGCACACATTTGTCAAGTCCACTGTTCCAAACCCTTAGAGCAAGAATTGATTTTTATTACTGTGGAGCACTTCTTAGGCTTATGTGTACGCTCATAGGTGATGAGGTAGTTCTGCATATTAGAGCCTACACATGACTGGAACTGCTAGATGATAGCACTGGCATCTGGCAGTCCTGATGCTTCAAGGATCCTGCTTGAATTTGAGTTCTTGACATTTGTTATTCTCTGAATTAAAGACCCTTCAAGATCCAGGGCTTCATTGCCAAGTTGTCGTTTCCAATGTCTATGCTGAAAGAAACTGAAATATTCAGTGAGGCTAAGTTATAAATTTTGTGTTGTAGCTGATGCAACATCCAATGAACTCAATCCTTGATGGAGGGCCTGGATGGAACCATTAACTTCATCAGACTTTTACTCTGCGCTGCGTAAGCTAGTTGCAGACATGATAGTGAAGGCATAAAAGGGTAGTTGGCATTTTAGCAAAAGCAAATGATTTTGAGGCAGTCTGGCCCTGAACTGAGTGGCAGACTTTCTTCTTTTTGGAGAGCTATATTGTGAGCGATGCAAGAAGAACGTAGTGAGACTTGAAAGTTGAAATCATTTTTTTGGCTGTTCAGACAGCGTCTGAATGTTGTGGGTGTGACTTGCATCCCACCCAGCTAAAGCTCAAACTTAAATGTTTTAAATCCATTTGCAATCTAATACAGAGCGGTATTGACCTTAGGGTGGATGGGAAGCAATGGCAGGGAGTAAGGATCTAGTCACATTTCTCTCCCAAACTGTACCCAGCACCAAGTATAAATTGCTCTAGTTCTTGTTGAGTCGTGAATCGTTAGTTAAGCTTTCTGATGTACCTTCAGTACATCAAAATCAGTGTTTATCATCTCTTTGTTAATGAGAAGAAGGGTTGTTTTTAAGGGTGTCTACCCAGCATAAACACAATCTTTGTTGTTGACAAAACCCAGTGAGATTCTGCTTTTTGCACACTTCTGTTCCTGAAAGTTCTAGGAACTTTAGAATGAAGTTCCTGCATATGTGCTCTGAAATGGCAGCACTGTGTGGGTTTTTTGAGAGCAATCTTGGGCTGACAGCGTGAAGCTACCCTGACCCTTGAGTAACTCATTTCAGTATTGACCTTTGGGAGGTAAGGGTCTGTGGGTGTGGGGATTGTAAGGATCAGTGTAGTTACAGAGTAAAAAAAGTGCTTAGTAGTTTGGGCAACAGTCTCCTTAGATAAGAACTGAGGGAATGGGTGCGTGTGTGTTAATTCTTCTCAGTGTGTGCTCGGATATCTGCCGTCAGTTCCTACAGCGCAAGGGGTTATGAATGTATCAGCTGTCCCTGCCTTTCTGACAAATCCATGCTGGTAACTTTCAGGATCTTTTACCTTCAGTAGTTTGTTCAGATGCATCCTGCAACACTGAAATGCTGTATCCATGTCCTGCCTCTCTCATTTATTCTGCATGTTTCCTTTTGAAAATACAGCAGAATAAATGAACTGTGGATAGAATAAACTAACTATGAACAGATGGTATTCCTGAACGGATATGCATTTGGAATAAAAGAGGGATTGCACTAGATCAAAAAGCTCCAGTTCTGTTTGATTTTTGCATATTAGCATTCTGCAAAGCTGCTTATATCAAAGATTCTTGCATAGTATCTAGAAGATTGCTAAAGGTTTTTCTTTGTATGTAGACTTTTTTTTTAATGGAAAGGAAGGGTAAAATGAAGGAAAGGGATGCATGAGATGCAAAGGACTTTGAGTTCTCCTGCATGAAAACCATTTTCCGTCAAGCTTATAGAATGTGCCTCTGTTATTCTTGTCTGGCACGGCCGTAGCTGTTGTAAGGTAGTGCTTAAGATCTAAATTCTCTTTGTGAGAGCTTGGCATGACTGGTGAAAGTGGTGCGGTTTCCAGTTGGAACTGGAATAGTGCAGTTTTTTGTATCCTTCCTTTCTCCATCCTCCCCCAGCTTCCACTTACCGATAATCCCACATGAAAAAAGTCGTGTTCTGTTAGAGGTTCCTTTGACTTGTTCTATCCCCTGGATCTGCAATGAGTAGATGACCAGATCTGACATGCAAACCTGTTGCTACAGCTCAGCTTGAAGTTGTGGTTTTGATCCAGGTGTTACTGGCCTCCATGACCTTCAGATCCTCTCTCTCACACCTGCTTAATTCCTAATAGCCTCAGAAAACGTTCAGGGCAGTGAGTGTGCGTGGCAGCGTGATGCCAATGCAGCAACCGTCCTGCTCTGGACCGCCTGAAGCAGTGATCTGTGGGAACAGATGAAGTCGTCTCATTTGCCACGCAGTCCTGTTAAGTATTGCTGAAGTCTTCACACAGAAAGCGTGTTGGATGCTGTTTTAATAGCTGACTTTCTGATAGATGCAGGCAGTGCTGCTGCCCTAGCTTCGGTATGGGTTATTTCAGTCGTGCTGATGTGCTCTGTTGCATGAACAGAGACATCTGGGGATGCTAAGGCATCGCTGATGCAAAACCAGTCTAGCGTGTGCCTCTTTTTGGTTGCTGAACTGCTTGCTGATAACTAATTGCTAGAGCTGTTGTTGCTGCTGTCATTGTGCAGTGTTTTGCTTAGGTCAGTTGCTTCTGTTCTATGGAGGGCATGCCATGCGGGAACTTTGGGTTTATTGGTGACAAGCGCCATAAACCTCCAGTGTTTCGTGATATTTTCAGGTCAGCTGTAGCTGACTGGCAATCCCTTGAGACACAGTTATGCGAGTGATAAAGTTTTTATTTGTTTGTTGTGAAGATTGCCATACAAGCTTCCCGTTGAGTAGACTTCATCACCTGGCCTTAGTTTTCCAACTAAGGAAAGGTACTGTGTGTATAATCTGTTTTCCCACTTCCTCATACCCGAAGCAGCTGACTTTTCTAGTCCTTATTTACTGTAATCTCTGAATATTTTCAGGAGAGCCTTCTCTAGCTCATAGAGTACACACAGCACATGCATATATGATAGGCCTTGTATGTATATCTTCTGTTTGTTTTCTTCCCCCCTGCAATATCATCTCACTTCCTGGAAGAAATTAGCTTCTCAGCTAAGTTAAAACAACTCCGCAGACTTGAAAGCTTTCTCTGTCTTAATTTAGCTGAATAACTATTGCCAGTCATAAGTTTCCTGATGAAGGGCTCTAGTGTTCCTCTGTAACATAAAGTGCTTGTGTGGGCAATCTGAAACGGTCCTTTTTGAGATCGGTAGATGTGAGTATTTAGGAAGTGGCTTTGACGCGATGTTTATCTACGTTGCCACGGCTGCCCCAACTTAGTAACCTTCTTATCCTGGTATTCTTTCAACAGTTGTTTATGCATGTGGCAGAATTATGTTGGAAACCAGGACAGATGCAAGTGACAAGTATTAGTAGCTTAGTAACCTTTGGATGATGTGAACACAACTCAGGGCCATGGAGAGCAAGCTCCACTTGCAGGGGAGGAAGAACAGTATTTGAGAATGCCTAGAGAAATGTAGGCTCACTAATCAGAGAAGAGCTGGGAAGGATATTTCCTTCAGACCTCACGGGTGGATAGGTCCAGTCTCTCACCTTACAGCTAGTCTTCCTTATTAAGCTGCTGTTGTTGATCTGACTTTTCCAGTCACCCACCTCCCACCACTTCTGGTGTGGGGGAAGGAAGAGTACAAGCCCTGTAGAAATAGTGCAACCATTAGTAGGTTGGGCCTGCTTTCATTCCTCTTCACCCCTTTAAGCAGCAGGAGACATCAAGGCCGATGTGTTGCGCATCTTTGATGCGGAGAACATGCAACTTCAAAAACCAGATCTACAGCTACTTGTTTGTTTCAAGACATTTTACATCTTCCCCATGTAACATTACAACTTCATGTAAGTGCAGATGTTGCTGTTTATTTACCAAAAGTCTGAGTACAGTTAAACTTTTTAAAAATATTTTGTGGGTTGTTTAGACTTTATGAGTGTATCTTCTGCATTAAAAGAGGCACAACAAGAGATTGCTGCCTAAATGCCCAAACTCATTTTGTAGATCTTCTAGGATGCTGAGCTCCCAACTTTACAGGCACAAACCCAAATAAAATTTAAAAAAAATAAAAATCTGTTAAGACCATTGCCTCAGAGAGACCTAAGGGCAGATGCTGCTGGAGGAGCTTGTGGTTAGGAACCGGTGCCTGCTCCCCAGAGTGCAGCACTGCAGCGCAGGGCAGAGCACACTTGGCATGGGGCAGACCCTGGTGTAGGGTCAGATCCCCCCGCGGCCCTCCTGGGAGCTGCTGCCAGGCTGTTCCCTTCCAGGCAGGCTAGGCATTTGGGCTGCGCTGTGATGGGGCTTTTATCCCAGGGCTCAGTCACACCTGAACTGCTCTGGTGCCACATTTGGCTGCTCCCAATTTTGCTTATCCTGGCTTACATGTCTTTTAAACCTTTGCTGAAGTAGGACTGTGGAGATGCTTCCAAAATGCTGCTGTTAAATTTAAAATGCGGAGAGGAATGTTTTGATAAGATGTACTGGTTTTACGTTTGTGTTACTGGGCATCACTGTTATCTTCTGCGAAGTCTCATGCCTGAGCAAGGTGGTAGAGTTTTGTACTGGAAAACTGGCAGTTCGCTTGGTGTTTTATTTCCTGATATTTCAGGTCTGGTTTAGGGTCTTTTGCCCCCCTGCCCTGGGACCCCATTCATTTCTAGCTGTCACCTTATCTTCCACCTTCTTTCCTCTTATCAACCTCAGCTGTCTCTTTCCTTACTTATTTCAACCTTCTGTCATCTTTGGATGACGCAATTGAGCAGAATTTATAACCTGGAGGCAGGAAGCTGCGCCAGGGTTTGGGGTAGAAAAGGGAGAGCGGAAAAAGGCTGCAGTTGGCCAGAGATTGTAACCAGCAAATCTGAGGGAGAGAAAAAAGCAAGGCAAAAATGGATGAGTATTTCCCTTCTGATCACAATATTTCATACCCTGCCTGTGGTACTTGGAGTAATACACGGCACAATCCTGTTATCGCTAGGCACTGTGTGACTAATTGTGAAGATGCGTTTATGATTAGAACAGCTGTTTAATTTCTCGATACTGCCAGATAAAGAACCTTTTTGCCTAAAATGAATGCTGTCACACCCTCACATGAGAAGGCTGGAATGGGAAGACTTTACTATATTGCTTCCCTAGCAAAGTGGTCCAATTAAATACCTTCCAGTAACATATTTGGTCTATAATAGGAATTTGCATAAATTATTCATAACGAGTTGTGAAGTTATCAGTTAAGCCACGCATTTAAAGCTGTCAGCCTTTTTAATGAAGGGATCTTGAAGAGCTGTTTTTAACCAGCTGGTTAACAAGGAAGGAGCCTGTTTTTCATTCTCAGTTCAAGGTAGCAGAAATCCAGAGCGATCATTTTGATTTAGTATACTTTTTCCATGGGCCACTTGAGTAATGCATTATCGTTTAAGTGTTGCATTTTATTTCATAATCTTATGATACAATGCCGAAACTGAGATGCTGTCAAACTGCTGGGACCCCCCGAAACCTTGTTTGAAAACCTTCTCTCTTAGATGTGTGAATCAAATTGTGGTGATGTAAGTAAATTTCTAGGGATCAAAGTTCTGGTTGTCCAAAGGTTAGCATTCAAATTAAAGCCTTGGCTGGCAAGTTTCCACTCCCTTGTCCTTTATTGATTCACGCATGCTGACAAATCTGTGTGCTGGTCAATGACTAAAATGGCATGTTGTTTCTATGGCTAGCACTCTCTGCAGATTAAATGGGAAATAGCATGCCAACATCACCTGCTTTGTTTAATCAGTTAATTTCTTTCTCTAAGGAGGACTTATTAGCAGATGACTGCAGCAGTGATTGTGTTACTGCTTGCTGCCTGAGCCATGATAACTCCACTTTTACCTTCCAGCCTGCTGAAAGCATCAAATAAAAACTGATTATACTACCATGTCTGCGACTGTGACTTAGCTGGAAAGTGGTAGCTTAAATGCATAAAATTTTCCTTTTCATTCTTACTCTTACAAGCTAAATTGTTTTTATCTTGAATGCGACGATAACTTTACACTTAGGATGGTCTGTGCATTACTAGTAAAGCCCCTTACCTGCATATGCTGTCTCAGGGGTTTTTGGCATAGGGAACCTCTGCTGCTTTTGAAACATGGAGAAGTACAGTTAAGTCTGAACTTGGTAGGCAGGAATGCAAGAACTTCGTTAAGAGCATGTAGATGGAAACATTTTTATCTTTAATGTGTTGGTTAAATCTTAGTATAGGGTCATGAGTGACTCTGGATGTTACCTTTTCTCCTGGGCACAGTGTAGTCTGGAGGTACCTGTATTCCCAATACCTGCCAGAAACAAGCAGCAAAATTCCTGGCATTTGTGCAGAATGTAGCTTTAAAAATTGCATTAAAAGAAAGTAATTACTAGGCTTACTCATCAAGCCTCATTATTTTAGTTGCATATCTTTGTTTTGATGGGTGCATATCACAAAACTTGTCTTGTTCCCCAGTAACACTGCCCACTGAGCCAAAAATTAAGTCACAACATTGACATATATTTTTAATGTTTAACAGCTAGAGTGTTTCAACAAGGAATCTGGTGCTATTCTTATATTTAATGTTTTCGTATTAGTTAAAAATATTTTAGTGAGAAAGTAGGGCTTTCAAGTTAGGTTACTCGCTTGCTTTTTTGGAGTACATATGCATTGGGAAATTTTTCTAAATGGAATGAGTTTAAGCAGTTGCATTGAGATGTTCCTCCTGGACCAGTTTCCATTGTTTGAGTAATGAGAGTTTAGATAGTCGTTATACTGTGACTTGTGGAGTGTTCTTACCGTCAAATATATACCATAAGCTTTCCAGATCCTGCGTAAGGCAGAATTGCCCTAATGTGAGGGATCTGCTCTAATCTGCTGCCTGTGGCGTGCTGGAATGTTGGAATTGCGCAAACTCTCCTCTCTGCCCCCACACATCCGAGTAAGAAATATGACTCTTGTTCCAGTGCAATGTGAATTAACATTTGAACCCCAGCCTGACTTTGCCCAAAGCAAACACAGTTCTGAAAACTACTCTGTATGTATTTGGTTTTGGAAATCAGGTGTGGATATCACAAACCCCTTATCGGAACTACAATCATTTTCTTGCTGCTAGAATACACGCAGCACTGAAACACTAAGGCTTTTCTTCAAAAGAAAATCTCTAGAAGGGCAGCCTAAAGGAGAATTGTATTGATTTTGCTCTAACAGTTTTGGCATGGTACTTGTTGCATTATTACCTTTATTTCTTTGACTTAAGTGCTTTGGATTAGGAGACAAGCAATGCCTAATGCAAGGCACACTATTATTACAAGCCCGATTTTGCTCTCCATCGCTAGCCCCAAATGTAGCCCATACTCTGTTTTTAAACCTGTAGGATATAGCTGTCAGCAAGGTAGAAGACTTTCTGCAAGGTATAATGTGAGCTGGATGAACACATCCTGAAAATACAGGATAAGAACTAGGAACTTTCTTCCACTTTGTAGCACGCTATTGGGAGAGATGAATTACTATATTGGACTAGTAGGTGGAATAAAAATTGGTTTAAACTGAGTCAGAGAACAAACCTTTTGCCAAGAATGTTCTTTCTGACAACCTCAGAGCAAAGTACCAAAAAAAAAAAAATCTGCTATGAGTTTAAGCTGCTCAAGGAAGAAAAGTTTTATGTCCTGCATGCAGAGCCTGTGTTCTTAAATTGTGGTCTGGCTGAAGGGGGAAGTGAGTTAGAGGGCTCATGAGGAGACCCCCTCTCCTCCTGCAAGGCAAGAGGAGGGTGGTAAGTGGCATAACTGGCCCGACTTCTTCCTTAATATTAAGTTTCCTCTACCTGGAAGAGCAGACAGAGACATTTTTTTCATCTGGATGAAGCTGATTGTGACTACCGTGACAAACTCTATAGAACTTCTCAAGAAAAGAGGTTATTGTAGTAACAGGTGGGGTTGGTTTTGTTGTAACATCAGGTTGTTGTAAACTCATTGTGCAAATGTTCTTTAGTATCATAAATCATATAAACAAGTGTGGTCATTGTTGCCAAATTTTAAGTTTTGAAAGGTTTTAGGAGAAAGCAATGTCCTTCCAAATATCTGATTGCTGTTTGTTTGCTTGTTTTTACAGATCCAGCCCTATGAGAAGATAAAGGCCAGAGGACTGCCTGATAACATTGCTTCTGTCTTGAACAAGCTGGTGGTTGTGAAACTGAATGGCGGCTTGGGCACAAGCATGGGCTGTAAAGGCCCAAAAAGTCTTATCGGGGTGCGGAACGAGAACACCTTCTTGGATCTGACAGTTCAGCAGATTGAGGTAACTTTTGATGGACGACTTCTACATTGGAGGGAGCAAGACACACTGAGCTCCTCCTGTGTGACCCTTTTAGAGACATCACAGTGGAGGCTTGCCAAAGGGAAGAGGAGAGGGAAATGAGGTCTCGTCACAGTGCTAGTGGTGGAGAACTGCTTCGGAAAGAGGAGGGATGAAAGGGACGGAGCCATCGGCGAGTGAACTCTGTCCACTCCACACGTTAGCACAAGTGTAATTCAGCGTGCGCACACCAACCCAGACAGTGGTGATTGTGTCCAGAAGCACAAGCAATCCAGTTGTAGAGCTGGCCTGGCATGGCTAACTCCTGGGTTTGTTTCCGACTCCTCCAGGTGCAAGTTTAAGTTTAGCTTTTTAAAGGCTTTTTTAATGTGCATTAGAACAAAGCTCTTCACAGCAGCTCCCAGTTCCTTGTCGAATTAAAACTCTCATGCTGGAAGCGATTGCTGGCATTTCCCTCTGAAGAAAGAAAAGTAAAAGAAAATAACAGCTGCTGGTGTTGAGAGAGGACATTTCAGCTTATGTTTTTAGTGCAGAATATTCCTCTTACAGCAGATAATTAAGATGGTCATTAGAGTAGGAAATTGGGTGTGCCTGTTCCATGGTTTCTGGAGCTCCAACAATTTTTGCCTCAGCAGGGTGTTTGTGTGGAGAGACTCTCCCGTGTGTGTTAGACAGTTCTATAGCTCTATAGCAGATTTAAATTTATATCCAGCTAATGCAGTCCTAATCCTTTGGTGTTGTGGGCGCTTTCTCAAAAGGGTCATTGTGGAAGTCTCCGACTCCACCAGAGGGTAATGATCCTAAACACTCCCCAGCAGACGAGGGCCATCTGCAAATACATGATACAAAGCTTAAAAACTCACTGAAGTATCTATTTTTTTTTTTTTTCTGCGCACTCTGTTTTTGGTGGAATGCTGTCATGTTTTCTCATTTTTGCCTTTGCTGTGCACATGGAGATGCTCTTGTGTACCTCAGCTCCATTCTATAAATTCCCAAATGATTAACATGGTGACATTTCATTCCTATTGTCCATCTCAGCCTGCCAAGAAGAGTCAAAAGTGCTCACTGTGCAGAGAAGGTTTTGAAAGTCCACCCTGACAGACTTTAATAATTTGAGGGAAAACATGCCTTTTGTAATCAACAGTAGCCTAAAATTTAAAATAATAATTTTGTGGTGTCATGCTTTTCAAATTTTAAATCTCGATGCAGATTTAAAAACAAAGATTAATTATACATTATTTAATGCGGGCCTTATCTTTACTAACAAGGATTTGTTTTCCTTTCCTTTACCTGATTTATTATCCTTTCTGTCAGCATAAACGCATCTCTCTATCTCATGTGTTTATTATTTCCAGTCTGTTTTATCTAATTTCTTTCTCCCAAAATCTTAGGTGTCAGGAGTTAAAGCTAATAATACATGCTGAATTTACCATTTCTTTCCCATCTCAGCATTTAAACAAATCCTACAACACCGATGTTCCTCTTGTTCTCATGAATTCCTTCAACACGGATGATGACACAAAGAAAATCTTGCAGAAATACAGTCACAGCCGTGTGAAGATATATACTTTTAATCAAAGCAGGTATGAAAAAACTTCTCCACTTGGGGTGAAAGGAAAAACTAGTTCCATATTCCAAGTGGTGTGGGTTTTTAGTTTGAGATGCTGAGGTAGCAATAGTGTCTTCTGTTCCCATGTTCGGTCTCTATTTTGGGCCTTTTTGAAAGACTGAAGGGTGTTAAGCAGAGGCAAAGGCAATGTATTAAAATGAGGGAGAGGGGTATGCGGGGGACACAGTTTCTAAGAAATATAGGAATAATGGTGTACTGGATGCTGGCCACTTGATTCCTGAATTTGCTTTTAGGGTACCTGGGCTCTGCAGGGAGACAGAACAGGGCTTCCTTATCAAGAACAAACTCTAATCTCAAGTGGCTGATGATGTCGGAGGCGTGCTTGGCATGCTCTGAACCTGCGTGGCAGAGGAAAGCTGTTTCACAGCATGGTCGGAGAACTGTGGCTTTAAATCGTTGAATGAGAGATTGCATTCTGCAGCTTCTCAGTGACAGCTCAGTATTTGGATGGGTCTTTCAATTTGGAGTACTTACACTAACCTAGAAAGCATCTCTTCAAAAGCTGTGTGAAAAAGCCCGTGTAGTTGCACTTTTACTATCGTATTTTGTTTTTCTTTGTGCTAGTCTGACATTGGTGAGAACTTAACAACACCCGTTGTCTTCCCAGGTATCCTAGAATTAACAAGGAAACTCTGCTGCCAATAGCCAAGGATGTATCTTACTCAGGAGAGAATACGGAGTGCTGGTATCCCCCAGGCCATGGAGATATTTACGCCAGTTTCTATAACTCTGGTCTGCTGGATAACCTTATCGGAGAGGGGAAGGAATATATTTTTGTATCCAATATAGATAACTTGGGTGCCACTGTGGACCTTTACATTCTTAATCATCTTATGAACCCACCCAATGGAAAACGCTGTGAATTTGTCATGGAAGTCACCAACAAAACCAGGGCGGATGTGAAGGTAAAGGGAAATAGTTGTGCAAGTCTGTCCGGATGCCTGGCATGTTGGTGAAAATCTCAGCCTCTTGGCTCTTCTGTATGCATGAATTCAGACATACATCAAATCTTCTTATAGCTATTTCAGGCACCATTTAACACATCAGCTGTGATCTAATTTGAGATGCACAAAATCAGCAAGTTTATGAAGTTCTAATTCATGGACCAAATTGGATCTAGGTTCTGGGCAACAGCAGGCAGGGACAGCCCGGACTTGACTGAAAACACAAGTGGTTTCTGCAGGGTGCAGGTTACAACTGCCATACCTTCTCCAAACTGTCACTTACCTGGGGGAGGAGTTCGGGGATGGTAAAAGTAGAGCACTGAGGGGCGGGATACAGCAGTTGTATCTCTCCTGACTGAAAACTGCCTAAGCTCCTTACCCAGCTGCCAAGGCGTGCGTTGCACAACTTGGCTTAGTGTGGCTGCCAGTCTGCTCCCGCCCCAACTACCCGACTTCGTGCAAAGTCCAGGTTTGACAACTTGTCAGATGTTTATGACCTGTATCAAATACTTCTGGCATGCAGTAATTTGTCCCATAACTGTACTTTGCCACTGTTCTTTTAAATATGAGGATGGGGAGGAAATGTGATTTTCTCTGTATTCATTAGATATTAAGAAAGCTCTGACTTAGTCCTATAAAACCACAGAAATGCGCTGTAAGAATACAGTTCAGGTTACTGAAGTACCACTTGTTTCTCCAGTAAGTGCCCCAAATACAGAACTATTAGCTTTGATTTAGATTTTGCTCTGTAATCTAGCAAAGAGTACTGCTGAAGGTGATTTTTGACAACAGCAGCACTTGCAAAAGATTCTCAGCAACTTTCCTGACAAGAATTAACGGCCTTGGAATGCTGAAACATGATCGTTTGACAGTTCTGACTGTACTTTAAACATACTCTATAATTAGTAACGTGGTAGCTGAACACAAGCAACACGTTTTCACTGAGGTTCAACTTTAAATGCCAACAAAGCAGTGCATCTGTTTGGGGTGTGGGAAGGGTTTCTCTGGCGTCTCATGAACAGGACTTAAAACTTCTTCTTTGACCCTTGCAGGGTGGCACGCTTACGCAATACGAAAACAAGCTGCGGCTGGTGGAGATAGCTCAGGTCCCAAAAGCACACGTGGATGAATTCAAGTCCGTGTCAAAATTCAAAATATTCAATACCAACAATTTGTGGATTGCTCTGTCTGCGATTAAAAGGCTGCAAGAGAAGAACGCTATTGACATGGAGATCATTGTTAACCCAAAGGTAATCAGCTAGGAAGGTTTTAGAGGAAACGGGTGCAAGAGAACTGTTCGTTTCTAGGTAACTAAACAGACTGCTGCCTTCGAAAGGGAGCCAGTCTGTCGGTGAACGCAGAGCTCTTGACTTACGCTCATCTCTAGTTTTGAGTGCAGTTACCTGCTGCTCGTCTTTACGTTGAGTTTTCTCTTCCAGACTCTGGATGGAGGCTTGAATGTTATCCAGTTGGAGACTGCAGTCGGTGCTGCTATTAAGAGTTTTGAGAACTCTCTGGGGATAAACGTACCTCGTAGTCGTTTTCTGCCTGTTAAGACCACGTCAGATCTCTTGCTTGTGATGTCTAATTTGTATAGCCTTAATGCTGGATCTCTAACGATGAGCGAGAAGCGTGAATTTCCAACAGTGCCTCTTGTCAAACTGGGAAGTTCTTTCACAAAGGTAAACTCCTATAATTATACTTTGTTTTTCTCTCTTTGAACAAAAATACAGTCCCTAGCAATAAGTTAGTTAAAAGGGAGGTTTACTTTACCTACCTCTGCCCAGCTGGGCATTCCTTTTTGCTCTTTGTAAAGAATTGTTAGGCTGGTAGGATACAAACTACTTAACGCATGCATAATGTCATACTGCTGTTCGGTGCTCCTTTACCCCGTCAGTCGAGGAAACAGAAGGGTGAATTGGGTTGTGTGTGTTCTCTAGAGTTTGTCCAGCTTCGGTGGGATACTGCCCTCCCTGCTTCTCATAGTTAGCTCCGACAGAAACGACAATGCTGTGTTGCTTTCCAAGTAGCAACTTTTATTATATCAGATGGAGATTCCAGAAAGATCCCTGACAGGAGTTTTCAGGAAGCTCCCACGCTTGTCATCCACAGATGGATTTAAACTGTCTCTATTCTTTCCTCTCTCCAAAAGGTTCAAGATTACCTGCGGAGGTTTGAAAGTATTCCAGATATGCTGGAGCTGGATCATCTTACGGTTTCAGGTGATGTTACGTTTGGGAAGAATGTTTCATTAAAGGTGAGTGTGTAATTGGGATGCTCCTGCAATAAACATGACTGATCTCTGCTCCTTGGTAACCGATCCCGCCCAAGTCAGTGCATGTACGCACAGTCCAGGGAAGCACAATTCCTAGGAATTAACCGGCCCAAGGACCGTGGAGGCCAAGACTGAAGAGTGGCCCTGACGAATGAGTGCGGGGTGTTACCAGTATAGCTGCTTCTCTGTATAGTCCCAGGGAGAGCTGAGGCTTGTCTGTGAACCTTGAAAACACCACCGACCTCCTGACTCTGCGTTCAAAACAGCGCTTATGTCTTTGTCCTTTAGCTCTGCGTGGCACGTACCACCCCACCTCCGGAGCTGGCTTTATAGCCACAGGCCCCTTCTTCTCAGTTTGGGGTTCTCGATTTAGTAGTAAACATTGGAGCTGAGCAAGTTAGTTTATCATCATCTCTACTGGCATCTGGCCAACCCTAGCAGAACGTTGTCACAGTCCCTGACAGTCTAGGCCAGTTCAGCTGCTGCCCCAGGTCGGTGCAAGGTGGGGCTACAACAACCAGCACTTGGATGGGCGTAGGCTACTCTGAGGCTGCATGCTCACACGGTGTGTAGCTGTTCCCAGCTCTTTCTGTGTATCAGCATCTGCCTTATAGCCGTAACGGTGAGCTGTGCTGTGACGTACTGATGTGGGTCACTTTTTTTGCACCTAAAAGCAAGCAGATGTGATAAAAACGCTTACAGCAAGCATGTATCTTCAAAGAAGGCATCAGCTCTGCTTGTAAGCTGATTGTATCTAGTATGCTGGTAATCACGGTGCTGCCAATATTGTTTGTTAAGGATCTCCGTTGGGGCAGGAGGGGGGAAGATGTCTATGCAGGAACAATCAACTAAATGCATTCAGGATGTGGCTGTGCTACAGCTGACACTTCACTGGTCCTCCAAGCAACCCTACTCGAGCTCATTCCAAGTCAACAAAGAAGTTTCTCATCATTTGTTTTCTCTTCTGTAAATCCAGGGAACAGTTATCATCATCGCAAATCACGGCGACAGAATTGACATCCCAGCTGGAGCTCTACTAGAGAACAAAATTGTATCTGGCAATCTTCGGATCCTGGACCACTGAGTCAGCAAAAGGGCACAGTCGGTTCTGTATGACCGCTGTGCTAAACCAGCCTCGTAATGGAAGAGCCTTTTAAGCATTAGAAATATAAGTACACAGAGGGCCTACGCTTTGTCATCTTCACAGTACCCTGCAGTATTAATTTAAAATTAATTTCTCTTGCTTATCTTTTTAAGCAGACACATAGCGCAATGGATGTGCGTAAGTAATGCTTCAGTCCTACAAGAGATTCTGTAACTCAGTTAATATAACCTTGAAGTGCAATACTGTTTGTCTTGAGGTAAGATGGACAGATCTTCTTTGATAAGACGTTAAGAGGCTTGCCTCTAACAGTTAGTAGTTTTGAATTGCTTGTAACTGCAGAAATAAAGCTGTGAAGCAATACATGTGGGACAACATGGTTAGCTACTCATGTGACTTTTTAGGAAGTATAAGTGGCAGGCACAGTTGAAAACCAAAAGTTTCACTATTGCTAAATGGGCCGTTAAAATCCCCGTATTTCACGTGCTCACAGCCATCCCAACCTATAGCCCTCTTTAACCCCCCCAGGCTACGCATGGGATGTCCTATCCCAGTTGTACGTCAGGATACTGGGGTAAGGCTGTCAATACCTCCATTTCTGTATTGTGAGAGAGGGAATTGTTGATGTTCCAAACTCACCCAAAGAATTGAATACTTGAGAAAAATGCCTCGGTATCCACGTGTGGTGTTTGCTTTTTCACATCCCATTTAAGACTGGAATTCCTGTTACTATCGTAATCCTTGATCTGCTCTCTTTTTTTCAATAAATGGATCATGTTGACTACACCCATGTTCATCCTGTCACAGCCATGTATGTTAATTTATCTTCTCCTGAGTCATTTCTAAATTTGTACAGGAATTGAAATCCCTGTCCTGATCACTATTGGTTTCTTAATGTCTCCCTTGTATTTACATGCAGACAACTTTATTTTATAAGCTTAGTATAACACTGGTATATATATCATTAAAGAAGTTGGTCTGTAAAAACAACTGTGGATTTTATAGCTTTATTTTGACTGACAATTAATGACATCTGTTATGCTAACAGATCAGCATGCCTGTCTGAAGAAACCATAGGCACACACACACTGTAGACCATTCTGTCGCACATAATCGTCACAGGGTTAGGCACTCGGACTATGGTTAGGTAGAGAGGTGTGAGGTGAAATACACAGGCACTTTTACTTAGTTACTGGCAGCGTCCAGTCTTAAAAGGTAGTATTAAAAACTCTTAAATAAATTAATTTCAGTTGCCCCTTCCTCAATGGTGCAACCTTTTATAAGCAGCCTAAAAACTTTAAAATTCTTCCTGCCCTGTTTTCTGTGTCCTCCTCTGTCTTTCGTGTCTTTAGAACTGCAGAGCGACTGGCAAAGTCCTGAAACGCTCCCTGTCCTGACCCGACGGTCAGCGGCACGGCCTGGCCCCGCTGGGGTCGCTGCAGGGAGCCATCCCCACCCCAGCCTTTGCGCTACCTTCACATTCCACCAGAAGGCCGCTGTTACGCTGTCACTGCCAACAATTCTCATTTCACAACTGTATCCTGTAGGTAATGGCTTCAGTGAACTGACAATTTATTAGAAAACCATCTCTTCAGATGGCAGTAGAGCCCAGCTGTGAGAAACCCCCTGAAACAGGACTGCTCCCTGAATCCTATATGCAAGCAATCAAAAGACATTTATTTATATAAAGTTCTGTAAAAAAATAAATTTTAGAACAGCATAGTTTCATAGAGAAAAACATTTTCTACAGAGTTCCAACTGCAAGATTTTTATATTGTACCATCATTAAATAAGGTGGGACACCATGTGAATTTCATTGCACTAGAAGAAATGCAAAGCATCTTTTTAATATAAAGATATACAGAGCATTCTAGACAACTACAGCTGTGTTACAGCTATGTGTTCTTTTGGATTTGGTCCAAAGAAACCTGAGTCTGTTTCCAGAGAGAATGAAAAAAAAAACATTGCACAGACAGCTGATCACTTGTTTCTTGCTGAAGGACACGGAAAAGATCACTCCCTGCGGCTCACTCTGAGTCTAGCTTCCCCAACTATCAATAGTGTCCTTTCTTGGGCTCCCGCCTTAAGTATTCACCTCACAGTCGTCACGCTGCTTAGAAGAAAGTCGGTCTGTTGTCAGAGCCAAGCGACTGCTCCCAGTGGATTATCACCTCTTCTGCTCCCAAATTTCAGCCATGTTTAGGTCTAAGTTGTTAAGGCCTTTCAGAGCTTGAAGGTTTCCAGTGTAAAAAGCTACATCTGAAGTCACCAGTCTGCAGTGAAACATAGGACAGGGTTAGCATCTGAAGGGATCGCATCCACCTGGAGTGTTCAGAAAAACCACCGGGGTTTGTTTATGAATTGGGCACAACTACAGCCATCCATGTTCAAACACTATGCCTGGATTAGATGTCTTAAACATCAGTTCAAAACTCAATGCTACGGAGGCGGTTTATTTTACAAGAGTGATGGTACATAGCATGATCGCTGCTAGGTGTAAATAGTTACAGGGAAGGGAGATAAAATGAGTTCATTTGGGCATCTAAAACTTCTATTCTCTTGCTGTAATCCCAGGCTTAGCTAGACTTAAACCCCCGATTCCATTGCAATTTAGAATATTAATTATGGCAACATTAACTTCTGTATCCTAGAAGGTTAATACAAAAGCCATGAAACAGCAAAACAGGTGTAGTGTTTGTAACAGTTTATACAGAGTTAAAATCTGTACATTTTTACACGTTTGTGTAAAAAAGTACATTGTTGAAACATATCGGGGGATGACAGAAACATGACCATGGCATTCCCAGTTAGAAAGCAGCAAGATGTAGACATAGAAGTTGTATTATTTTCATAGTAAAATATTAACCAGGAGTCAGAGTCCTGGATTTTTACTACTGTTACAGAAACAGGCAGTTTAAAAGAGGATGAGGCTCAGAAAAGCATGTTCAAAAACTAGGCCACAATGAAGACTGCTGCACAGAGCAAGCGAAATGCAACGTTTGATGTTTCCCTTCTCAAAAGGCCCCGACGACACGCTCCGAGAGCTGCGTTCTGAAGTAACGGCTGCCATGCAAGAAACAGAAACAGGCCGGGGCATCACGGTTTCCAGCTGCAGCCGAGAGACCCGACCCTTCTGCCAGTAAGGGTGACTGTGCTGGGAAAGGCACCCCAGCGCGTCACCGGGATCCCGACCCTCCCATCCACACGGGAGCCCTTTATGCCATCCAACCACGAGCATCAAGCAGAAACGACAGGAGCGGCACAGGGACAGCACGGCATGCTGTTTAGGACTGGGCTTTTAGAAACCCCCGCGTGAAACACTCCCGAACACGCTCTGGGTGCTCTCATTTACGGCCTCGCTCCTGATCAGTAAGCTCGCTGGCCTACAGACGCCTTCGGAAGTACCAACAGCAACTGGATGTTATCTTGCAAATACACCACAAGTACAGAAAACGATTTCAGATAAACTCTTTCACAGAGTACAAGGATAAATAGGCTTCAGCAGGACAAGTAAGAATAAATTGGACGGAAACAGAACTCTTCTTCATTCCAGCAGCATTTGGAACATTTATAAACTTCCTTCTCTGGCTTCTTCAACCTAAGACAATGCTTTCTTGCATGCGGGTAGGCCGACTGAATTTCACCCCTACCACACTGCAAATAAAACACCCCCAGGTCATTAGGAACTCTTATAAAACCCGCCGTGTCAGGGGTCAATCCAAGTTACAATAGGATTCAGCCTGCAAGAGGCTGTACGCATTCCTGGGAGGTGCAGGACGCCGGGCACAGCCAGCCACACCCCCTCAGCAGAGGCACCACAGACGTGTTTTGGTGATGGAGGCTTGGGCTGGGGCAGGAAGGGGGAAAAGCTCTGTGAGCATAATCTCTGTTTCAAATCTAGTTCTGCTGGCAAAACAATTTCTGTATAGAAGCTGCCCATTGCACAAATGAAATACCACTTTTTCCTATTTTTACTTTGCTAGCACCATGAGTCATCATCCGCGTTTCAAAACTGCTTCATGAATCTCGTAATTCTTGCAAATTAAACTGCAGCTACTGCTGTCACACAAGAGGAGAAAAGGCAATCCACAATCAAGGAAACCTACAGCAGGTTTCCAGCAGGACAATGCCCAACTCCCAATCTATTACCAAGCTGACTGCATTCCTAGTTACTATGGAAAGGCACAAGTCAGGTCCTTTACTGTAAGAAAGCTCCAAATAGGACATACTAAAACATGGAGCATGGCTGGATTCTGCAATCACAACTTTCTTGCAGAAGACAAAGCCTGCTTATTTAAATTAAGCAGTAAAAAAAAAAAAAGTGCCCAAACGTACCCATTCAGAGGTCCTCCATCATTGACTACGTTTAGGTGGGCCAGCTGCCTCTTCAGGTGAAGTTTGTAGCTTGCGTTAATTCTTAAAAACAACATCTAGAAGAAACCACAGAACCAGAGTAAGGAACCATCCCCATGCTCGCATCGCTGCCTACAGAGAGGAAAAATATTGCAAACACCTTAAATCACTAACCTTTGGTTTTGTTTTTGCAATTCATGTGATTTTCCCTTCTGCCAGTCCTTCGGCCTCCTAACCTTCCTGGCCACATACAATACGTGACATATAGGACAGTATACACCCTCACTTATTTGTTACGTGTTGCGCTTAGAGGACACATTCTTTGGAGCATGAATTTTTCTTCCCCGTTGTCTGAAGCATCTAGCAGCTTGTATTGAGGCTCGAAGATAACAAATCTTTTCCCTGTACTATAACCACTTCAAGTCTTTTTTCCAAGAGAAAGTGTGAAAAACAGTTTGATGGGACCATTTAATTTAGTGCAGAAGAGTAACTACAACTTAGTGTATTCAGTGACTGGATCAGTCCTTTCTGTCCTTAGACTTACAAGTCTGCAGTCACAATAACTGCAACAAAATACTGAAAAAGCAAATCTGATACAATTTGGCTGCATAATACATTTAGGGGCCTTTGGAAGCCACTAAGTTTGAGCAGCGTTACAGAAGAATTCCCTAAGAGGGCTGTACTCGAGCCCCAAAGTGCTGCCATTTGTGTAGAATTTCAGCACCAATTCCTGAATTGAAGATCCACCTCTCCAGACATTAAAATGCAGCTCAGAATGCTGGAATCAGTCAGTTCTTTTTGCGCGTTTCATCGTTCTCCCTGCACATCCAAACACTTCCTTCAGTTCAGACTGAGCTGTCTGCGTGACTGCTGCCAACCCCTCTAATGTGTGAGTTTCGCAAAGACTCAAAAAAGATTTTCCCCCCCCCCTAGATAAAGCAGAAGTCTCTCTTGTTACCGAGTTCATGTGCATTTGCAAGGGAGGTGTTACATGAATCTCAAAAATAACATTCACCTGAGTTTGTTCCTCAGGAAGGAGATCATATATAGCTTCATGCATCTTTGCCATTTGCTTGCAGATATTCCTGAAGCATGCTGAAGGAACAGGAGCTTTCACTTCATACTAGAAATAAAAACAAAACCAGTTACTCCTTTCTGCCACCTTAAAACAGTTTATAGAGGAGGATTTCCAACAGCCATCTGAAGCCCTGCGTTGCTAATGATGTCATGAATCAAGGCTCATTTAGCATATCAGAAATTAAAACAGTCGCTGGGCATGATCTGATTCAGCCAAGGACTAACATCATGCAATCTTTCTTTAGCAAACAGTAACATTCAAACCAGTATGAAATCTGAGGATTTCCCAACTTCATCTATTCATTGGGTCTTTTCCAACCTTAACAATTCTATTATTCTGTGATCTTTGTTAGCTTGACTTACTTCTCTTTGCTCATTACTTTTTGTTGGTTTCCATTACCCTATGAATTACAGATGCAGAGAAAAATCACTGTGCCAGCCACGCAGATGCACGCTATGTGGCCTGCTAGCTGGTCCTCTCAGATTTGTCTGAGTCAATGACAGACAAGCAATTCTACCTCTGATGAATATGCCCCTCAAGTACTTCCTGAGAGAAAACTACTTCTCTAAGATCACACACATCCAAATTTCTGAAGAAACACGGAAAGGAAAGCATAAAGAAATGGAAACTCCTAAGAACTCAATGTTGGCCATAAAAACATCGCAGAAATACCTTGGAAAACAAAGTAGAAAGCGTCCCTTCTCCCAGTGACTGAGATCAAGAAACAAGATGCTGGAAACCACCAGATGGCAAGAGACTTGCTACAAAGGGAACAAAACGCTTGTGTCCCTACCCTGGATAGGGAAGATCTGAATGTGATTTCAGAAGCACTTTGAAAAACCATCCCAGGAACAGTGAAACCAGCTCTTCAGTTCCTGGTGGAGAGCCTGTGCTAGCAGGGTTGAACACTGGTAGGTCGCCTTTGGTAGAGTGATACTTCCCCACAAAGCCTTGCACAATTTGGTGGAAGAGCTGCATCATTCTAACTAGATTATTTACAAATGCATGGGAGCAAATGCTCTCTCTTACGGTAGCGTGAACTGTGAAAGAGAACGAAGCTTGCCTGAGTGTGAGAGAAAAGAAGAAATGGGGAATTTTGAGAAAGTCTTTATGGAAAAGTCAAACTGATGACCTGATTTTGACAGGAGAAGCAGCAGAAAAATAGTGCTTACTGCTCCGGGAGCCCTGCTCCCTGCATGGGACAACCACGCAGCGTACAGGATTGTGCCTCAAAGACATGAGACTTAGGCAACAAATGATTCGCAGTTTACCAGTACGCTGTAAAGCCAAAGGGCAGCGGCAAGCTGCAGCAACGGCTCTTGCATGGCTACCGACTACAGACAAATCAAGCTCTTCATCGTGACGGGGGATAAGCGACAGCACCAGAAAGAAACATGAGCTCCAGCCCTGCAAGGTGCTGGCCATTTTTATCTCCAGCTAAGGTCAACAGCATGTAATACCATGAGGGATCAGACAAAAATTTACTGCTCTTCTGTCCAAACAGTCACAAGACAGCAAGCTCCAAGAGAAGTTAAGAACTCACACTGGATTTTTTCCACAAGCATTCATCCCTTTTTAAAAACCTACACCTTTTTCAGTTGTTACTTACAGCCGTTAAATACCCCTGTTCCTGTTTTATCTCCCTGCCAAAGTTAATAGACAGATGCTGCGAGCTGTCTGTGCTGTTGTGAAATGCCCCGCTGAGCGTGCGGCCTCATCACGGTGGCACTGTGTGAAGACGGCTCCTGTTCCATGGAGCTCCCAGAGGGAGCGAGGCTTGGAAATGCAAAAGTAATTGTCCACGTTGCCCAAGTGCCAGATCCACGTCCCTTCTACTGGACCAAAGCGTTTGTCTCCTACAATGCAGGTTTCTAGACCGTGCAATATTTGTTTTTAAAGCATGCTGGACACACACTGCTACAAAACCTGCTTGCTTACTCATTTTTAAAGCAGGTGACCACTTTATCCACAAGGCACTGAAATATTTAGACTCTCGCAAAAACATATAAAACAAAGAACACACTGACATGGTTGCACTGACATGCCCATTTGCAAATTTCCTGTTTTTATGTTCTTCACAGTCTCCAGTGCCAAGATTTCATTATTTCAGGAACAAGATGAGCCAAATTACGGGGTATGTTAGGAACGGAGGCAAATCAACACATGGTCTCCTTTTCTCCTGTACTCTGTGGGTTGCGTTCCCGTGAGCCAGGCACTCTCACTCAAGCCTTTAAGAGCTCTAAAGGATAGGAACATTCTCAGTTTATATCTTGTGCCAGCCCACAAGAAAAGAATGGGCTGTAAAGATGGAAAGACAGTAAGGGATGGATACTTACTAACTACCATCAAGAACACAAGCTGTGTTACTGGTTTGTTGTGGGCTAACTTGTTTAGTATCAATAATTTAAATTCTTGCATTTGTCTTTTGTTTTCAAGAGATAAAAGGTAAAGGGACCAAAAAGCCGTATGACTTCATAGAACAGGTATTTTTATGTCAGGCAGAAAACCAAAATAGCAGCAGACTGCTATTTGGATCTTTAGAAAAGGACATAAACATGTTTTAAAAAGAGTAAAAACAACAGGGGCGAGGAATCCTAATTTAAATGCTTTGGCTTTTTTTTTTTCCTCTAAGCTTGGGTAACACTATTTGATAGCCCAAAGAAACAGATGAAAAGAAAAAGCATAACATAAAATAAACAATAAAATAATAGAAACAGCAAGGAAGACAGAAATCCTGCCTGTTACAGCTGCCTCACCGCAGCCCCTGTCAGCCTTTCCCCAACCTGTGCTCCACCGGGGAGATTCTCTGCTTCTCACGAGCTCCTGCCAAGGAAGAGGTTGGCCCAGGCCAATCAAACAAATCGGTCAGTAAAGAATTAATTTTCTGCTCTTATGAAACAGCTTTTTTTTTTTTTTTTTTAAGAGCCTAAGATCCAAAGCAAAACACTAAGCTTTAAAAGCTCATGTACTTTATCCATCAGATCTGTGGGCCCAGCAGGCCCCATCTTGGGGCAGTCTGTCTCAGCGTATCCCGCCTCGAGAGGAGTCAGAGTGAGTGGACCCAGCCCAGGACCAACCTGTTCCACTGATGAGCGTTCAAAACCCAAAAAACATTAAGAGCACTTCATGGGACAGCCATTAGCGTTACTACACAGCAGTAACTGCTAAGTGCAGACCTCTAGCCCCCAGGCCTGCAGCCCAATAGAAGAGCTGGTCCTTCCCCTCCAAAAACTCTTCCTCCTCAGCAGTTTTTTGCTGTTTCCTCAGCTGCAGGAAATCACACGCTCCCCACTTCCAAAGAGGCACCGTTGGGAAGAGCAGGAAACGGGAACCGGCTCAGCCTGACTGCAGACAAGAGCTGTCAGCGGATAAAACTGCTGAGGGTAGGAGAGCACTTCAGTTTCCAAACACCAGAGCATCTGCGCCAGCCAAAGCATTTCTGTTACTGCTGAAGGAATAAACGAACAAATTTTTTTGTGGGGGTGAAGGCAAACGACACCCAGGTGGCAAATGTTAAGACAAGCCACATTCATGAGTACAGCACAGAGCTCTGTGTTTACACAGTTTACAGAAGTTCAAACAATTCCTGATTAGGAAAGTTTAAGACTCCATTTGAAACATCTAGACTGTATACCGTCAGACCTCCAATTGCGATTTAGAGAGTGTATAATTATTTCCATAAATCATTACCTTGGATAATAGTTTGTCAAATAAGCTATCCATTATGGCAACGAGCTTTGCTGAAATTTCAGCTATGTGGTCGTGATAATCCTGTAAAGGAAAAAAGCAGGTTTTATTTACTGTCTAGTGGCATTCATATTCTTCAGAGCACAGACGAAAAGCAGAACTTTGCGTGTAATTAGGAAATGCCAAAGGAATTACCTTTGTAATGTGGTCAAAATGCCTGAGCATGCTAAACTGCTTCGGCTGCAGTCGAGCTTCAAAATGAGCCCTGATAATAGGAATGTAGTGTACGATTAGCTGTAGGCAACGTGAAGAAAGGGCTGTAAATCCAGAAGTGAGAGAGGGAAAGAAAAATAACTTAATTATTACACAGGAAGAGTCATTTTGTATAGACTGTATCTCCTTGAACATAAATAACAGATCTGACACAATTTAACATGCTTTAAAAAAAAAAAAAAAAAAAAAAAAGGAGCTAAGCATTTGTTTCCACTGGGAAACCCCACCCACTGAAGACGCCAGACTAGTACCTGGCGATTCACACCCAGCTTCTCTAAGATACGGGGTAAGGGACTAATTTTACAAGAGGCTTTAAGTGTCTACTTGACATTTTGAGCCCTGAGCACACACAGACATCAGAGAGATCTCGAAAGACCTGACTCATCAGCTACCTAACCTTGGCAGCCACATTCTCAAGGCATCGATGTTTCTTCTGCGGGAGGTGTACATAAACAATCTGCCCTGCCAATGCTGAGCAGCCCAGAGCCAGCTCCTGTCTGCGGTGCCGGCAGGATTCCCAAAACTGAGCTCCTCGTGTGCCCACCAGGGCCTGAGCTGGCAGCAGGACACACGGTGGGGCCAGAATGGTCACCACATTGGCCAAGCCTTCTGGAGCAGAGACTTGACCTAGCTTTTCTCTGCTCACTTGTGTCTGCCCATGGTGGGAAGCCTCTCAACCCATCTCCCTCAAACCATTCCCTTTTAAAAAGGAAAATGCAGACTGGTAACCAGGACGCCCTGAAACATGGGAACTGCAAGTTCAAACGCCTGCTTCAACCCATCAACCAAAGGCTCTTAATTTCAGGAGACAGCTTAAAACTGGGGGTCTTGAGTAGCGTGTCAGACTTTTCTGTAGCATGGAACTGGGCACCTAGTTCTCCCCAGCTTCTCCGAGCAGCTAAAGCAGTCCAGGCAGGTAACCTGGGGCTGGCAATTCAGCTAAATAGCTGCACACTGAAAATGAGAAACTGTAAAGCCCAAATCATAGTTTGGATTCAGCACAAACAGACACAGAGCCCTAAGTTACCTGACCGCGCCGGGATGCTCAGCCACAAAGACTAACTATGCAATTCACAGCCACCCACAGAAATAATTTTGCGCATTACTGACATGTGGTTATAACCCGCAGGGGCTGTATGTGGACGCGGCGTTGCAGAATCCAGCACCACGGGGCAGATGGGACAGCACAGCTCAGTTAAATGCATGGGGAGACAGAGGTTTGGCTGCATTCCTCTACCTACGTACCTCCAATCTCGAGATCTGAACACTCAGCAGCTCCCAAGCATGCCAAAGTCACCGCTGAAAAAGTAACTACACCTTCCCACAGCCAAAACATTTTCATGGAAAACTTACTAGCCGGTATATTTGTTCTTACGTTTCCTTCGTGTAACACAATGAAGCTTTACATTTAAAGTGATCCAGTAGACAGCAAAGGAATTTGATGGATTTTAGTGCACCCCTTAATCAGACAATTCACTAGCTTTTATACATGTTTTACCCACTAACCAGCAAGGTCTTATCATTCTCTGTGTTCCATGCAGGGCACCACAACACAAACATAGCTTATCATCAATGTTTAGGGGTTTTTTGTGTGTGTTTGTTTTTTGTTTTTTTTTTTTTTTAAACAGGCAGAAGAACAAGCGTTGACATTTTAAATACAGAATTCCATACCTAGGTTTTTTGTAGTGATTGTTTTCAAACCAACAACTTGTAATGCACCAGCTCCAAGCACTAGTTGGCAACTTCTAGAGTTGAAATACTGCGAGAAAAGAAAAGATAGTGAAAATTTATGCTGACTCTTTAACAACTACACATAACCACAGCTTAAAAATACCATCAACAGAATTCTGCAAGATTAAACATATTATTACAAAATAAATGAAGGCCAGCACCGAGTTTCGCATACTCCTTGATACAGAGGAGTCCACGACTATTAACTAGTAAGACAAAAGGAACTTCTTCACCACTCTCGGTAGTCGCTGGCCCGTAGTATTTTTTTTGACTCAGCTTATGCTAAAGCACTCAAGGCAGTGTTTCAGCAGTCAGAGCCTGCTGCTCAGGACGTAGAAATACTGTTATTAAAAACATACTTAGCTGCTCAGTGATTTCAATTCAGGGACTAATTTCTGTTTCCCTATGAGACCTTTGGGTGAGGCTTCTCTCAGTGCGAAAGTAAAGTAGCAAGTCAGACTTGCTGCAGACTAGCTGTGTTCAGTCTTACTTTGAAAGCTGTACACAAGAATGGCTTTATACTAGAAATCTATAATATCTACTTTTCAAACCAGGGCCTTGGGTGGAGTGAAGGGTAAGGATCTAACTAGTTTTGCTAAGTAGACAAGTGTAATATGAGAATGGAAAATATCAAAAGAACAAGTTTCTGCTCTGGCTCTAGACCTTCCCCACTGCTGATGTTAAAGGAAACTTGAAAGCACTAAAACTCACTGCTGCTGAGGTGGCTGAATCTGTGTTTCTAACACTATAAAATACCGAGATTAAGAAACGATGCACAGAAGATGTTAAGCCATGTCAAAAACCAATTCTGTAAGAATTCCAGGTATAGTGGACGACTCATGACTTGATCTTCCTAACTTAGTTCCAGAAGAAAGGAAGTTATCATTAAATGCACGCAGGCCAGCCAGGTCTCTGGACAGTAAGACATTTCCTGTTAGCATATTCTGTCTTATTTTGGAATTATGCTCCACCGCCCAGCTTGAGCACTTGAGCATATTCTAGGCTCGCTTGGGTGATACAGTAGAGGCAGAGGAGCCATTGCTGCTGTCCCCGACTCCTGCTCTGAATGGAGAGCAGAAGTCCCAGGGCTCCTGTTTGAACAGAACTGTCCTGTTGACACTGGGGTGGAAACTGGGAGGCAAAACCTACAAAGCACTGACCCTTTCCCTTGCACCTGAAGGAAGATTCGTAAGAAATTGTGACAAGGTTGCCCTGCAGCTTGTGTCTGCAACACAGAGGATCTCCCTCACATAGAGCTCCTTTTTCTGGGGGGCCACAATCCTGCTTCACAGGTCTTGCTTCATGATAATGCAAAAACAAACCCAACATTTCAGCCCTCCTTGAGTAAAATCAGGAAACAAATTTTCTGGGTATTGCCTGGAGTCAGTCACAAAACTTGAGACTGGAGAGGATATGCCATGAACACCACACCCCCATTCTGGGCTGCCGGCGTGGTGCATCCAGGGCCAGAAAAGCAACCCAGACCTAGTGCCACAACTGAACTTGAGCTATGTGTGGCCCCCGACTGAGAGAGGCATAATGTATGCTGCTCTTGGACGTAAGTCAGGATCTGAAACTGTCTGACATTCACTTCATGCCTCCTCCTCCTGAAAAGCAAGACCTTTTCTTATGTCTCCTGGTGGACTTTAGAAGTAGATCCACTGAGTGAGACAGATACATCCTATATAGCGCAAGCTCCTCTGAGGTGTTTAGCTCAGGTTAGGGCCAACTCATTGACTGTGTGGCAGACCATTAAAAACATGCTCTATAAAGGATGACAGACACTCTCCCCCTGCATTTTGTAGATATTAGTGTTACTGGATGGCTTGTTGCAGACAAAGCAGCAAGTAAGTAGCATGCCTGAAACATGAAAAGAGCAATATCCCCTCCTTGTGACTGCTTGGAGGAAAGCACTTCTGCGTTCCGGCACCGTGGCCGCCAGCCTTCTCTCGTCTGCACCAGCTAAACACCTCCAGTAATTATGATTGTGTTTTTGTTCATACACAGGTGTTATTTCACTCCGGTTGCAGCCAAAGTCCAAAATGACCTAGAATTTCATTACCTGGGAACAGTTTGCACCTTCCATCACAATAAAGACTAGCTCTCACTACCTTCAAAGCTTGCTAGCTCTGACAGCTGTCCAACAAAAAGTGTAGCGACTTGCAAGGACACCCTCATTGGCTCTTATTTTGTTCAAAGTGTAATAAACGAGCTTTTGTTTTTGCTAGCCGCTCTTGTCATCTCTCCAATTGATGGCACCTCGCTGCCAGACAGGAAATACAATAATTAAACTGCACATGATGTTTGAATATCAAGGAATAAATCACACACAACAGAGCTAGAATGAGATATGGTAGGGAGAGAGAAGTAACACAGAGATGCAAATCTGGCCAAGTTTGAAGCATCTGCTGCTATTCTGCCTGCCTGCAAAAAGGTGCTACAAGACTTGAGTGAAGCAGCAGCTGGAGAATGAGAGGAGAAGAGGGGCATCCCCAGTCCCCGACTGCCTTGGATAGTGCTTTCAAAGGGGAAGGTTTGTGGATGAATCTGAATGATGACTGCAGGGAGGAGTGTTCTTGTATCTGGTTATTCAGATAAGAACTACCAACAGGAAGATTATTTAAAGGTCCATCTCCTAGGGTGTGTTTCCCTTTCCCCTTCCCCGTCTCCCACCTTATGTAAAATATACTTTCAGAGAGTAGAACCTGTTTGTCTTTTATCAATTACACTTACGTTCAGAACTCTAATACCTGACATAACCTTGTGTGGGCAAAGATGCAAGTGAAAACCTTGAAATAAATTAACTGCTAGGCTTTGGAGCCCATATATACATATGACCATTTTAAGGTGCATTCATGTGCTCCTTTTATTATTGTTTACTTATATTACCTTGCAGTATCTGTGCTTTACTAGCTTTCCTCTTCTCTAGTGAGAAATCAATGACACAAGGTCCTGGTCTTTCATCATCTTTACATTTTACAACAGAAGCTTCATCCCATACTATTTTTCATGCTTCTACTGACTATACCTTTACTGACTTGCAAAAACCAAGGGACTCATTTCCTTCCTGGCATCTGGGATCAAATTGCTTTTTCTTCCGCAGCATTAATCCCATACCCAGCCTGAAGGACAGGCAGCTATGACAAACAATACTAGATGGGATTTCCAACGCTACTGGTAAACAAGAGGAAAGACAGCCTTCCCAAAGTTAATTCACACAACAAATTGCATCTTTAATGCCCTTATCTTAAAAGGCTACCTTACGGCACAGTAACAAACACAATCATTTCTAGACAATTTATATGATTTATATGAAATCATAAAAGCACATGAAGCATTACAGAGAGTAAGACATGTTCTCTGCTCTGAATACCCCTGATTAGCACAGATGGTACATTTGGAGTCATACCTTCAGTAAATCAGACAGGCGGGTAAGCATGTCAGTGGTGATGGAAGGAATGTTATCCACACACTGGCAGTACTCAAGGATTATTCTTATTAACAGCAATACTGTCCTACAAGAGAGGAAACAGCCAAATATGTCATCTCAGTGCGTGAAAGATGTTGAAAAATCAAACACAGGCCAGTCATGTTGATAGAAAGCTAGGGTTTATAGCATTAAATAAACCCACTAATGATCTGAAGTAGAAGTAAAACATAAAAGGAGATATACATAAAGATGGTTATAAAGAATACCCACTCCACAGGGTGTCGCATGGAAAAAGTACTTAACGTATATGAAAGAAAATCTCTGAGGTTCGTTGGTATAACTTTTTAATCTCCAAAAAAGCTACTGTGGAACTAGAAGTCTCCATGTAGACGTTGGCAGGGGACAAAAAATCCAAAGCTCCTTTCTTATACTACTGTATAATTCTGGCCAACTTTGAGCAAGTACAAATATCCACAGAATGTAGACAACAACCACCACTGAAAAGGATGTAATGAATGCTAAGGAGTCATAAACAGAGAAGACAGCTGTGAAGAAAGAGCACCAAATATTCAAATATGCTCAACACCTATAATTTCCCCTGAATTCAGCTGGCACTGGAGAATTTGGGAGCTACTGGATAGAATTAACAAGACTCCACAAAGAGTAGGTATGCTCCTTTGAACTGAAATACATGGAAGGAAGGAAAACTGAGGGAAGATCAAATTTTCAGAGTAGATATTCTAACATTTCAAAAAGTTAAATCTCTCTCTTCCTTTATGCAGTAGAGTGCAGAAAGATGATGAACAATCCACTGAAAAAAAACACCTGGAGAATTTTTGGGGAACATCTAGGCTTTTTTTCATGAATGCATTTTATTTGATTAAATACAATGAAACTGTACAATGAAATACAATGAAATGCACCAACATGAAGCTGATAATTGCTTCACAGAGCTAAATACAAAAAGTTTCAAATGAGCAGAGATGGATTATCAAATACATCATCTATTAAGTAAATTTTATCCTTTAAAGCATGTTCAAATGCTCCTACTCAACCTGAAATGCTCTTTTGCAGTGATATCAGTTGGCTGGCACAGGAGTTCTGAGCCATCAGCTTTTGTTTCTAATTGAACAATGACGCATCGTCATGAAGCAATGCATAAAATGACAGCTGGTCAAAGACATTATGTAAATCAGAACTTTTAAGTTTGGTGTAAATTGATGTTAGGACTCTGGGGAGTGAAGTCTTCCAGGTTTTACTCCCTCCCCAAAAACACACTCATGCATATTTAACACTTAAGCCTCACAGTCTTTGGAAATACGGCATGCTTTTAAATCAAAGAAGTATGCGAGTATCATATATTTTAAAACGTCTTTAATATAACCAGCTTTAAGAAACTACTTTCCAATACAAAGCAATCAGGATACCAAGAAATAGTGTATTGCAGCTTCTGAGATAGTCCATATTGTATTCTGCAATCATTCAGTATGGACTCACGTATTTTGGAGTTGTCTAGCCTGGAGAAGAGAAGGCTCTGGGGAGACCTTGTTATGGCCTTTCAGTACTTAAAGGGGGCTTATAAGAAAGATGGGAACAGATGTTTTAGTAGGGTCTGTAGTGATATGGCAAGGGGTAATGGTTTTAAACTAAAGGAGGATAGATTCAGGCTATATATAAGGAACAAATTTTTTACGATGAGGGTGGTAAAACACTGGAACAGGTTGCCCAGAGAGGTGGTAGATGCCCCATCCCTGGGAACATTCAAGGCCAGGTAGGACAGGGCTCTGAGCAACCTGATCTAGTTGAAGATGTCCCTGCTCATTGCAGGGAGCTTGGACTAGATGGCCTTTAAAAGGTCCCTTCCAACTCAAACTATTCTGATTTTGCCAGAGATAACCTGTATTGCAAGAAATAATAACAGCATGCTATGAAGACAAACCTGTATTTTCATGACTATGTGTCTTCATGAAATAACTGGAAAAAAACCACGTTAAAATGAAACCATAAATTTCAGCCTAGTCATTCAGAGAAGAAACAGTGTTTTAATGTACAGAAGAGCTTGCAATGTTTTATAACTGTCTGGGAACTAAAGAGAAACTAGTCTGTGGAAGGAGAGGGTTTTTTTTTATTTAAGTAAGATTGCTAAAGCTGTTAGTATTCATCACAGTTCTACTCAACAGTTCTTGCCAACTAACCCCCTGCTAAGAGAAAAGAGTGCATCTTACCCAACTGTTGCATATTTTTGTCCTTCAACAATAAGGAACTCAGTTGGCTTTCTTTCTTCAGTAGCTAGACATTTTAGCAAGAAAGGAAAAGGGATGAGTTGAACTAAAAACAAGTACAAAAAAATGCTAGTTTCTAAAAATTTAGTGTTCACTTGCTAAGGCTTGAAAAAAACCGCAACCAATCTTTGGAGCACTGCTCTCTTTTACAATATGTATTATATAGCTGGTCACCCATCACAATTATTATGACCCATAAATGTAATTTATTATCTGCCGGGATTTTACATCAAAAATCCCCCAAAGTCCCACAGTCATTATAGACTTATAAACTTCAAATACAACAGGTTACACATAGAAGAAGAAAAGCGGAAAAAGGCACTAGGTTTTCTACTATACATTCTCAAATGATTTGCTGTGCATATTAATATTTTAGCTTCAAACCACAGGCTTCACAGTATAAGCTCTTACTGACGCAGTTTTTCATGCTAAATTTGATGCCACCAGTTTCCTATCTTCCCGAAGGAAGCTGCAAGAGCTTATTTTAAGAGCAATGGTCGATGAGCATATTTTGGTGCCGTGTTCCATAACTGGAGTGATTATTGCCTAATACGCTCTCTATATCTGCTGTATTCCTTTTGGGGGTTTGGGGTTTCTCCACCATGGTATTACTGTATTTTCTTCCTTCTCATCTACTGCCATTTTCCTTCCCCTCTATGTATGTTTTCTTCCTCTTCTAGCTGTTCACACACATTCATCACTGCGATATTGGATGAGTATCCCCACCAGGTAAGCATGCATTATGCATTCCCATTTTGCACACGGGGAAATGGGGCACAAGGAGAAAAAAGCGACTTGTCTGAGGTCAAATGAGGTTTCTGTGGCAAGGTAAATAATTCAATGCACATGAGTTTTCACTTCCATGAGCAGCCACATAGCATGCTGCCTTTCATTTGAACAACCGGCACATGAAGTAGTGTGAAGGAGCAAGCTTTGTTTAACACAAGGGGGGTTGAGCACACATGCATGCTCCTCGGTCCCTTGTAACGCTTCAGTGGTATGTTCTGGGGAAAAGACAGAATTTGTGCAGACTGTAAGCCTCTACACTGGGAATATTTGTATAAAAAAGTAGCTCTCTCCCTGTGCTAACACTTAAATGGGTTTTCAAAAAATAAATAAATAATCTCTTAAGGTCAGCACAAGAAGTTTCAACTTCAGTAACAGAAAAAAGAAAAAAAAAAAAAAGAAAAAAGGTACCAACTTCCTTCTGATCCCCCCAGAAGACAGTAAGCAAACACAGATCAAGAGTGACATCGGAATATGTCCATCAACGTTCAATAACAGCATTTGCTGATAATAAATTCAGTCAACAGCAGGACTGCAAGATACACACCTGCTGTTTTTTTTTCAGGGAGAGAAATTCTGCCATCTGACACCGAATCAACAAGATCCTGAAACTCGGCAGGAACTTCAGCTTGCTTCCAGCGCTCATTGTCCAAAAGTAGGCTAGTTATAAACACAAAAGAGAGGAGGCTGAGAAAATGAATTGCCTTGTCTTGACACTTCTCCTGCCTGTAATGCTGTGGAATCAGAACTACAGTAATTTAAAAAAAGGCAGTGGCCCAAGATGTTATGTTATTCATCTTCACTAGAAAGAGGCACCCAACAATTGGCAGCAGCAAAACAGAAAATCACT
The DNA here is from genome assembly GCF_047370975.1 of Nipponia nippon. Taxonomy (NCBI): domain Eukaryota; kingdom Metazoa; phylum Chordata; class Aves; order Pelecaniformes; family Threskiornithidae; genus Nipponia; species Nipponia nippon. The sequence goes on along the minus strand of NW_028262358.1, from coordinate 11,453,465 downwards.
GCGTTGGTCTACAGATCTCACAATTTATTCATTCAATCTATCACAGAGGACAAAAGACTACACTAGGCAATAAAGATCCTTATGAGATTGCTGCCACTGAAGTAATGAGTAAATACTGGAATGTTAAGAGCTTTTGATGGATGAGAGCAAAAAGACTTGATATATGTAACGGGGAAGGCTGTTCCTCAAGTGGGTTTTTTTGGTTGTTTTTTTAATTGTTTTTGCTGGAGGTTTTTTGGCTTTTTTTTGTTTATTTTGGGGTTGGTTTTGTTTGTTTTTATGAATTATCCTGAAGTTAGTTAACCCCTGAGACAGAGGAATCCTGCCCTTCAATGTCAGTCTTGAGTACTCCCTGTAGGTATTACTGTCCTTATTTAGTTAACTGTAGAACAACCCAGTTTGAAGAAATTAAGTTATGAAAACAGTAAAGGTCTAAACCAATTGAAAATAATTTGGTTTTAATACAGTTTTTTCACCCCCTGCTCTTAACTACAACTGGCTTACTAGTGTTCTAGGCAACAAGAGATTGTGTTTGCCTGGCATATGATTGATAAAATGATCCATGTAAGAACACAAAGATCTTCTACCCAGAGATACCTTAGTTTTGTCTTCCTCTCCTCATGGAATCTATTCACAAATCTATTGGCTTGACTCTGAAGCGCTCCTCGCAAGGACATACTTTTCCTGCCGCAGATCTGCTCAGTATCTAAGATAAAGCCTTCCATCAAGCGAGAAAGAGCAACAAACTCATTGGAATTCAGCTTCTCTAGGAAGCCATCCTGTATGCAAAGAAAACCATTGTAAGGAGACATAACACTACAAAAATTCAGAGATGTAAAGAAATAACTACTCAGCATGTCTGATGGCTACTAGTATTTTAAGAGGCACATTATTTAACCCTCCATGGGACAGAGAAGGCAGACTGCAGTGCAGGCAGCTACCTTGTCATAGATACGCATTCTCTGCATGGAGCTTCAAAGACAGCAAGTCAGAATATTAAAAAGGAAAAAAAAAGGGGGGGGGGCAGAAACCCACATTGCCTTACAATGACATGACATGTTAATGCTTGCGTGCTCTGGGCATTAACATCAAGCGCCTGTGGCAGCAGGAACAGTTACTTAATTTCAGTTGAGAATGCCATTTCAGAACTCTCACTCATTAAACCAGTAACTTCTCATTAAGCTCTCATTAAGTAAATTCTCATTAAGGATGAGACACCACCAGCAGTCTGACCCAAACTCCTTACCTTTGCTCTTGCCATGAGGAACTTGACTGAACGATCATGGCAGATATCAGAGGCATTATAAAGTAACTCTTGAATATTGTTTGCCAGCCTGACCAGTTCCAGGTCAGTCAGCTTCATGTCATCACTGATCCTGCAAATGACAGAACCAGTTGGTTGAGCATCAATTCATAAAAAAAACCCAAACCAAACCAACAGTATTTCTGCTCACAGGCTGAAGGAGGAGAGAGTCTTGCAGCAACTGTCAAACGCAGACAGTCAGTCAATCACTAAAGTCACTTTGTACAGCTGCTGTCAATGTCATGTCAGTCCCTGTAACAAGGAAATGCACAACCGCACATCCTTATATTTTGTTTTAAATCCACATTCTAATTGCTATTAATGGTCTAAGAGAAAACACAATATAGCCATTACTAACACAATAAACGCTATTAGCATTTACTGAGCTAAAATTTACTCAGCTCCTGTAACACTTGAGCATCACAAGCGTATGACAGATAAAACGCGGAATTTTTCTTCCGATGCAAGTGTAAGGCCTAAAATAGATACTCTGCACTCCCCACCACCTTAACCTATAGGCTGTCAGCTCTTTAGACTTCAGGCTCCTAAGCTGGTGCTTTTTAAAAAACCTTTGGTGATTTGTCTACTGTTTTGAGGCCAGCCCGTAGCACAGCTCTGCCATTCAGGTAATTAGTTAAGATAACAAACTTTGGTCCATCGTGGCTGCTCAAGGGACTGACAGTATGAGAGGAGAGAGAAAACCCAGGATGCTACAGAGCAGCAACTGGGCCAACATTGCTGTTACTGTAATTTTTTTAGCCTGCTGCAAACACAGAGCAGAGGTGCAAAGAAAAACAGAAGAGGGATGAAGCAAGTTCATTTTAGAACAAAGTTATGCAGTCAGCCTTGGAAACAACTTTATTGCTTGAGAGCTCTAGCTGGGTGGTATATTTTTAGCAAACTTGGCAAAGCACTCCAGACCAGTTCGGATCCAATGCCCTTCTCCTTCCCTGCTCCTTACTGTAACCCTGGACATTAGATTTCTCTTCCAGCATACGATGGATGTTTAGACATACAGAGGCCTGAACTTGCTTTATGCACAGCAAATTTATTTTAAATCTATCTCCTTCAGCCAGCATAGTGATTTGAAGGGGAAGGTCTCTATCAAAACCGACAGTTGCTTAAACACACAAGTACAGACACTTGAGCACCAATCAGCCAGAGCAAGCAGGCCACTTGCTATCTTCCATCTTTCAGCAGGGCAACAAGTGGTATTTCAATTTTGCTTCATAAAACTCTGTATACAGACATACTGGCTTTTGAAGTGGCTCATGCCTGAGTCCCACACACACTGTGCCTGGTTCTTTTAAAAAGGTAGCTCTGACTTCCAGCCATAAATAAGGTATGCATAAAAGGATGCCAAAAAGGTTACAAGACTGGAGTCTGGAGCATCACAAAGCAGCACTGCCTATGTTACCAAAGCACTGAGATGGATATATTTAACCATGTAAGTCAAACAGTTGACAATGAACAGCAGATTTTTTTTCTCTAGAATTTATCGAGGTGTATTCCATGAAGCCAGCTTAAAAAACAAAACAAAACAAAACACAGAAAAAATAGCCATAGGGAACACGGGCAGGGTACAAGATGCTTCTGCCTGCTAAAGGCATGACAAATAATCTGTCTTTCATGTAGGCTAGACTTGCACCTCTCCTGCTCTCTACAGAAGCGGGCTCCCCAGCAGAACAGATGGAGAAGAGGCCCTCTTCTGTAAGAAGTGACGTAATCAGTACCCATACCACTACACACAGAGGTGAAAGCAAGGCAAATAAATGAAACAAAGGTGAGCTGGGCGCAGTCTGATGGCAGTCGCTAGGAGTGATGCTGGAGAGCCATTCCACTTCACTACCTAGAGAAGCACATTCCTCCAAAGTAATTTTTGTACTGTATCATCAGAAACAACCACCTTTACATAACACCTTGTTTCTGACATGTTGCAAAGCTGAGACCGGCAGCGCATTTACTCACATCATCTCTACTCCCCCTGGAGTAACAGAAGACGACGTTTGCTCTTTGCTGGATGAGGAATCGGTAGTGCACTCTGGCTCAGAGACCGAATCACTGCTACACGGCTCACTGTTTGGGGAAGTGTTTCTTTGAGAGGTAGTGTCAGCTGCTACAGGCGGAAGGTCCCCTTCACTGAATGCATCACTTATAAACATGCCTTCATGAGTCAGGTAAGCCACTTCTGTGTCCACCGTACTGTCTTTAGCAGAGTTCTTTTGCAAGGTGTCCTCCAGGTCTCTGGTTTTTTGGTTCTTGTCTAGAACCAAGAAAACCACGCTACGGATAGTATTTAACGTTGCCTAGAATCAAATATAACTTTTATTACAAAAAAACCAAAGCCCTGTGCCACAAGCTTGTGCTAGAAAGAGATTTTCTTTTACCCACAAAATTAAACTAACTCCTGGCTTTATTTTCTATTGTGTAATTAGCATTCAGAGGCAGACCCATCCATCTTGGACGATAACCAATATCAGATGTTTCTGAGAATGGTGAAAGAAACCTCATTTGGAGCAATCTAACACATACAAAAGTTCTGTCCTAATCCCTAGCAGCCTGAAATGGATGTAATCATGCAACAAGAGGTATTATCTCCTTCCCACTGCTCTCTTTGTTAGCAATCATCATTTTTGCCCTGGATGCTGATATTCACATATCCTTTCAATCACAAGTTTGAACTCTATAAGCAAAACCAACACTTTAAGACTTCAAATGGAAAGTAACTTCATTTCATTTCAGGTCTGACCTATGTGAAGCTCTTGGTAAACGAATGTCTTACCTTTATTCTCTTGAGGAAGATGGTAAACTTGGAAAAAATATTCTTCAGTAAATCAAACCACTGAGGAAAATTCATCATCCTCATCTGGTCTGCAAGCCTAAAAAACAGAGCAGTATTCAGCAGACAGCAAATGTTTACTGGCCATGATGCCTACTGGCACATAAAGAAAAAAAACATGCTTTAAATGGAATTGTAAATGTAAGGACCACTGTGTAGACTTTTATCTGGCAAGGCAACAGACATCACCTGATCAACACAATGTATGCAAGTGGAATGAGGAAGGAGCTGTATAAAAATAGATCATATTAAAAAAATGAAAGCCTCACATTTACCAATTAGTTTTTCCAGGGCATAATGTTCTTTTCCCTGGGGTACGTATGCGATACCAGCAAGGGAGGGGGGTTAATAACATTTTCACAAATCATGTGAAAAAAAAAATGAGATTACAGGAAAAAAAATTTTTGCAAGCGTTACAAAACCCATGTTATTAAGCCCGTTTTGTTGCACTGCAGTGAAACTACTTCTGCTATTAAAGTGCAAGTCAGCTGTTTGTGGCAAAGGGCAGAGAAGTCATTGATAGAACACAAGTTAAACTCTGTAATACACAGTCAAGACCCAATGGCAGAATAGTAAACATTGGAGAATGGTGAACAAATACCCAATGTTTAAAAATGACCCTGTGTCCAGTCTTTTCCCAATCTGGCTGTGAATCTCATGCAGATTCTGCCACTCACTTTGCTTTATCAGTTGGTCTGGTTTTATTATCTTGGAGTAACCCTTGGCTGAGCCAAATGAATCACAGAGCTACTGAAAAACAGATGCTGGCAGAGGGGCCTCTGGAGCTGGGACCTCTGGAGGTGCCTTGTCCAACTCCCGCTCAATGCAGGTCCAAATAGATCGGGTTGCTCAGGGCTCTGCCCAGTCAAAGCTTGAGTATGCCCCAGGACAGAGATCCCACAGCCTCTCTGGGCCCCTGTTCCAGTGTTTGACCATCCTCATAGGGAACACATTTTTCCTGAGATTCAACTAGCATTTCTCATCTTACATCTTGCGCCCATTGCCCCTCATCCTTCCCCTGCACAACTCCGAGAGCAGCCTGGCTCTGTCTACAGCTCTGCTATAACCTTCCCATGGGGTAGCTGCAGGCAGTTCTCCCCTGAGTTTTCCCTTCCCCACACTGGAGGGGGACCCAGCTCTCTTGACTGCTCCTCCTACACTCCATGCCTCAGCCCCCAACCAGCCCAGGGGCCTCCACTGGGTCTCAATGTCTGTCTTGTTCCTCGACCTGCTGGCTGTGCTAGCATGGCCCAGGCTGCGGCTGCAAGGACACGCTGCTGGTCCATGGCCAACCAGTTCTCTGCCAGGACCCCCAGGTCCTGCCCTGCAAAGCTGCTCTGAAGCCAGCCGGCTCCTGCCTCTCCTCTTGCAAAGGGTTGCTCCTTCCAAGACACAGAACTTGGCATTTGCCTTTGTTGGCCTTTATGAGGTTCCTGGCCACCCATTTCTTGGGTCTGAAGTTGTCTGGTCTCCTCCCTGGATAGCTCCTGTTCTCATTCATTTGGGACGTACTGAAACTACTGACACATTTTAATATCAAATCCTAGATTATGACAACAGGAAATGCTTTCAAGTAGTTAAGAGATATATGCCTAAATACAGTAGTTTATGCTTCATGCAATGAGATGCGCAGAATTTCAGTATTTATTTTAAAGGTAAGTTTAATTTAAGGTAACATTAGAATCTGAACAAGAAGGGGAATATGCAATATTCTCATAGAGGCAGGCAGAAGCAGAGAATTAAGGTGAAAGAGAAGGATAATCCTTAATCATAGGAAAATTTAAGCAAAAATTAGAGTGGTAAATTTATCTATGCTAAAACCCATCCATCTCCTATTCCCACCCACGACCAAAAAAAAATAATCTGGCTGTATACTTACTTAACAACCACTTCTGTATCTATTTCTTCTATCTGCGATACCGTATTAACCACACACTGTCAAATTTAAAGGGGAAAAAACAAAACAAAAAAAGATCTTAGCTTCCTTCTAACTGCTGCTGAGTTTCATTACACACACAATGATCCTCAAGTTAAATAAGAAAAAGTAAACCAAAGAAAGACATATTTGTATCATTTAACAACTTGTTTCTCTCAAAACAAACAAACAAAAGACCCCAAAGAAACCCCCAAACCCACCCCCCCCAACACCTATTTGCAAAATACAGATGATCAAAACGTTCCCAACTGCGTACTAAGCTCTGCAGGGCACACTGGCTCCGTCTCAAAGGGACTTGCTTTTCTGAGCATGGATGCTACGCACCATTTCAAAAATGTCTCTCAGGTCAAGTACTTAAGAATGGAAGCCATATTCTTCCCCTTTCCAAAGTGACTGACTTTGGAAAATGTTGGTTGACTTCCTTTTCAGCTTTAAATACAGGACATGGGAATCTAACCTAAACTGGAAGGAACAGCTCCAGGGAAGCATGGAAGCACACACCTACAGTCCTGTGCTTTCAACTGTTAAGGCAGACCCAGTTTCAACTGCTCTCCCAGCAGACATGGTATTTGCTGTCTGTCTGTCCTCTTCACCTCCAGGGCACCACCTGCCTCTGTCCCTAGATTTCTCTACATTTTTATTGCTATGCTGTGGGCTTTCCTCAAAGGACATTCGCTCTTCAGCTGGTATATACAAAGCTGGCCAGTTCCTTCAGGTCTCCAGAACAATCAATTTTTATTCCAAACATATCCATTGTTTTACGGCAATTTGTTCATTAATCTCTTTTCACATCACTTGTAAGCCCTAGATACAAATCAACTCCATTTAGACTGAATTAGGGGGTTTCTCCCAAATATCATTCAATAACCTGATCAAATGAGTCAGTAGTGTACGAACTCATCTTGCCTTTAAGTGAACATGTACAATCCAAATGGTGACTGACGGCCGTCATCTCAAGCTACATGGATTTTACCCGTGTTTTGAATAAGGTGGTCAGTACAGAAGCTTCTGAAAAGCAGAACTTGTTCTTGAACTATGCAGTATGTTCAGTGCTTACAAACCTCTGCTCTTTCACCTGCCTGGCAATAAAGAGCTACTAAAGTACTGACCAAAACAGCCCAGCAATGCATTTGAACAGGAAGCACATTTGAGATGTGGGAAGGAAACAGTTTCCTTTATTAAGGAAAAATATCTTTAAGAGTTGAGACAATAGGCCACAATGCAAACGTGTTGCACAAGCCGCACAGAAATACTCTGATTCTGTCTATTTTCCCTATCCAATAGAAACTTACATTGGAAGTTGATTAAGTCTATGACTGAGAGAGGTGATACCTGAAAAATCCGACATAAAGACAAATATTCCCAGCAGAATGGGAAAAGTACTTTATGACAAAGAATGAGCAGGAAAATAGAGAGCACTCCTTGCTTATTATCCAACTAAACAGAGAATTTAAAGGAAAAAATGTCTCCTCATGACTGCCGACATAGGCAAGTGAAAAGCCAATGGAGACTGGCACGCAGATGAACAGTTTTATCTTGGTGTTATTCATTCATGCTTTTTTTTTTTGGTGTTACACCTTACGTGAAGGCCCACAGCAGCTGCACACAGCTGTATGCTCTTTTTCCCAGGCTTACAGTAATACAACATGACTAGAAAGCAGTGCTCACTCCCACCCTCCGCTGATCTGATCCACTCCCACCCTCCGCTGATCCGAGCGGCTAGGGGCAGGGGTGCTCAACTCAATTTAAATTGTATTGGGGTCAAGTGAGAAAGAGCTCGCATCATCGCCAAGTCCTTACAAGAAGCGATGGTGCAGTTGCACACATCACCGTCTGTCTTCTAATTCTGCCACAGTACTTACTAGCAACATCGGCCTGCGTTATCTATACCCACCCTGCACAGCCAGATCAACAGAACTGTGGGGCTGCAATGTAAAGTGGATTTGGGGAGCCAATCTGGCTTAAAACAAAATACTAATAATAATCCTCCTCCTCCAAACTTTTAAAAGCTGGGTTCCCAGCCTGGCTCACAACACAGCTCTGAACAGCATGCTATGCTACACGGACAGGAGAGACTGTCTTCATCTGCTAGCAAACCCAGCACCTGACTATCTCCCAGCCTTTGAGATACAAATCAGAGGTGGCTCGTAACACATCAGAACATGACTCCTGAAATAATCAGATATCTTTAGGGAGAAAAACACCCCTTGCACAATATTCTTACATAGGCACGCAAACAAACAAGATGAGCAAAAGTAAAAGCACCAAACACACACTCAAAGTTCAGTCTAGAGTTTTTGTTTGCAAACAAAAGCCATTGTGTTACTGTCCAAAATATTCCATGCATTTTTCCCCAAATAAGTCATTTCAACTTTGTTCATTTGTTGGTTTTAGCTGGTTTTACGTACAAAGATTTTTGGTTTGAAAAGATAGATACGTTACCCTAAATGGCAAATGACACCAACATGGACAAAGATTAATTTTTTAAATAATTTTACAGGCAAGCACTTCTACCTTCTGCATTACTTCACCTTGCTCTCTTAGAAAAAGGCAGGGATGTTTTCCAACCTTTTATCACGTGCCTATGCTAGGTCTGTGCTAACATTCAGGCAAGCAACGTTTTCTATAGCATTTCTCTTTTATGTATTTACACCAAGAACGTGGGGGGTTTTGTTTTCTGGAGGGTTGGGGTGGGGGGGCTTTTTGGTGTGGTTTTGTTCTTTGTGTTGATTTTTGTTGTTTGGGTTTTGGATTTTTTTTTTTTGGATTTTTTTTTTTTTTGGAACAGAGTGTTATGACAGAACTACACTGTTCGGGAAAGCTGTGAGTTAAGAGAAAGAAAAAAAACTAAGCTAAAATCAGGGGATTCAGAACAATAGTAATTATACAGAGAAAGCTGTGATCTGCTGTACTTGTGCTACTTGTTCCTTCCCGAAGGTCTTTTCTGCAAACAGACCTCGGTGCTTCAGGAAGTCCTTAGCGTCCGCAAGCCCAGCTGCTCCAAATGAGAGACCATCAGCCAGCAAAAAATTCATCAGAGCTGTTCTTAAGTACTTAAAAAAATAATTCATAAGGGGTTGAGGCAACCTTGTCAGATACATTAGAAGTGTTTGGCTTACCTGTTTAATTATGTTCTTTGCAGTAATAACCATTTCATCTCCATATATTTCATAAAAATTTAGCTTTCTTTGTTTTAAAAGTCCAAATACTAGTGATACAAGTCTCTCCTGTCAAGAAGAAAATAAAAAAAACACACTAAAAATATCAAGGTGAGGACAAGAAACAATTTTAAGAAATTGCACAGCAGTAAGAAAGTTCACGTATCAAACACATGGTGAACAGGATTTAGATCAGTGCAGCGACTTGAGACTAATGCCATGATTTAACTATACAAAGTTCCCTGGGGCAATACCAGCTAACAGAGTCCCTTCCTCCCAGCCCCTTTCATGCCTGTTCCTCAGCTGTGCTCATCCACTTGGGCTTAAAACCATGGATATTTCTAAAGATTAGTGATTCTGAGCAAGAATGACCCTAAATACAATTGCAGCAGCACAAGGGAGAGGCTATCACATTGCAGCACAGATGTAGGAAGAAACTATAGAGCAGAAATGGGAATATTTAAGTGCTATTGCCATTCACTGTATTTCAGGAAACCCATGGATGAAACAAGACGAAACAGTTAATAAAGTCTAGCAATTACTGAAGAGTAGTACAGGCAAAATCCAGTAAAATCTTTTCCTGGCTAGAAAGCAATCACAATAGCTTAATTTTCAGATGTTCATCATCTTCAGAGGAATGAGGAATATATATATATACACTGCAAATGAAGCATGTATTCAGGGCAACCATATGCTTGATATAAGCACTCATAAATGCATAGGCAGACAGAATGAGAACAACATGCAACTATCAGCTTTCATTGCAAAACTGAAATTCTACAGCCAAGTAGATAGGAGAGTCTATGTTCTTTTCTACTTACATGTTGAGGTTCATGAAGTGAACTCAGTATACATTTAATCAGAGAAAAGAGAACTGATTATTTTGAAAAAATACAGTAGGGCTGGATTGCAGTTCCATTGAGTTTAGTCAAAATTATTCCATTTTATCAAGCACAAAAAAAATGGGCGGAGGAGGTTTGGATGAGAAGAGAAATAGTATAAAATTGTAATGTTGCTACTAGGGACCTGAGTGAATTAGTTGGTGCTAATTAAGTATGTTAAAGATGCAAACATATTCATCAGACAGTTTATTTCAATAACAGACATACCTCTTCTAGAATTTGGCAATCATCTTCTAGGGGTCTATTTAAATCATTGCGAGCGTAAGTTGAAAACTCTGCAATCATCATTTTATCTATCAGCTTTTCCAGTTCACAAAGCTGTGAGCCAAGATGCCTAAGAAAAACAGCCATTGAGATATGAGCTAAATAATCAACCTGAAAATGAATCGTTAGTTCACAGTTGAACAAAATAACCACCCAGCAGGTAATTTCCATGCAATCAACACTGGCCTAATGAGAGGCTGAAATCTTTCACTTCTTAGAGCATTTTTCAGAGGCACCGTCACCTTGCAGCAAAACATATGGACTTGAATATGGATGGAGGGTAAAAATTGGAAAATTGGATGTAGGGCTTTTTTTTTTTTTTTTTTTGGAAGGTGCCGAGTACCTTTCTTCCCATTTCTTCCCAATGAAGTGAACCAGAACCAAGAATACTCAGCACTTCTAAGTATATAGCTGTTAAAAAGAAGGAAAACTTCTTTTCCTCAGCTCATCAGTCCGCAAGTTCTTCCACTTTAAACATTCGAGCTTTTGATGTGGTCACAGATTTAATTCACATGACTGAGATACAGTAATAGCTTTACATTACAGTATGGCTTTCAGAGAACACCAAGGAATTTTCAAATTTGCCATTTTTATGCTGTTCTAAATTAAAAGTATTTTTTCCATGTATTGCAGGTTTTAAACCGTATTTTGTAGACTGTTGTCATACAGAACCACAAAGGAATTTCTGATGTCAGAAGTGTCGACCAGTCTTGAAAAGTCGTGCAGCTAGAGAAACTTTTAGCAGAGTAAAATTAAAAGTGGGAATTTCAGAGGTGCTAAACACTTCGGGCTGTCCAACTTCCACCAACAGCTGAGAGCACCAAATACCTGTAAAAATCAGACTGCTGCTTTTTTTTTTTAAAAAAAAGACACTTTGCCAATGAGAATTAACAGGAGCTGTGACATTCTAGACAAAAAAATGGATACAAAATGGGGAGGAAGAACTTGCGTGGCTCGCTGGCTTTAATTCAGTGCTGGTGTAGCCGGACTGTTAGCTTGTGTAGAGTGGCAAAAATGTCTTAGCACTCCTTGGTAGGAGCACTGCTGTACCAACGCAAAGCTCACAGGATCTGGCCTCACAGCCCAGGCAGGGCAGAGTTGGCGCCGGGGTGCGAGGAAGCACGATGCCAGGGCAGCTTCTCTGTGCAGAAGCCCACGTGGCCAGCGCTGAGCTGAACTGAATGAATCTTGCTGGATCTGAGTTAAGCAGATTAATTTTTTTTAATTTTAAGATGACCAGTGATGTGTCTGCTTTTGAAATTGTTGGTCAAGAAGTGGCTGGAATGGACAGCGTGGACGCATTTCAAAAAGCTAATTTAAGCAAAAACAGCCCCTGGAAAATCCAAGCCAGTTGCATCATGGACATTTCAAAACAAACCCAACAGAAAAAAATAAAGATTATTGTTTGCAATGTAATGATGAGTTGCAAAACTTACTGCAGGACTAATACCCACAACACAAAGGTTCTTACTTAGGTAAGCAGAAAGATGCCCTTCAGTAAATTATTTCTGGAACTGTGCTTAACTACGCTGAAACACAACATAGCCTACCCTCTCAAACCTCAGGTATGGAAATGTCCAACAAGAGTTCCCAGCGCTTGCTGCCACCACATTGCCCGAGATGTTCTAGCCCCTAACAACAAAAACAAATCACTCCACCCTGAAAAACATGCAGGACTAAGTCAAACCTTAACTCATACTCCAGTGAAACACCTTGGCAATGATCACTTAAGAGATACCAGTCACACACCAGGTCCTTTCAATGACTGAATACTACACTTATGTAAAATTATGAGTGTAGCGTAAAAATTCTTTTAAAATGCACAGATGAGAACTATTTTACCAGTCATCTGTGGCTTGCCAGCATACCTGTGCAAAAAAAAAAAAAAAAAAAAAAAAAAAAAATCACCAAATCTCCATCACCCCAACAAGGATTGTGAAAATAATGTAAAAACTCACAGTACAGATTTGTAATTTGGTTATCGTGTAAGTATTTTTTTTTTGTAAAATTAACAAGATGAACTTGAAAAGGTTAAAGAGCTCTAAAACTTTAATTCTATCCTATAGCAGTAGCAAGCAGTAATCATACAGTTATGACTGATACATATAATCACTGGGGATATTAAGCTAGATTAAAGACACCAATTTATTACTTCACAGCACCATTAAGGTGCTTTCATTTTTTGCTATAACTAGAATCAAATTACATTCTTTTCTGCGTATAGCGTGACAAGAGGAGAATAATTTTTGTATATGGATAATCTGAATAGTTTTCTTACTGCTTTACATTGAATGATTCTGTGACATGACTCAATTTAAAGCTGTCTATTCAAAAGCAAATTGTACAAGCTGCCATGCACAACACTAAAGCAACAACTTTTTTTTTAAAAATAAGACACAAATTCTCTAGGGGAAAAAAAAAAAAAGAGATACTAATTATTTAGAAAAATGAGACACTGATTTAGAAGTTAATTGCTTCTTAAAAGAAATCAGGTATTTAACTCACTTGACGATTGCGGCATTCTTGTTCAGAACAAAGCAAGAACATCCACTTGGTATTTCTTGGAAAAAGCTGAAGTATTTGTGTATGGCATCAATTTAGATTTTTTTATTTTATCTATTTGTAAAAAACCAACATTCTACTGAGAAGTTTTATCAAGATCTCCATCTTTCCATGGCACATTATTTCTCCAGATGCGCTATGCACACAGGCCACTGTGAGACTTGGGAACAACTGCGCTCGGCTTCCCAACTGCACTTGCATCTCTGGTGGGGCTGCATTTAACTCACCTTTCTGAGCCTTTAATATCCAGAGCAGAGGGGATGTTTCCCACTTCCATCACTATTTTTAACTCTACCAAACCAACTAACTGAAATCACACTTTACAGATAAAATGAATAATTACCTGCAAATATGTTCCACATCTGAGTGTAATTTTAAAATAATGGCACATTCTTGGGACATCACGTATACTAATCACAATGACAACAGAATTGCGCGCTCTGCTGACATAGCATGGAGGTTACTTGATTGCAAAACACAAGTAATCCTGACTGATGTTGTCACAGAGTTGTAGAATTACACTCACTATCAGCAAGGTAAATACAAATGTGACTCAGCCAAGGGCTGTGCACCATAATCAAGTGGTTGAGAGTAGAAACAGCACAGAGGAAAGAAACTGCACTGAGGTGTCTGAAGATGGACCACCTAAGCTAAAAGAAAAAGACTAACAGCTTCTAACAACTTGCCTCCCAATAGTTTATTAACTCTTTAAAAAAAATTTTTTTTTTTTTAAATTACATTTAGAAGACTTTTTCTGAGATCTTTTCTACATAAAATATGAGTCTTTTTCTGAACCAGCTAGAAAGGGTGTTAGAAGAAGAGCTCATCTGAACAGATGGACAAGAGTAGTAACCATATAAAGTTCTGAACATTCATGTTACAGTAATTGAACAACTACCATGTTTTTATTATGCAGCCACCAGGGAACCACCAGGACGCAGGAACCACATAACCTCAAAACAAAACAAAAACCCCCCAGCATCTACTTATAAAACTAACTGTACAGCTCCTCAACTGGCTGATGCGAGTCTCAGAGCTGATTTAACATACACTGCTTCTGCCAGTATCGTACCACAGTGGCAGCTTTACATATGACACTTTTATCCTGTATACAACCGTTACGATAGCTTATTTTACATCAGCTAAAAGGATTCTGCTGTGGTAATACTCTTGCATATCACAGAGGACCTTGCCCAGTGCAGCAGCATCTCCCAGGCGGAGCTGTAAGCATTCACTGTTAACAGAAGCAGCCAGCATGGGACCTTGCACTCACTAATTCCCATCACCGCAGCAAATGGGTGAAAAAACAGTAGCAAGAGCAGCTTGGGCAGCACCTTCCCACTGTTCCTTCCCTTCCCAACTTCAGCAGCTCACAGAACTGGATTTCTCAGCCGGATGGAGCAAGAGGAAGCACCCCCTGGCCACTGTAAATACAGCTCTCCACAAGAGCAGACATGGTTGAACACGTCCCATCTGACCAGCTGTCAACCTCAGACCATGTTTTGGTCCATGGTCTGAGAGCTTTGCACTGGCAAAGCTTCTTCCAGCACAAGCACAGGCTGGAGGCCGACCTACTCAACACACAGTCCACGCATATTCCTGTAACACCACACGCCTATGTCAGTCACTAAAGACAGTTGCCCAGAGTAGCGCTGTGTAGCTAGAACTGTATCTCTGAGGTGCTGCGTGCACGAGGACTGCCAATCACCACTTGGAAACCATCTCTCAGCTGTGGGCTACAAGCCCTACAAGATGAAGGTCCAGCCACTGCTTGGCTTTCTCATCTCTGCACCCCTAAACCACCTGTAGACAAGAATGGACTACAAAGCTTCTAGACGTTAAAAGTTCATCCCCCCTAAAAAAAAAAAAAAAAATTCTCTCTGGCACATGCATTAGTGTCACTGCTTATGCCACACTTACATTTTGTACCTTTTGTACTATGTTCTCCAAGAATGAACAAACAAAGGTAAAACAAACCCCTTCAGCCAACATAATGTGCTCAACACATTCTAGCTCTTCTTGCATTTTATTGATTTCCTGGATGGTTACCTACCGGAAACTGTGAATGCCTTGAAGCTCTTGCTGTAACACCTCCTGTGTTGTTGCTATTAAGTCCAAAGCTCCAACAAACTCAGAAGTAGATAGCAGCAACTGTACCGTGGGTTGTGTTTGGTGTACAGTAGCCATTAACTTCAGTTTATTGTATGCTTTTATACAGTTATTTCTGGTGAGTGACAGTCTTAAAACTCGAAGGGATCCTTCACACATTACTTTATCAATTTTGGAGATTTTCTCTCTAAGTAATTTTACAGCCTGGGAGGTTTTCCTGAGGTAGTCCTGCAACTCATGCTGAGAGGTCATTGCATGAAAAAATGCTTCTGAGCGCAGAGAAATCTGATGAGCAATATTGACTTCCACAATGTCCAGATAATGGCTCAGCTAGAAAGAGGACAGAGGAGGAAAAACAAACAGCATTGTTATGACTTGGCAAGTTTATCACCATGCAAATCTGCTTTCAGGGTATTTGTCTTACTGTATCACAAGGTAATTTTGCTAATAAAAATTAAACCCCTTTGTCAGATTAGTAGGCAAATAACTACCCATTGTGGTTTGATCATTTGTTTTTAAATACGCTCAAAATCACTTCAGGAAGGCTGACTCAATGCCTCTCTTACTTGAAAATTACAAGGTAGAAAAGCAAATAATTTTCAAATACCCAAGCTCTTTTTCCACATGGTTGCACACTGGCACTGTTATAATACAGCCATTAACCAGGAGACAGCTCTGGATACCAGCTTGCAAGTAAGAACAGTATACACTTGCAAAAGTGCTATGTACTTTGGGTCACTGAAGTTGCTAAAGATGCAGCCCTTGGTGACATGGCTTTGGAATGGCTCTGTTCATTTAAAAGGCTGCAGCATCTTCTTTGTAGAAAAATCCTCAGGATATCTCTGGCTGCAGTTGTTTTTTGCCAACCAGGTGGAGTTCCTATTAAACATATTTCACGTGCACTGGCACTGTGGGATTCCCAGAGACAGAGTATACCTACACTTTTAGACCCTGAAATTCAAATTCTGTATGTCGAACAGTTACCAGACCACTGGGTTGGCCTGATTATTTGAGCTGTAAAAGCTCTGTGTTCTGGCTTATGCTGAATATGCAAACTCAAAGGACTGAGGCATTAGGATGCTCATCTGAATGCTAATACTCGGATGACCTGGTTTCTAAGAGGTGCCAAGCACTCAAACCTCATGTGAATTTCAAAAGGCCCATCCAGAGATGGAAAGAAAATCAGCTGGAAAATCTTTCCTTCTTAGTTATTTTCATCCTGCATTTATTTAACACTGGGGATTTATACAATATGCAAACCCATCTTTTTTGTCATATGTTTAATCAAAAGCATCCTCCACCAAACAGCTGTGACACACCTAGCCCACAGGAAAAGCTGAGACAGACTGTGACACAGGGATCAGAGAGGGTTATTATGGTCATTTATTTACGTGATTGTACTAACCAGATGCCCCAGGTCCCTTCACTATGCTAAGCAAGGTAAAACAAACAGAACAAAACCATAGTACCTGCCTCAAAGAGCTTACAGTTCCAACGTAGGATAAAACATAGAAGGAGGTAAGGAGGAAAAAAATGTTGGGGGAAATTGTTCAAGTAGAGCAGCAGCAGTCCAAAAGCACTAATAGCCTAAGTACATGTGCTTAATGCAGATTTTTCCAAATCCTGATGAAAAATAGTGCCTGGAGCTAAGAATAATTATGGCAGCAGGGTGCCTGTTTACACACGCTAGGTGTAAACCTCGTGCAGTTCAGAGCCTTTAAAAAGTAAATAAAAAAATTTGCGCCCGTTTCAGTAACATGAAGCAGTGTAATAATTTATTTATCAGGCATGTGTCTTTCGAGGCAACAGAACTGTTTTATACTCTTTAGGTATTTTTATCACCTCTCCAAAGAAGTGCAGCTCACAGCTATTCAAAGCCTTATTTTTACTCCACTGCAGCAGAGAGGGTTCTGGGTCTCCTTCGCTCAAAGTCCATGTTGAGTGTCCATTCTGCTGCTGCCAGGTTCTCTTTGCAAGTTTAAAGCATAAGCCAAACACTGCTTTTTCATCTTCAGACAGCAACTGCCACAAGAAACTCCAAAGAAGTACTCCTCCAACTACAGGTGTGGAGGACAACCCAATGAAGGATCAAGTTAGCCTCCAGCAGAGCCTGTCTCTTCCTCCTGACCTGGAGGGAGAGGAGGAAGACTAACTCCTGGAAATTTGGAAACATCTTCCAGAAGATCTTGTGTTATTTTTTCTTAAGGCACCTCACTACTTTCCCCCTCCCCCAGCTCCCAGAAGTTTTAGTAGGTTAAACAGGAAGGAAAATTAAAGTTAGAAAATCTACATAATTTGGAGTCTGTTTTCTATAAGCATTTTGTGGGTATTTGTACCATAAAAATGATTATTACGGTATTTTCTACACTATGACTATATAACTAACAATAACAACAAAAAAAAAGACCAAGTAAAGACTTCTGTTTCCAACATGAAAGAAACAGTTCTGCTTTCATGCTCTTCAGTGCACTCAAGTCCTTCGTGAAATGCAAAAATGGATCAGTGCAGATGACATGACAACAAAAGCTAAGAGGAAGCTCCTGACATACAAAGCCTTAGGATTCAGTATTTCTTTTAGCACAGAAACCACCGTGTCTTGAATCTGGAGTTTTCCTGAGATGCGAGAAAGCAATAGTTTTAAACAGCGTACAACCTCTAGCTTTCCCTTGTCATGGAATTGTTCTTCCTCCCTAACAAACAGCTCCACATCTCTGAAGTTCTCAATATATACCTGCTTCACGAAGTTTTAGTGGTCATGAAGAGCCAATTACTATGCCATATACAGATTCTTTTTTCCAGATTTGATATACATTTATTTAGCAGGGGGAAAAAAGTTCTCTTTCAGTAAGATAGGTTAACGGTTGGACTTGATGATCTTAAAGGTCTTTTCCAACCTAAACAATTCTATGATTCTGAGATACTTCCTGCATTGCTTACTAACAATCTGCAGCCTGATGTAAAATGAGAGATAACAAAGCTCACAACCATGGTATCTCAACAAACAGTACAGAACAGCAGCAATGGAATTTCTCTGTAGTAATAGGTGTGATGGATAATGGCATCTTGTATCAAAGTTGTACCTTTTCTTGAAGTAACTTGGAGGAAGCTGCGTCACGATTTCCTTTTCCACCAGCAGTACTAAAATGAGACCATGGTAAAACGGCATTAAATGTTAAGGAATCTTCCAAGGCAAAATCTGGTTTCATAAAAATCTGAAACAGAAAAACAAAAGAAATAAATGCACCTCTCACCCCTACATTTTCCTCCCCAGTTTAACATACCTCCTGTCTCATGAAGCTAACAGGGACCTTATTTGTTCATTTTTCAAAAACCAAGTGTTCATTTATCCAGGCAAACAAATTCATTCCAGACCTTATAACCGATTTATTTTACATCTTAAAAGCTTGTGTGATCTGACAAAGTCTTATCTTCCTACAAGTCACAGCTCCAAAATTACATGGGTTATCAAGCACCCAAGATGATCTAAACATCCTGAGCGTGAAAACATAGGTAGCATTAAACTGCAGGTGGGTCCTCTAAAGGATCAGAGCAAACGTTTTTCAATAGCAGGGATATCCTACTGCTGATGTGCTCATTTCTGGGGCCATAGCTTCTACCAGACTGAGGATCCAGCCAGCTGCCAGGGTGCAGCAAGTGCTACCTGGGAGAGAACAGAGCCTCAAGCTGATCTTCAGCACAGTGCAGCAAACGTGCTAGTCACAGAAAGAGTCAGTAACACGTAACATGAACTCTACATTATCTCAGAGAACTATTGCTCTAAAATTCTCTCTGATAACCTTACTTTTTATTTGATTGATAAAACTTGTACAAACCTTGAGCTTCCAGGCAGACAGTAGTACCCTTTTGCCTGTATTTAGCAAGTGTAATTTTAAAAGGTTCAACACAGACTATAGCATCACACCACACTCAAACATTCTTGTTTCCTGGACTTTAAACATTGCAGTGACAGCTATTCAAGTAACAGCCTACACGACTGGCACAGACATGCTGACCCATGTTAACACTCTGACTTCTTAATGTACCCAGAAAAAAATTATTCAGACTGAAATGGAATCTGGAGTTGTGTCTTTTGTCAACCTGTCACAAAAAAAACGTATCATATACACTGCAAGCATATATCCAAGAGGGCTTTGCTCAAGGATTCAAGGAGTTACACCTAATGCTAAGTTGTACACTATTGTCCTGGTTTCAGCTGGGATAGAGTTAATTTTCTTCTTAGTAGCTGGCACAGTGCTGTGTTTCGGATTTAGGATGAGAATAATGTTGATAACACACTGATGTTTTGGTTCTTGCTGAGTAGAGTTTACACTAGCCAAGGACTTTTCAGCTTCCCATGCTCTGCCAGGTGCACAAGAAGCTGGGAGGGACCAGAGCCAGGACAGCTCACCCAGACTGGCCAAAGGGCTATTCCATACCATATGACATCATGCTCAGTATATAAGCTGGGGGAAGAAGGAGGAAGGGGGGATGTTTGGCATGATGGCGTTTGTCTTCCCAAGTAACCATTACGCGTGATGGAGCTCTGCTTTCCTGAGGATGGCTGAACACCTGCCTGCCCATGGGAAGTAGTGAATGAATTCCTTGCCTTGCTTTGCTTGCGTGCACAGCTTTTGCTTTACCCATTAAACTGTCTTTATCTCAACCCATGAGTTTTCTCGCTTTTACTCTTCTAATTCTCTCCCACATCCCACCGGGGGGGAGCGAGCAAGCGGCTGTGTGGTGCTTAGTTGCTGGCTGGGGTTAAAACATGACAACTATGCAATATTCAAGCTTCTATCAAGCTCTTCAGTTTCCTTTTCCTCCTAGAACACAGAGTGGCTAATTTTGCCTAGCTCTGAGGTTCTAACTATTAAAGATTAAATAATTAATGGCATTTTTATTCTACGTTAAGAGAAAAATCAAGGCCACAGGAAACAATAACAAAAGGAACGAAAAAGCAGATTGTTCTTAGTTGTAAATTCTGAGCACTGCGGATCCTCTTGAGAATCAGCTGAAGTAATCAGCTTGGACAAAATTTCTACAAAGAAGAGAGTACATTCATATATTCAAGACTACATGTGAGAAATCCTTATAAAAGCTTAGAGTGCACAGGAACCATACCTTAGGTACTTGTTCCAGATCTGTCCTGGATTTATCTAAAATGAAACAAAATACAAGTAGTCATTCATGAGCAAACAATGGAAAACAATTACCTTGATCACTATGAAACCCTATGAGGAAGTTTTCAAGACAACGGTGCCAGGTTCCTCACAGGGAGGGGGCAGGGAACAGTGGTTATAAATTAAAACAAAAGGTTCTGACTGAACATGAGGAAAATCTTTTTCACCATGAGGACAATCAAGCATTGGAGCAGACTGCCCAGAGAGGCTGCTCTCCATCCTTGGAGGTTTTCAAGGCCTGTCTGGATAAAGCCCTAAACAGCTTGGCCTGACCTCACAGCTGAACTGGCTTTGAGACGGCAGTTGCAGTAAAGACCTTCTTAAGTCCCTTCCAACCCGAAATATTCTGATTCTTTGAAACACTCCGTTGTCCTTTGTAGTTTAGGTCTCATGCTCAGAGTATTCAAAGGTGCTCACACTCGGCTGCTTTGACAGCTAAAATGTTAGTCATACAAAGCAATCTACTTAGCACTTCACATTCCTTAACACACTGGCCCTTGCCAGTTGATTGAACAGTAAAAGGTCCTTCTAACATCACCCCAATTTTAATGCTCCAGATTGAAGCTGCCCATATGATCACTTCTGCACAGCACTGGGAAGATGGATGCAGAAAAGCTGGCAGAGTCCCGAGCACACTGAGCAAGTAGCACAGAAGTAGCCCTTCCCTTGAAGTAAGCTAACCTGACAATTGCAGAGGGTAAGATAGTTGAGCTGGGAAAAGAGGTGCATCGTTGTACCCCAGCAGAACTTGAAAAGGCAAATTCAGACTTTTGAGGTTCAGCCAAAATACCCTTTTCCTCCCCTACTCATTAACTTAGTGTGCATCACGAAGAGGGGGCACGCTGGAGGCCAAAAAAGGCAAGGAATTTAGAAACAACAAGTCCATACCTCAGCTGGACGGTCTACTCATCCCTGACAAACATGGTAAGTGCTACATCAGCATTATCTCCCACATTTCACCTCTTTGGTTCTTACTTTATTTGCTTGTTACTTTATTTGTATTGAAATACAAAAGGCAACCTATGCTGCTGTCCTCAGTCTTTGGACAGACCAACTCTTATGGAAGTGAAAGGCCAAGTCTTGTGGGCTGGAGTTAGAGGAAGACAGGCAACAGTAACAAAAGAAACTATAGAAAATAAGGAGTTTCAGTTTACCAAATGATGCTTCTACTAGGCACTGTCCATCTACCCAAGAAGCTCTCAGTTACTTTCGTGACACCGTAATTTTCTCTTTTTAAAAACAAAAGCCTCTTTCAAAATGGATCAAGAAGGAACTTTTATTTTGCAGTATGCGCCACAAACAGACTCATTCAGGAACAGCTATTCCAAAATAACACCAAGTACAGAGAAACCCTACAGAAGGCCTTCCTTTTGCATGGAAAAAGAGGAAGAAAGCCGACTGGAAGAACTTGATCAAAAGGAGTAAACTACTGCATGCTTCTTGTTGTATTACCTGTAGACATTGACACAGACAAGCCTGATCAAACAGTGATTGGCAAATGAACCCTTTTATGCTAACATTTTTGAGAAAATAAATTAAATTATATACTTAAAGTTTGCTCCACGTTATATAAGTGTTTCTTTTCCTTTTGCTCATCTTTTCTTTTTCATTTTGCTTCTCGCCTTCCTTTGTCCAGTTCCATATTAGCTGAACTACTTCCATAAAATCTTGAAATTCAGCCTTGCTACAGCTGCGGACACCAAAAAAAGTTTGCCAGGTAGTCTTTGCTAACAGCAATCAGAGAAATACTAACCAGAGAACTGGCCAGAGTGGAACTTCATGAAGTCCAGCACAGGAAAAGGCAAAGTCCTGCACCTGGAGAGGAATAACCCTAAGCACCAGTACACACTAGCAGTCTAGCAGCTGGAAAGCATCCCTGCAGAGAGGGACCTGGGGTCCTGGCAGACAACAAACTGACCACAAGCCAGCAGTGCACTCTTGCGGCAAAGCATCCTGGGCTGCATCAGGCAGAGAATTGCCACCAGCTTGAGGGAAGGTGAGCCTCCCTCTCCACGCAGCACTGGTGAGACATCTGGAGCAGTGTGCCCAGTTCTGAGCTCCCCAGTACAAGACAGACCTAGACATACTGGAGGAAGTCCAGTGAAAGGCCACAAAGATGATTAAGAGACCAGGGCATTTTTCATAGGAGGAGAGGCTGAAAGAGCTGAAACTGTTTAGCCTGGAAAAGCCCAAGGGGGATCTTATCAATGTTTTTAAATATCTGATGAGGGGCTGTAAAGACGACAAAGCAGCCTCTTTTCAGTGGTGCCCAGCAACAGGACGAGAGGAACCGATACACAAAAAATTCCATTTGAACGTAAGGATGTGAGGGTGGCCAAACACTGAAACAGGTTGCCCAGAGAGGCTGCGTAATCTCCATCCATGGATAAATTCAAAACGTAACCGGACACTATCCTCCCGTAGGTGACTCTGCTTGAGCACATGGGTTGGACTAGATCACCTTGAGACGTCACTTCCCACCTTAGCCATTCCGTGATCCTCATGGCAGAGAGACAGGAATGGCCCAGTGCTGCCATTCTTCATTGCAAAGTCAACAGCTGCTAGCAATTTGATGCAACAGTTTCAACAGATCTTAAATAAAAGGAAGTTAAAGAAAACACTGCCAGGGACATAATGACCTGCCATGAATGCAAACATGCCAAGGAAAAGTTTAAGAGCAGGTATCACAAGCATTTTGACCTATAAAATATCAGCAGTGGTCATGAATACTTCTAGTCAACCATGTCTGGGTTTTCAATTATTGTTCACCAGTAGTTATTTTTGAACATGAAGCCCTTGAGCAAGTAAAGGAGATGATCAGTATGTTATAGTAGCTATTAAAGAAATTACTTTTTAATGACTAAAGGAAGGCTTTGACTGTACCGTGGGTGTGTAATAGAGTCCTGTCGAAGGTATCTTTAGGAGTACAAATATTCTTGCATCTTTCATGAACCTTCTCTCTCTGTAAAAGAGAAAATATATTAAAGAATTACTTTGAGGCTTTAAAAAGATTTTTTTCTTTGAAAAAGAACATTCAGAACATTTTTAGTGAAACATACTGCATTACGCCAAATAATTCTGACAAGTTCACAATAATATTTTTTTCCTCTTAAAAGCTCAGATGATGTTTGTCCAGCTGAAAGGTAACACAGGTTGAAACTTTTGGTCTGTATTTTGTTTTTTCAGTATCTTTACATATCAAGAGAAAACGAACACAAAAGTTATTGAAGAGGTGTAATAACTTCTCTACATAACGAGTTATAACCATACAGCAATTGTAATTACATATCCAAACGTTTATTTGCTGTCTAATCCAGAATCACACTAACACACAATGAATGCTTTTTCATTACTAAATTAAATCGGATCAAAGTAGAAATTGCTTCCACATCTTACTAACGAGTACCTTGATGAAACCATGTATCTTGTTTCATCATGCTGAGCTTCAAATTTTATCCACAGGTGTAAACAACACCAGAAACCATAGCGGTGAGAAATTACATTTCCAGAGAACACCGATGTTAGCTAGATCTCTACTAGAAGCTACACCACAGGTCACTTCCCTCTTCCTAAAAACTTCTTTCATTTCGCAGTCTTTCATTACACTCTAACGGATAAGCTCCTAAACATTTTAAATGTTGAATGCATGAACTAATGGGAATAGTTCAGTTACATACTTTAATTGTGATTTACATAAGTAACACTTCTTGCAGCTAATTCTGTAACAGAAAAAAAAAATAAGAAAGTTACAAACCAAGGAAGCAGAAAACAGTCGGAGACTTCTACGTGTTCTTTCAGTTAAAAAAAGAAAGAATACTACATACTTACTGACACCTGCATTTTTAAGAGTTTGTAGAAGTCTCCTACTGGTCCTGGTGTCCTTAGATGTAGCTTAAACTTCCCTGTTACAAAAGAAATCATCAAGATAATAGGCCTATTTATAGTTTAAGAACTTCACGTATAAACGTTTACATTAGAGACTCTTAAAAAATATCTCCAAGCCTTGCAGCACATAGGCATGTCTTATATTTGATGCAAAGGTCTCAAAATGCTATGTTGCACTGTAGAGCCCAATCGTTAAACAATCCTTACAGAAAAAGGATTAATAATCAGAAAGAATAAATGGGAACTGTAAGCCCTGGTACAGAGCACAGTATTCAGAAATACAACTATAAAAAAAAAAAAGAAATTGCCTAGAGAGAATTTAGACAGCATTTTCCACACTATGAATACTGAGATTTATTATAAAACAAGAAATGCCTAATGAAGAGTCAACAAGCTCCGAAGAGCAAATTAATTATCAGCTAACTGTATGATGACTACTAACAGGGACAATCTCTAATTAGAACAAGGATCTCAAATCTCTTTCTGGTCCCTAGTACTATGTGCATCTAATTTTCCTTTCTTACCGGAGTGATTTCCTGTTGGTATAATGCAAAATGTTCCTTGGTGATCTGTGGGAGGTAGAATGAAGGCGTGACTTCAGTGTCCACAAAGTCCACTCCCCATGTTTTTGTAAAGAAATCAGATTCCCTTTTTGCTAACCTAGGATCATTTAGTGCTGCTGGGAGATTGACTTTGGAATGATAAATAGTCCATCTGTGCTGATCCACCACTAGAGATGGGCTGTCACATAAATTACTGGGATCACCTGCAGCACAAAAGACAAGACAGTTTGTTAAGGTGAGAAACTGAAAAGTGTATTTTTGCTAAAATGTCGTTCTTAAGCAAACCGTGTTTCCACAATTACATAGTGGATCAGAATTATCTATGTAAAAGACGCATGGTATTCTCCTTCTGCAACACTTTAACTTCTATCAGATTAACCAACATGAGTTTTGAACACAGTGGTATATTCACACTCATTAAATATATTTAGCTCAACAACATTAGCTTCTACTGAAAAGAAAAAAATTCCAACCACAAACATTTTTAATAATCTGAACTCGATCAGAATGACAGTTGAAATTCATTAGCATTATATTTTGTAATTCTTAAGATCCCACCACACCCACGCCTTTTTATAAACTAAGCTTTAGTATACCACAACAGCTGTAACTGTGACAAAAACCTAGTTTTATAATAGCACTAGAGACTCATGACAGTGCTAGAGACAGGTCCTGGTCTCTTGCTTCCCTCTGCAAAAGGGAGCTGGGGTGTTTCACAGAAGTAATGCAGCTAGACTCCAAGCACGCTGGACAGGTCTGTTACAGGCTCTGACAGAATACACCCTCTTCTTGCATGTAGTATGGCTCATAGCTATAATGTGGAATCACACAAGCAAAATCCCATCTGTAATGTGGACATCTAAAAACAAGCTGCAAATAGGAAGGCTCTCCCATTGCTCCAAAGGGACACTGGGTGGTATAAAGCAGAATTATAGCATCCTTTGAAATAAGACTATGGCTTAGTACACTACACCCAGTATACGAGACAATTTGACTGAACAATTGTAAATAGATTAGCAAATTTAACTGCATTTTCACTCTCCTTGACACCGATATTACCTGTAGGTTCCTTAGGACACACATCAGGCAGTGACTGCACAGGTCGGCAACGTTTTGTGGCATCCATTTCCTTTTTAAAGAACGCATCACTGCTGTTTGACTGAGGCACTGGTGAAGAACTGTGTCTTGATGCCATTGCATAAAATCACCACTTGATAAAAGCTAAGTAAGAAACAATAAATATCAAAGCTTTAATAAACTTCTGGTTACAGACTGTATCAAAACAATGACACTCCATTAGCTATACAGTATTTTTTTTAACTGCAACACTAACTGACATATTTCAACATCAACAGGGAAAAGTTTACTTTAAACACAAAAATAAAAGGCAGAATGTAACTTCATAGTCTGTTTCCTCCCACACCTCCAGGTTTGGAGGATAGCTTGTTCTTGCACACAGCACCAATAAAATCATACATCAAAAAAAAAAAAAAAAAGTCTTTCAGGTGCTTCTGCCTTTCTATTGCCATAACTATTGCAGTCACAGTGCACGCATTCACAGTGGAACTTCCTCACAGAGGCCAGGAAGCTCGGGTAGACAAATGTATAGCTTTCCACCTCCTCTGCCCTCCTGCCTACCTACTATCCTGAGTGACTGCAGGGAGCAGATCACCTTTCGTATCTGTGGAGGCGCGCAACACTCAGTGCGGTTTAACCGCAGTGCATTGCATGCTGCAGTGGAAAAGGTTAACAGGTGCAGGGGGGATATGCTGTGCCCCCACTTTGTTGCGCTGCCTTAATGTTATGACCCCAGCAACAGGAGGCGCACCGTTTTCTCCAAAGGAGGAGGTCTCCAACCTGTGTTCGTGGTTCAGCCAAGCCCAGCAGCTACCCACAGATACAATATCTCATTAACTATCTGTAGTAACTGAAATCATTATCACATTTCAGACAAATCAGAATCTGAAGAATACGAGCATACCATGTGTATCAGAAAAGCATGAGCACATACTATGCACAGAACATAGACATCTTTTATCACTTGAATCAGGAAAATTGGCAATTCAAGTTTTCATGGCTGTCTAGTAAAGTAAACTAGAGTTTATTTCATCATAGAAAGCATTTGCAGAGAGAAGACAATTAAAACACTGATCAAAAAGCTCTGGAGTAAGAAAAGTCCCACTAATTTTCAGTTTAATTTTAAGCTCCCAATTTGAAAATAAACAGTCTTAAAAATTTTACACCAGGGCTAATGTGTTCTTTCCACCTGTAAACAAAGATGCATTTCCATCAAAGTATTGGTTGAGTCATTAGTAAACTGCAGAACTATTAGAGGTTTGAGAGTTTATTAAAACATCCTCGTGATGTACAGCTCAAAGAGTGCCTGTTCAAAGGGACCGATCCGAATCCTCGCCTTTAAGGAGAACACATCTAGCAAGATCTTAACATTTAACTACCAACCCTTAAGGGATACCTAAATTACTTACTACCCTGTGAAGGAGCACAAAAAGATAAAAGGCCTATTTTATCTTCAATCGCTGAAGCAGGCACCAAGGGATGGTTGTACGTCACTGTGTCAACTTCCAACAGCATCACATATATTACAGCAAATCTCATTTGGAAAAGAAGAAAAAAGTTCTACTTTCTAAACGAGGTTGGAATTGTCCTACAAAACAATTCGAAAGACGAGTTAGGATGTGTACAGCTATAAGAGCATCCCAATGAACAGGCCCATAACAACTAACAAACACGTGTTCTGGTCAGAACTCTGTCCACTGGGTACCATTCCTGATGTTCACTCGCCTCGCTCCCTTTCTATCCGATAATACAGCAAAACAAGGAGGACAACGTGCTTCCACTGTCATTTTTAGAAGTGACTTTTAAAAGGGATGAAAATAGACCACCAGAACCCTCTCTAAAAATGCTGCAGAAGGACTGAAAATCTGCCTCTCGGTTTTTCTTGGGAGGGGATTCCCTTCTTGCTTATAGTAGAAAAACTTCTTAGTCGAGACGGAGAATGGGAGCACTAATGGAAAACTAGAAGTAGTCAGAAAGGGGAAAAGCCTTCCCAGACGTCTGACAGAGCTTCCTTAAATATCACAAAGCACCAGACTCTCTCCCCAAAATGCCCCAAAGAAAACTCTTTCACTACTACTTGTTACATATTCATATTCTTATGTTCTTCCCTTGACATTTCCAAAGCAACTTCTTCCTTTATGAAGCTCTTCCCTAATGTTTTGAGGTGTTTTTGTGAAAAATCTAGTTTATGATAATGACAGAACTCTATTGTTTTAGTATTCTTAAAAAACATATCCAGTGCTAAGTTATAATGATCAAGTCTCCTAAAGGCATACAGTAAATTTATCTGCACTTGGAACTGCTTCAAAGTTCTGCATTTGCAGTTTTTCTCCTGAAAAAGCCTCTGTAATATGACACACAGTCTGCTCTAGCCAGATGTATGAGCAACTAAGACAATTTGTAGAAAGCACTGAAATCTTGTACTCTTGCTAGCAAGTCTTTCATTAAACCTCTTTCCTTTCCCCATAACGAGGTATTGCCTAAAAGTATATTCTAAGATGTGAATTGTCTCAACTACATAAATCTCAGTGGCGAAAATGCTAACTGCATTATGCAAGTGTAAGATTTGAAATAAATTTAGAAGACTGGTTCAACACCTCAACTTCTCAAAAACAAACTATACCTACTCTTGCACAGGTATTTTTATTACTTATGACCATAAAATATCCACATTGCCTTTGTACACTGACAAATCTTAAAACTGAATGAAAAGAGTACAATAAAATATCAATGCAAGCAGTAACCTTCATACTATCGAGTGGATTTCAATAAGATATAAGGATTCACAGGCAGAGGCCTTCTTAAATGGCATGCAAGATGATGCTGTACTAAATTATTCATAGTTAACAGCTATTCTAGTAGCCTCATAAGTCAGGACCTTATGGATAATTAACCTCACTGAACAGCCACATCTGCACAGGAATAAACCCATCTGTACTGCCCAAAACCAGGCATTCCTCAAACTGCAGTCCTGAAATTAGCCAAGTAAGCGCAGCTTCAGAGAGAGAAGGAAAACTGGGCGGAACTACCTGAATTAAATTCAATTTACAAAGGAATATGTGACAAGTCTGTACAAAGACAAAAATCCTGCTCTATACCTGGGCCCTTCTGGTATGGTAACCTTGCAGACAACAGAGAAAGTTTCATTCGTTCACCAACAGAACAGACGTTCCTTGTGCTACACTACCAAACATTTTATAGAGAAACTAATCTATAACCAGCCTTCTGAATCAGCATTTTTAAATACGCAACAAAATATAAATTTGCTAATTTAATCATACTACAAAAATATGAAACTCAATGTTAACATAGAACTGCTGCAGAATATTTTAACTCATTCAACTTTAAAAGCAAGAGAAACGCAGCTAAATGTAGTTATCTGCACAAGCTGTGCAAAATGAATTATGAAATGGTGAGTACCCTGAGCATCCTACTTCGAAGAGCAAATGGGCAGCAATAAGAATATGCAACTGTGTAACTTAATGACATCAATATTTAAATTATATACAATTAAAACTTGGTTAGATTAACTCTGTTCTCTCCAGTAATCACCATAATTTACTCACATTTTGTGTAGCAATGTGTATTAAACTAACACAATAAAAAAACAAAACAAAAACAAAACACTTTAGGGGTTAGATACAAGAGCAATGGTGGAAATAACCTACAGGATTACAGCTATATTTGCAACATGCCCTCAATATATTAAATCTGTTTTGTACACACTGTATTAATTTCCTTAGTTTAAAAAAATTACATTAAATTACACTGTCACTGTAATGACTTAATATCACTTAAGTTAAATATTAAAAAAAATTTTTTAAAAAATCAACCATCACAACAATGGAAATAGCTTTAATTATTTGAATTTATGGTATTCTTACAGTCTGAACACATAGAATCATAGAATGCTTTGGGATGGAAGGGACCTTTAAAGGTCATCTAGTCATGAAGATTAATATTTCATAGTCAACAATCTTACAGCTTCCCCTCTAAAATAATCCATGCTCAATAACATGCTTAGCCACTATGATATGACACAGTTGTAAGACATACAGCATGGAACAAAATTACTGTGATGACAAATGTAATAACCACATGCTTGGATACTGTACTGTCAGCAAAGTAGAACATCTGTGCAGTTAGTAAGGTATTAATCACACGAATTTTAAGAAGTTACTTCTGTGATGACTACTCTCTGACTCTTGAGTTTCACACCCAAGGTTTCAGCAGTTAGAAGAGCAGCACAACAAACAACAAAGAGTATTACTCAGAAGTAATTGCACAGGAGGGTTATAACTCTTGAGCATGTGCTTGTTTTTCTAAGTATTAAGACTTGCACGAAGTTCTTCAGAAACTGCCTTTCCATATTCTCAGCATTATTTGCACGCTTTGTTTTTCAGATGGTAAGTCTTTGCTACCAAAACATCCAGTATTATCTCTATATAAACACTAATATTAAAGAAGGTGCAAACTAAACCTCAGCTATTCATGGATATTAACTTCATATTTCCTCATTTTGGGGCAGTTTTCCATTAGTATTATCAACCAATTTTCTATTTCCTACTTAAGGTAACAGCTTTACATGAGTTAATAATTTTTACTGGGAATTTTCATGTGTACACACTTCAGTTTGTAAAGCTGTAATTTGTATTAACAATACAAATTAGAATTTATGAAGCCAGCACAATCCCTGCAAGGTGCCTGAAGTCAATCTCAATTTATGCACTAAAGAAACCCGTATTTCTCCTTTCTCTGCGCTCTCCCTCCCAAATGAAAATAAATCTACAACCTACTAGTAATACCTTCAACTTAAATTGGTAGTTATGATAAGTTAGCTGGTACTACAAGGGGCACCCAGGAACATGGAGCATATTAGCTCCAGCCCTTCATACAATTCATAGAATCTGGTCTCCAACCTCAATTTTGGCTTAAAAATAGTGACGTCTCAGAAGAGACACTAAGCACCCAGGAGAAAGAGCCCAGGGCTTCCACCTGACCACACACCACTGAGCAAGTTCTCCTTTAAGTATTCCACACTGTCTATGATGAGCCACACTTGGACACCACTAGGTGAGGTACACTCTGCATCCCAAAGGTAAGATGGGGAGAAGTTTCTCTGTGAACATGAACGGCATGCTTAAGTCCCTGATGCTTTTCATGGCTTTGTCTGGCAGCAACAGAGTGAGATCAAAACATTTTAAAGTACTGTTCTGGTTACCCAAGACCCTTCGGAATAGAAAACCATCAGACGCCACCCACAAGTCACACTGAAGCAAAAATATTTCACCATTTCTAGAAGAAGTGATAAATACCAGAGATACTTACTAAGGAAAAGGATACCAGAAACATAACCAAAAGAGAAAAATGCACAAAGGATTCCTTCCAGGACCTCGACAGCCAACAATGTGCCTGTTATTGGTCTGATATGTTTACTCTGTCCTCAAAAGTTTAGGTTTCCCACTCTATTATTATACAGCTCATTTTGCTAAATCAGCAGGATTTAAGCCTGTAACAAGGAAACCATGGTATGAGCAAGTACACACCACCTTTGTAAGACAATGTGAACCAGCCTGGACTAAGGCAAGCTTTCAATTTCTTTCAACCAGCTAATTCCTCGGCCTGAAATTGCCATGCTTGCCCCTGTGCCCCAAGACAGCCATCCCTCTTTCAGCAGGG
Organism: Nipponia nippon; assembly: GCF_047370975.1. Taxonomy (NCBI): domain Eukaryota; kingdom Metazoa; phylum Chordata; class Aves; order Pelecaniformes; family Threskiornithidae; genus Nipponia; species Nipponia nippon. Next base: position 11,422,008 of record NW_028262358.1, on the reverse strand, counting down.
GAGCCGAGAACGTTAGCTTTCAGCAGAAATGTTGAAGCACTTTCAGAGAATGAGGTTAAGGCTGCGGAAGCTGTTCTGCTAACTCAAGCTCTTTCTGAACACCTATTTCCACCCTTGGGTTTTAGATTAGGAAGCAGATGATTGTCAGGGGCATGATGAGGCTAGAGTCGGAGGACAGCTGCGACTTGTCTGTCCCCATGGCAAGCCGTCTACATTTGGTGCACACTCCAACACCAAACCTCCTTACACAACTTGGAGAAAAGTCTGTGTCAGCCCGGCCTTTCTGAAAGCCTAATAAATATACATATATTTGTATTCACGAACACACGTGTATTTCAGTGCATTCTGCACATCTTTTAATAGTATCCCAAATCTCATGTTCCCACACTGAGGGCATACCTTCTCTGCAAAGTTAGCATGAGCAATGAGCATCCAGATTAGCCTTGCTGGGATGAAAGCAACCTGACAAGGAAGCTATATATGCGTTATCTGTGTTTCTCATCAGCCCTGCTTAGCCACATGTGCTGTTAGGATCCAGCATATTCTGTAATTCCTTGGACGGTGCTGAGCTGAGCCAGACTGTGCTACTTTCTCAGCCAACTGCATAATGGGGACTGTGGAAAAGCAAGAATACTTGAATAGCTTAAAGAGTAATGCCATCACCCTCCCCTTGTATCGTCTCTTTCATAATGCTGTCTCAAAATGCTCTCCTCACACGGGGAAACAGGCAAGGAAAAATGTAATCTGACTACAAGGAAAGAACAGGACAGCTGCATCCCTACTGCAAAGCACTGTGGGTAGACTACAAAGCCAGGGTAAAACAGCATCAGACTTTCATATTATTATATTTCGTACTGGTTTCTTTTGCCCTCTCCAACTTTAGTTGAGCTTTAGTTCTTTAAATAAAAGAATAAGATCCTCTGAAAAAAATTACCCCCAAAAGCCCCATCACTGAACAACATATTGTTATTCGAATGCATATACGCACAAGTTATTCAGAATAATACACAACTGTAAACATTTTGTCAAAAACCAGAAAGCAGTTTATCTCCCTATAGACAAACTATCTTAAAAGTAGTATTTCACTTTTATTCAGGTACTCAATAAAACAATTAAATGAAACATCTGTGATATACCCAATACCAAACGCACTTCCTCTCATCCAGAAACCTAACTTCCGAATGATGAACACTAATTTGAAATTGGAAGGCAGCTTCTGTGCTGGAGGAACAGACCTTCCTACAGCTATTTAGATCATTATGTGTCAAGTTCTTCCATGCCAGGGGTTGTAGAATCATTCACAAACAATTACATAGCAGTAAAAATATACATCAGAAAAGAAAAGGCCTTGTGGTTAGTTGCCCACACTATCACACAAGGTAAGAGCGAAATTTCCTTGTATTCTTTTTTTTTCAGGCATCAGCATTACAGTGTGCATTATCCCCTTGGAAAATGGTGAAATATGAGCATCTCCCATAGCTCCAGAGGTACATGCAGATGAACAAAGACCAAGGAGCCCCGTCAGGCATTCCAGCTAGAAGTCTGTCAAAGGCAGAGACTGCGGAGCAATGACATTTTGAGGTAAGGCAGAAGAACTGCACCAGCCAGAGCAAAAATTGCAACACTAAGCTCCTGACTTTACGAAAGGGGTTTCACAGAAGCTGACGGCGATTTGCATCAACAGCAAGTTTCCCTGTGCAGGCTCTCCGCTCGCTATCTTCAGTGGGGTTAGGCTCAATTTGTTAATCTGAAACTAATTTTCTAAAAACGTGATTTTTCATGAGAATCATGTCTTCCCGAAGCCCTACCAAAGCCCTGAACAGCTGCACTTAGCTATGAAAGAGCCAAATGAAAATATTTAATAGTTTTGACATTATGCAAAAAGCTGAGACCAGGGATTATCCAAAAGCAGGCACAGCATACCTCACAGCAAGTCTTATCGAGTGGTCTTGACACAGGATGCCAGCCCACTAGTGGGAGGCAGTAAGTCACTCTGTAGGGCAAGTACTCAGCAAACAAAACCATCCAAACTTCACCTTGGTGAGCACCAGAGAGTGCCACCCATGTTCGTTCATAGTTCTTGTAGTGTTAGTACCTGCCCAACAGAAGATCAAATGAAACAGATCACCTCTATTCACATCACTTCCTTTTCATCCCTCGAATAGCTTCCGTTTACAAGAAGAATAAATATTTCTATAAACGTAAAAAACAGTATGGTTATGCTACATTTAGAATGCCAAAAAAAAAGGAAGGCCTTACACCACTGCTTACAGTAAGTGTGTAAAACCGATGGGTATTCTCTGCCATGTTGCAAAGCACCAGATATGCTACTCCAACTCTAATAATCTTAAACATGCACACGCCCACGTCCAAAGTGGCTCCCTTCTTTGCTTTAAGAACCAGATTAACAGTTGAAATATCCTAGCTTTTTCTCTAATCACAGATGAGTATTTTGGAACATCTGATCTGTAAATGGATCTGCCATTTTTGAGTACGAGGGAAATGCATTAAGGATTCTTCACCTTTTGAAAAGAATACTTGGATCTTTTCTTAAAACCTAGGTGAAGTGGGTGCAAAAAGTCAAAAATATGGGGAAGACAAATCTTAGATGCGCTGGTAAATATTTCTTTGGACTTAATCATATGAGGCCCCAAAATATATATGTAGAACATCCATTCATGATCACCCTTCTCTCTTTATGCTATATTCATAAAACAAAATGAGGAATAAACAAAATAAAGTGTTTAAAAAAAAAGAAAGAAAAAAAAGAAACAAAAACCAGAAGAAAACTGAGCCTCCCAACTAGAAGCATGACAAGATGTTGATGGTCCTTCACTCTTCTTCTTGAGAAACTCTCCGCTCCTCATTTCCCCAAAAGTCTGAAGAAGGAAAGCAGAAGTGGCTTCTACACAGAGTTGCTGCCCCAAAAGAAGAAACGATACTGACATAATTCCATTTCCCAACTTCTTTGCACTCAAACTGCCAAAAAGCAAGTCTGCGATCTACTCTCTCTAGCAGCTCCTAACACTTCTCAGGCAAACAATATTCCTGTTCAACCTTGGAAATGTATGTCCCCTTCTCCTCCCATGAAGCTTGTGCTGTCAACAGGAAGGCAAAATTCCTCCACACCTGCACCAGACTCCTACTATGGAGAAAGACAGTACTGAAGACACAGGGACTCCCAGGACAGATCCTATTACTGACAAATGGGACGGGAGAGGTAGAGCTGCTTCTCCACACGCGGCCTTCAGACCTCACTGGTGAGGCTGCCCACGCGATGCACAGCAGCTTTTGCTTAGACAGCTGTAGATCTCCTGTCAATTAGTTCATTTTAGGCATTGTTTTCCTACCCAACAGAAGCACCATCCTATGCCCAGCGGATTTCAAAGTAACTATAGCTTTTGTCTATACTACAGTTTGGGAAAGAGTCACACTGGCTCTCAGGCTAAAGTAGCAATTATTGCAGCCACTACAACAATTAACGTACTGCAGTCAGGTTTTTTAGTAAGAGCATTTTTTTCACAGGGCCGCAAAGCAGCTGTGGTTGCACAGGGCCACAGCTGCACAGAAGTCCATAAGACTACTTCTTGCTCAGGACTCCATCAGATAGGGTATAGGTAAGACGGTGAAGCCAATACGCTACCTGTGCTTTAAAACTCTCAAAACCATACGTGCAAATCTATAATCAAGTAAATATTTTTATGTACTTTAAAATAGCTACTTTACACGTTTGGGATTACTCGATGGCCTGTAACAGAAACCCTAACTACTTAGAAAATACAAGAAGAACAGAGAAGGAAAGGAGAATAAAGTACAAAGGCCAAAACTGGACAAAGAGAGAGAAAGTTAGTTTTTTGTTGAAAGTGCAGGAGGTCAGTATCTTACAAACACACATGGGTATTTCTCTCAACAGGACATACTGCGTTTGAAAAATTACAGTAAGGAAAGGTAAGAAACAATGTTTGTCTATGTGCACAATTTTAGGATCGTCTATAAACCCAGGAACCATCGCAATCCTAAATGGCTTTTGGAACCAACAAATCCTTTAGCCCTCCACATCCCAGTCCATCCCGCCTGCCGTTAACGTGGGTGTCATGTGCCAGCGTTACAGAGGAAAACCCCAAATACTTGCTCCAAACGTTACTTCCATGCACCAGGGCCGACGGCTTACAAATCCGTGGCCGAGGAGCGTGGCACCGCCACGTGAGGAGCCGGCCCTACCTTAGCAAGAACGCACTGGGAGTATCGCCGGGAGGCCGTCGTCATATCTCTCCCCGTCGCATCATACGGAAAACTGCCGGGTCTCGGAGCCCGGGGAGGGCGCGTCGGGGACCTGCAGGAGAGAGCCCACATGAGAGAGGGCCCTGACGGCCGTGCTCCGGGCGGCCCAGGGAAGCCTGGCTTATTACTGACACTTCCACGCACGCTCAACGCCCCCCTGCCAGGCACAGGCACCGATTTCAGACACCGCCCGTTTCCCACCGGGGGTTACCATGGAAATACAAACCGTAAATTTGCGGAAAAAAGGGAGAAGCGGGCGGCCACCCCCCGCGCCTCGAAGTTGGCGCCCCTTCCCTCACGCCCTCCTCTCCTCCGCACGGCCCAGGCCGCCCCCCGGCCCTCGCCCCGCGGAGGGCCCGGGCCGCATAGACAAAGGGCAGCCGGCAAAATTCAACTTTCCCGGCCGCTCTCCGGGAGAACCCCCCCGGCCGCGGGCGGAGGCGGGGAGGCACCTGCACCGGCGGCCTAGCGGCGGGCGGCCGGGGAGCTCCCCGCTGCCTACCTGCGGCGCCGGGCGGGCGGCGCGGCCTAGCGCGGCGCCTCCGCGGCGACACGTCGCTCCCCCCCCCCCGCGCAGGGCGGCGCAGGAAGCGGCCCGGGCAGCGGCGGCAGCAGCGGCGGCGGCGGCGGCGGGAGGGGCCGAGGCACCGCCTCTCCCCGCCGCCCGGGGGAGGAGCCGCCGCCGCGGCCGGCGGAAGGGGCTGCCCCTGCCCGGCCCCGCCGGGGCTTGCGGTTCCGTCCTCGCGGCGCGGGGAGGCTGCGGGGCTGAGGTGCTGCCGTCCCAGCCGGGCTGGGGGGACCCCCGCAGTGCCCGCCGCCGTCCCGGGGGGCGAGAGGCTCCGCAGTGCCCCGCGGCGGAGGCGCCGGCATTTGAGAGGCCCCACAAGTACCCGACAGCTCCAGCACCGCCGTCCTGAGGTGTGAGAGGCCCCATGAGTGACTCACAGCCGAGGTGCTGCCGTTTGAGAGCCCCCCCGCCGAGTGCCCCACGGCCGAGGTGCCACCATTTGAGAGTCCCTACAAGTGCCCCACTGCTACAGCACCACCGTCCCCGGGTGCGAGAGGCCCCCTGAGTGCCCCGCGGCCGAGGTGCCGCCGTTTGATGGGCCCCACAGAGAAGGTGCTGCCATTTGAGAGGCCCCACAAGTGCCCCACGGCTACTGCACTGCCATCCTGGGGTGTGAGAGGCCCCGTCAAGCGACTCATGGCCAAGGTGCTGCCATAATCATAGAATCATAGAATCGTTAAGGTTGGAAAAGACCCTTAAGATCATCGAGTCCAACCGTTAACCTATCACTGCCAAGTCCGTCACTAAACCATGTCCTCGAGCACCACATCTATCCGTCCTTTAAATACCTCCAGGGATGGAGACTCAGCCACTTCCCTGGGCAGCCTGTTCCAATGCTTGACCACCCTTTCGGTGAAGAAGTTTTTCCTAATATCCAACCTAAACCTCCCCTGGCGCAGCTTGAGGCCGTTTCCTCTCATCCTATCACTTGTTACTAGGGAGAAGAGACCAACCCCCACCTCGCTACAGCCTCCTTTCAGGTGGTTGTAGAAAGCAATAAGGTCTCCCCTCAGCCTCCTCTTCTCCAGACTAAACAACCCCAGCTCCCTCAGCCGCTCCTCATAAGACTTGTGCTCCAGACCCTTCACCAACTTCGTTGCCCTTCTCTGGACACGCTCCAGCACCTCGATGTCCTTCTTGGAGTGAGGGGCCCAAAACTGAACACAGTACTCGAGGTGCGGCCTCACCAGTGGCACTATCACCTCCCTGGTCCTGCTGGCCACACTATTCTTGATACAGGCCAGGATGCCATTGGCCCTCTTGGCCACCTGAGCACACTGCTGGCTCATGTTCAGGCATGTGTCAACCAACACCCCCAGGTTGAGGCACCATCATTTGAGTCCCCACAAGTGCCCCACGGCCAAGGCACCACCATTTGAGAATCCCCACAAGTGCCCCACAGCTATGGCACTGCCATCCCAGGGTGCGAGAGTCCCCACAAGTGCCCCCACGGCCAAGGCACCGCCATCCTGGAGCGCAAGGGGTCCCCCACATGCCCCCCAGCAGTGCCCTCAGCAGGGGGAGCAGGGTCTCGTGGTGCCATGGAAGCCTCGTGTCTTCCCTCCACGCCAGCAGTGAGCAGGGGAGGGGAGCCACAGCAGCTGCTCCTGCACGGGTTTTGGCCACGGCCTCTGCGCTGCGCAGCGCTGGGGAAATCATGCCAGGTGGCCATGGTCACGCTCAGAGACTTTCATCAGGCGTTGTACCCAGCAATCCACTGGCTGGTAACTTCTTATTCAGACTTATATTTTAGGCTGTAATTCTTCATCAGGCCACAAAAGATGCTGAAATACAGGGACACGTTAGGTCTTAATTAAGCAATAACAGTCTCATGCCTGATCGTGCCTTAAACACACTTAAATTCTCAGCCATAGTCCTGCAGCAGTGAAAAAAAGATATCAAAGCACAGGGAGGCTCTGATTAATTAATAGAAGTAATTCCATTTGTGTTAATGAGCAAAGGCACGTGAGCACATGGCTATAAGCCGCATAAATGCATGTATGTGGAAATCCATGGGTTCACACCCTGGCTTGCAGATCACTAACTCATTTCTGTGTCTGCCTCTCCACTGACACCAGCCAGACTGGTGTCACCCCAGCTGGGCTGAAGATGTTTTTTTGCTCCTCGGTAGTCGATGTTGAGAGACGTTTGTTGGGTACAATTTGTTTTGCAGACCCTGGACCAATAAATCCCAAACGGCCATCACTGGGATCAGGTGCCTGGGAAGTTACAGGTACTCTTCGATGGCTTCCTTGAGAGATGTGTCTGACCTGACCTGTGTTCACCGACCCATGTTCACCCTTTGGCTCAGGATGCTCCTTTGTCAGGTAGCAGGCTCCTGTCTTCAGCTTTTCTCGTCACTAATGTACCAATGGCAACAGAAAGCTGCTGACACCTGTAACAACCCCATACCACTCGCAGGTGCAGCAGGCTGAGCTTTTTGCAAGAGAAGGAATGAGTTGTAGATGCAGAAGACGGAATTGCGTACATACACATGTAAGATAAATAAATAGCAGGAAGAAAATACAAGAGAATCGTGGAGACACTTTGTTCCCCACACAACCCTGCATTAAGGACATTGTTTGCTGTGTTCCAGACACCGTCTTGGGGAAGCTGCATATTGTGGTAGCAGTATCCCATTTCGTTCCTCCCATCAGACTTAGTTTCCAACATGGCAAAAGGCTGTGTCAGGCTAAAGATATGCACTAGCATCGCTACCACAGGCTGTGAAAAGTTTATCACAAAGGATAACCAGATTCGGTACGTTTAAAGCACGGACCCATCAGCAAGCAAGCTGTTGTACATTCCACAGTAGAGGCTGTGGTTTCAGGTGTGCGGATGTTGTGCTCACAGGGTGAACAGTGTGCCCCTGTGTCACTTCAAGGCTGTGTTTTGCTACTGCTTTGCCTTCAGCAGCAAGACTGACACAGGTAGTCACACAGTTGCTTCTGGTGTCACACACCCGGGCTGCCATTTCCAGTGGGACTACTCTACCCCCTCACATTAGCACGGACTTCAGCACTAGGCTGAGTCACAGCTTTTGGACCCAGACATGGAACCTCCTGGGTCACAACTATTTGTGGGACCTGCTGTCCCACCCAGCACACAGCTATCTTCCTGTGGGGTTGTGGAGGTCGTCAGCTGCTAGCTCTGCTGACCTTAGGACACTGCAGAAAGGAACACCTGAGAGAAGCAGGTGGGAGGATTTCATTAGCATTTACCCTCAGAGGCCAATGGAAATTTGTGGCTGCAGTTTTCCTGCTTTCATTGCTTAATTTCACTTTCTTGGGCCACCACACATCTGGATGCACCCATGGGTCCCCAGGTTTCAGATTGTGAAATACTGAGTAATGCCATGGAGCACAAATAAGGATCTTAAGATGCCTACCTTGCAATTATTTCCCTCTCACTTCCCTGTCTGCAAGGCCCCGGATGGCCTGATGCTACAAAGCCAACAAATGCATTCACAGTCCACATGGAAGCGTGTGAACGTGATGGAGATCAGTCCAGGACCCTTCCCTGAGATAATCACAGCCTCAGCCCGCACGTCCTGCAGCCTTATTTGTGCAACATCACAATTTATTGAGGGCACAGGGAGCACATTCGACTCCATTTTATTTGCATATTTGATGAGTACAGCTGTTTTCTAGTAAGCAAAACATTCCAGCCCTGTTTGGAAGTGATCATTTCATGCCCAGATGGAGGTTTGGCTGTTTTTATTGTTGTTGCTATTGTTGATTCATGTTAACACCCTACAGCCGCAACAACTGGAGAGTGACAACTGCTGCTCTGGATCCCAAGCTTTTTTGCATCAGAATATTCTTGGCAGTTTTCACAATGTCTTTGTGGCTCACAACTCACACAGCACCTAAGTTTTCATTGCAAAGCTTATTGAAAGCACAGCTTAACGTGCTTCTACGTGGACTGAAGCGCTGGCTACTCAGCCTGGCCCACTGATTGCCATTCGCGTGGATGTGACAGTCTGGGAGACACTGACAGGCTGAAGTAGCACCGTTTGCTGCTTTGCATGTGAAATTGCAATGAAATCTGATCTCTTGTCTTACTCTGCAAGAGGTAACTGGTTTATACGATGAGTTTAAAAAGCAGAAAATGTGGCAGTATCAGAAAGAAATACTAGTTTAATATTATTATTGCTTCATAACTGTTGGCTTCAGTGTCAGTGGTCATGACCACCACTGCTGTGCTCTCTTTACATCCATTATACCTTTCCTAGACATGCTTTAGAAATTAAAGATGTACCTTCTCATGCTTCAAAATACCATCCTTGGCTTTCTGAGGTGCTGGAATTAATATCAGCTCAGCATAGCTCAAACAGGCTTTACTGAAAGCTGGAACAGCAAAAGCAGTAAAAAAATCATGTTAAATATTAAATGCTTGTTAGGAAGCCAACGGGAATTTCCCTACAGCAACCTGCAAACGTCACTCACAATATTTTTATAGCATCTTTTCCACTACCTGGCAGAAATCTCTTTGTTCCTAACAGACTCAGCCATGCTCAGACTGCAGGCACACATTCAACACACTCCTCATGGGGAAAATGCGGCAGCTTTTTTTTTGGCTTGGGGATCACGTTAGTTGGAGTCTATCTGTCTTCTAATCCCTAAAACATGACACAGTTGCAATAAAGTGAGAGATCATGAGCATAACATAAAACTGATCACTGTATATAGGTCCAGACTGCAGAAAGACTGAGTTTGCAGAATTTACACACGTGGATAAAGTCAATGAAATCAGAGAGGCCGTGGGAGGGACGGAGGCCGTGTTAGCCCTGTCCTCCGTTGCAGTTCTGCTTTGTGTTACTTACTGTTGCCTCAGACGAGCGTCCTCAGCCGTGTGGGTTGTGGATGGCATTGCTGCCAGCTGGCTAGGGGCATCCTTATAGCTCCTGCAAGCACTTGCAAGTGAGATGGAAAGTTTGGGTTTGCCCAAATCATGTTCATTGTTTGCTTTCAGTAGTCCGACTTTCTGGAAAGAGACCTGGGAGTATCTACATAACCACTTTCCACTGGCAAAGAGACAGATGGGAGGGGATGGGAAGGGAGGGGAAAGGCAAAAAGAAAGGGAATCCCCAGCAGAGGAGCAGCTGTGCGTAGTTAGTAACTACAGCTGCTGTTTTTGAAGGGAAAGCCCTTCCCACAGCCTCGGTGGTAAACCAAGTTTTCCCTCTCCAGCCCTATGGGTCAGCCTGAGGCTGGAGGTGAGTGCTGCAGTGTGGATACCATGTTCTATGCCTCCCTTGGATGAATCATGGGCTGATATACTCAGTGCTGCAATGTGTCTGGTCCCGGTCCGCAAACTGAGCTGGAGCCAAGCCCGGCTGCGCAGGACTGACCTCAGTGCTCAGCTGGTGAGGTTCAGATCTCCAGTCTTGAAGCATCTTCACCTCAGTCAGGGAGACGTCCTGCCAGGTTAATCTCAGTCGATCAGTCAGAGCAGCTTTAAAAAGAAATTTTGCATCACTCACTTAGCGTGAAATGACCTTTATGCAGAGGTGGACTTATCCCTCAGTTGACATTTGCCCAGGAAGTACTGATCTGGCTGAAAACCTCAGGTCTGTGTTTCTCTTTCACAAGGGAGGTGCATTCAAATCCACAATGATTAATTGTGCCAGAGAAACAGGGGAAAGCCATACCCTCAAAGTGACCTTTTAGCTATGCACCCTCCCATGACCTTTATTCAGGTGCAATGAAGAAAGACTTGTTATCTGCTCACACAGGAGAAGTAACGAATTGTTTGATTTTTCTACCTTAATTGTTTGATTTTCTACCTTATGCTTCACTGACATCTCCAAGTTAAATGTTGTTGCTGTTCTGCTGCATTTTCTATTAACAGCAAAGCCCTCTGTTCCCCTAGGGCAGAATAAACTAATGCTCCATGATATTTGTGGACCAGAAGGAAAGGGGGACAGACATGCAGTTCCCTCCTGCTGCTTGCTTTTCTAGCTGTCATCTTCTGGCTAAACACCACGGTGGCAGTAACAACGCCAGTCCAGCTGAAGATACCTTCTCCCCACCAGACTATAGGATACCCAGTGGGTGATTTCTAGTGACTTTGAGAAGAAAGGCTGGTTTACACCATAACAAACTTCCCGAGGGCATGCAGTGTCACTGGTCTTGTGAACTCTAGTATTCGCAGCCTGAACGTGCTGGCGGTTCTCTGCATATAAGAACGGCCGTTTCTTTAGCAGCAGAGTTCGGTGAGGAAATTGTGAGGCAGTCAAACATAGTTCGCTTGACGTGTTGTCTATCTAGCTGTTCGAGTACATCTTATTCCCATAAAGTAAGCTTTTACGGTCATTCTTCTGACTGTAAGATTTCAGTTATCTCTGCTTCCTACTGACTGCCGAGGGCCACGTCAGCTTTGCAGGAGAACGTGACTCAGTGCTGCCAGTGTATTACAGTGCCCCGGTGATATAAACCAACAAACATCCTTATTCCGGCACATGTGGGACATAGTCCTACAACGAGTCGCCTAGGTAAACAACTCCAATCCCCGGTAGTTTTAGCCAGGAAAATTTTTCTGCCGCTACTTTTTCAGATAGGTGAGTTAAACTGGCATTCTTGAAAAACAACGGAAATATATGAAGGTTTTTTCCTACACTCAGTCTGGTTCAGGAGTCTTCTGTGGAGTCTTCCTGGAAAAGAAACAGGGGAAACAGTGGGTTTTGTGATGTAGAAAATAAACAGTAAAAAGAACAAAGTAGTTTGACGTTTTCCCAGATACGGGAGAGTGCAAGAGACAATAAAAAGTAAGGAAATGCGTATTACTGCTCGGTGGCAGAACTGGTAGCCAACTGTTGTAAAAGCTGGGTTATCCCTAGTAATATCTGGGCTCCTTTCTTGGGATGCTATAGTGTTTCAGAAGGTCCTTGCTTGCAGGGTCCTGGTACTGCTAGCTTTCAGAAACTTTCACAGAAAACCTTTGCTCAGCTTGTATTGCAAGTAAAAAAAAATGAACATGGTATTGGGATCCATAAGGAACATGAGGGAAAATAATGATTAAACGTAGTTAGAGGTGCAGGTCCCCCAGGAACCCTGAGTGTAGTGGGTAATCTTGTCCCTAAAAGAGCAGCATTAAACAATGATAGGAACAACCAAACATCAAGGAAAAGCTCTCCTTGGAAGAAGCAAGGGTTATAAAAGAAATATGTAAAATAATGAATACTGCAGAGAAAGCAGATGGAGAGTTGCTGCTCCTCTTGTCTTCAGTGATGTGAAGGGATATTAAGACTGAATTTTTCATGCCAATAGCAGGGAAAACATTTCCCTGCCTTGTGTAAGTGGAGCGTGGAGCTCAATGCCACAACAAACCTTTCAAGACAGGAGCTTAGAAAGATGCAGAATGGGATAGCAGTTTCATAGGGCAACATTAATGGCTTTCAAAATGAACACATATGACAATTTTGAAGATTACTTTTCTCATGTCAACCAAATACTAATGATTAGAGCTCAGGATCAGACCCATGTAGCGAAGACAGATGACTGGCCCACCTCTGCGCTCATGGGCTACCACCTGACATGCTGTCTCCTTGCTAGAGGCAAGATACAGGGCAGGATGGGTGGCTGCTCTGACCCTGGAGGATAATACCCACATTTTCCTTCAGAGATGAGAACGAGCCGGGCCAGTACTGCATGTCAGAGTGCACAAAGTGTGAGAAGAAGGGGCCTGCAGGAAGAAAGGGTGGCTGGATCAGGGCAGTGGAGGTCGGTGGCTCTGTCTAGGACAGTTTCTTAATAGACTCCATCAAGACACTGTCAAAACACAAGGACAGCCCATAAAACAGGGATGCCAAATTTCTCCTGTTGCTCCTAAACAATATGGCATTTATTCCTCCACGTCTGCAATGGGAGCAGAGCTCCTCCCGGCTCTGTCATTCCTCAACACGTTAGACATGCTGCAGATGCACCTGTGTTTAATCCAGTTTCTTCTTGGTACTGCCAGTCTCCAGTAAACTGACTGCATAAAATTAAAAGCTCTTGCTTCTGTATCTGGAGTGAGCACATTTTATCAGATAGCAGCTTATTCTGATGAAGTGGAGTACATTAATACCTGAGTCATCAGGGGCTCTGGCTTTTTTTATGTCAGCTTTCCAGGCTAGCTTTGTTATGTGCAGCGCTCCCTTTGAATTCGGCCACTGCCACCCCGACATTACAAAAGGAGGGATTCTAGTGGGATGCTTTCAGGGAAGTGTAATGGGAAACAGTCTGGTCCGAGTGGCGACTCCAATATCGTCAACCACGGATTCAAACAGGGCTTCACTTTTGAATGAAACGGTGAGACGTGAAGTTATTGAAAAACACAACAGGAGATTCTCCTGTTTGGCAACAAGGAATCACTGTGTAAAGGCCAGGCGTGCCTGATGCGTATGGAATTCACCTACAGTGTTTGCTTAAATCATCCACGGGGATTAAGATGCCTTATCAAGCCCTCCAGCTTTGATAGGTCTATGCAAGACTTCTCCTTTTGCAGCCTGTAGACTCTTTCTCTAATCCTGCTGCTCTTTGAGATACACCTGAAGACGTTCCTCTCTCTCTCTCTCTCTCATCTTTTTTCTGTCTACGTCTCGCCCTGTGTTTTCACCAGTCTGACCCACACCTTTGTGCTGCTGACAAATATTTACCTCTCTTTTATTGGCATCTCTCTCTCTCTGTCCGCTTCTACTATTTAGGCTTGAGTACCTACCATCTTGATCTGACCATCTCTTCAGCAGTATTTGATGTTAGACCTTCTGACAACTGTAACAAAACACAGCCAAAAGTAAATTATTTTCCTTCCCAGATCTCACTGCTTTGAACCATCCTGGCATCCTAGAAGCAGCGGAACATCTTGTCTTTACTGGCTTTTACTGTATCAGGCACTGTCTGGCAAAGGGACGGATGCGTGCCTACAAGCAGGCAGACAACAGACAACCCAAATGTTTTAAAAACTACATCTCCTAAGTACATCCTTTTCATCTGAGCATGAGTGAGAGGAGGTGTTTGATTCTTAAAGGACTCCAGGAACATCCGTCCACCGGAGCTGCCACCCCACAGCCACACAGTAAATTTCTTTTTACAAAACAAGCAGGGTGTCAGGAGCTCCTGTCCTTTATTCCCACCTTTTTCCATGCAAACTTGTTTATTTGGAACAATTCTTTCTGGCCTCTCAGTCTGTCTTTACTCAGGCAAACTAAAAGCTCTTGTTTCTGAGATTACTTGTGAGTCAAAAATCTGCAGTTTCAAAGCAAGTGGTGATGTGGAGTGAGAAAAAGTACAGAAAAAGCAGACCAAGTTGGTGATGTCTAAAGAAGGTACCAAGCAAGCAGGGCTGGGATCTTAGGGACTTTCAGAGATATGAATTCCATTCTAGTTTTACCACAGGGTTCAGTACAGATTTTGTTTTAAAGGTCAGAAATAAAGGCCCTGAATTATAGATGTTTTTAGACTTTGCTCTGCTCTAGGTTGCAAGGTCCACCGGTAGAGGGTACAGCCACAGGAATCCAAACCAAGTAATGCAGAAGCAGCCAAGCTAACTCGTTGCTATCTTAGGTATCACACACATACCACTGAGAGGAAAAACACACACCTTTGTGCATTTGAAAATTCTACAGCTGGGAGGCTGTAGAAGTACCATGGGCACCTAGATTAAACTGAGGGAGCAGCACACGGTCCCTTCATAGCAGGCTCCCCCAGCCTGAACGGTGCTACCTGCATCGCTGCCTCAGTCCCCCTCTGCCCATCTCTGACCATGACTGGAAATAGCAGGAGTTAAAGCAGGTGGGGACCACAAGGATGGTTCTTTTCCTCTAAGGGCGTGATTTTGTAGGGATAGGTAATAGCTGTTATTAGGAGAATGATCTGTGTGGAAAGCATCAACATGCTTTTGAGCGCACAGTTCATCTTCCCTTGTCTCACCTTGCTTCTATCCTAAGCTCATCACAGCTTCAACGTGACTATTATGATTTGATTTAGGTCAGATTTATTTCCAGCAACTGCTTTGTATTACAGCAGATGGCAGCCTTTCCCCAGATTTCCAGAAATGAAGTGTATGTGGATTTCAGACAACCCATGTCTTTTCTTGGCTCCTGGTGTCTGCTTGCCACCAGCAGAAGCCTCCGTAGGAACTGAGCAACTGGATCGAAGAAGCTAGAGATAGAAACAAGACTGAAATCACCTCCTTGCATTTGAAGGGCTTGGCTCCTCACCAGAGGTCTGATCAGCTGTTGCACCACCTCTTCATTCATCTAGGACGATGTTTCCCTTCCAACTTATATCAGAGTTCAAGATCAAAGTAATTAAAAATCCACGCTAATTCATTTCTTCACCTTGATACCACCACATAACAGAAAATACATCATATTTTGTGGGTAGTATGTCAAAAGCAAAGTGACATTTTTCACTGCTTGATTGAATAAGGTGTTCGTGCCATATTAAAAAGCACCTCTGTTAAACGACCTACAGCAGCTGGCTGAATAAACTGTGGTGTGGGCGAGGCCTCAAATTACTTCATCTGCTGGTGACTGTTCAAAAGAGCCTCAGATATGCTCTGTGGATTCACCCAGCCCTGAAAAGCAAGGAGAAAAGTGATCATCACTCTTCGGTCCTGCCCCTTTTTATTCCCTGCTCTGAGAGCCAGAACAGGGATGCTTATTGGGACAGGGGTTTTTGAGACAACCACAGGCACACCAAGCTCTTTCTAATACCGTCTAGACCCTGTGGAAGCATTTCTTACTACCACATGGCAACTGCCTTGTCCATACAGTGTTTTTATACCTACCTGACCGGTATGAATCGGTCCTAGTGGTCTGTTTCACAAGCACAAGAGAGGTGCAAAGATGCCTTCTTCTGAGAGGTTGTTCCTGATGCAAACACAACACAGATTTACTTCTATGTAGGCTCTGCCTTCAATTTCTACTTTTTATCCTGCTTCTGTTCTCACAAAATATGTTAATGGCATCCAGATGCTTATTAACACATTTCATACTAACAACCAGGAACAGGAAATACAGGCCAGATGAGGAAAAGAACAGCTTAAACAATAGTTACAAGAGATGGGAGAAATTCAGAGTCAGCAAGGCCGAGTAAAATTTACTCTGGAGCCTTCAAGAAACTAATCAAATGGTTGTCAGTGAGTGACTTTATAAACTCTGGGGACAGGAGGGGTCCCACAGGACCGGAGAGCCTATTCTCGATATCTAGGGGGACATCCAAATACAGCATTAATTAATCTTAAAGACCCATGTGATCCTAAAGCAACTGCTATGGGCTTACAAAACCAAGCCGTGTCTAACCAACTCCATTTCTCTCTTTGATAAGGCAGCTGGCCTGGCAGCTAGGAAAGGGAAGTCACAGGTGTGCTGTATCTTCACTTGAATAACGCTGGCTCATGCAGCCACCAAAGGAAACGGTCTAGACAATGTTACTACGAGGTGAACAGGCGAGTTGTTTATGCTCAAGGTGTAACGTTCATCACATCCCTTGGTGCGTCCCTGACAGCCACTGCCATGCGAACACTGGCTCCTGAAATCTGGCCAAAGAGGCAGGAGGTTGTGTTTCTGTGCGTGTACCACGAGGGATGGGAGACACGGGGAGAAAGAGTTAATTTCACATGGGAAATCACCATCAGCAAGGAAATGACCCCAATTCCCTACGTTATACTCAAAGTCTTGGCATTCACATCATCTTTTCCTTACACGACATGCACGCCACCCACCCCTGGTTCAGCTTTTAATGAAAGAAACACTTAAAATATTCTTCCACCAATCTACCCAGCCCGCAGAAACTGTTGTAGACTGCTGCTTATATCTGTCCCTCAGAGAAGCCTTTTCATCCCTTTGAAAGCTGCCCTCTTCTTTCCCAGCTCTGTAGAGAAATCTGGCTAACTAGAAATCTCGAGGCCATTATACTGCAGTTCTCCCATCTTCCTGGATGCATTCATTATTAATAGCTCATCATTAAATTTTAATAAATTGAATATCAGAGTTTTAAGGCTTGTTAGGCACCTTTCCTCCCTTTTTTTTCTTCTAGATCCATTTGTCGGACGAGTTCATTCAGTGTCATGCAGGGGAAGCTGTCAATCGATAACAGGCATACCTTTTGCAGAAAGTTGTAATGTCTTTATTTCCAAACTCTGCAGAAGTGCTTGGAATACAAAAGCTGTTGCTTTGAGTTGTGTTTTTCTTGTCGTAGTTTAACCCCGGTTGGCAACTAAGCACCACACAGCCGCTCGCTCACCCCCCCGCAATGGGATGGGGGAGAGAATTGAAGAAAAAAAGTAAAGTGGTTTGAGATAAAGGCAGTTTAATAGGACAGCAGAGGAAGAGAAAATGGTAATAATAATGATAAAAGAATATATATATATTCTTTTATCTTTATGATAAAAGAATATATATAATAACAAGTGATGCACAATGTAATTGCTCACCACCCGCTGTCCGGTGCCCAGCCCATCCCCAAGCAGTGATCACTCCCGCCAGGCCAAATCTCCCCAATGTATATACTGAGCATGACGGTGTATGGTATGGGATAGCCCTTTGGCCAGTCTGGGTCAGCTGTCCTGGCTGTGCCCCCTCCCAGCTTCTTGTGCACCCGGCAGGGCGGGGGAAGCTGAGAAGTCCTTGACTAGTATAAACACTACTTAGCAACAACTAAAACATCAGTGTGTTATCAACATTATTCTCATCCTAAATCCAAAACACAGCACTATACCAGCTACTAGGAAGAAAATTAACTCTATCCCCAGCTGAAACCAGGACAGTATCCACCCCTTATTCTATACCGTATACGTCATGTCCACTTTCCAATACGTTCCAATTAATCACCACCACTTTTTCTGTCTTTTGATATATACACAGAGATATCCTTCCCTTAGTCTAAAGGCCATCCCTCTAAAATGTCCGTTGAGTTCATTTAGTCCATGACTTCGGGCTCCATCTGTTACAGCAGTCTTTCATGGCAGGAGAGATGGTGTGTGGTGTTGGATTGTTGCATGCTGAAGCCAGTTCTGGTTCCATCACCGCCACACTTTGCTCGATTTCATCAAAGTTCATTCTTCATTAATCTGGGTGATTCTTACTGTAATACCATTGATATGGTATATAGCCAGCTTGATTGGCAGATCCCCTTGTGTTGACTAACCAGGTGGCCTTTGCTAAATGTGTATCCCAATGTTTGAACGTCCCAGCACCCATTGCTCTCAGTGTAGTCTTTAACAGTCCATTGTATCGTTCGATTTTCCCAGAGGTTGGTGCATGGCAGGGGATGTGCTATACCCACTCAGTGCCATGCTCTTTGGCCCAGCTGTCTCTGAGGTTGTTTCAGAAATGAGTCCTGTTGTCAGACTCAGTTCTTTCTGGGGTGCCATGTCACCATAAGACTTGCTTTTCAAGGCCCAGGATAGCGTTCCAGGTGGTGGCATGGGGCATGGGATATGTTTCCAGCCATCTGGTGGTTGCTTCCACCATCGTAAGCACATAGCGCTTACCTTGGTGGGTTTGTGGGAGTGTGATACAGTCAATCTGCCAGGCCTCCCCATATTTATATTTCAGCCATCGTCCTCCATACCAGAGAGGCTTGAACTGCTTGGCTTGCTTGATTGCAGCGCATGTTTCACATTCATGGATAACCTGTGCAATAGTGTCCATGGTCAAGTTCACCCCTTGATCATGAGCCCATCTATATGTTGCATCTCTTCCTTGATGGCCTGAGGTGTCGTGGGCCCACCAAGCTAGAAATAATTCACCCTTATGCTGCCAGTCCAGATCCACCTGAGCCACTATAATCCTAGCAGCCTGATCCACCTGCTGGTTGTTTTGATGTTCTTCAGTGGCCTGACCCTTGGGTACGTGAGCATCTACGCGACGTACTTTTACGACCAGTTTCTCCGCCCAGGCAGCAGTATCTTGCCACAAGGCAGCAGCCCAGGTGGGTTTGCCTCTGCGCTGCCAGTTGCTCTGCTTCCATTGCTGCAACCACCCCCACAGGGCATTTGCCACCATCCATGAGTCAGTATAGAGATAGAGCACTGGCCACTTTTCTCATTCAGCAATATCTAAAGCCAGCTGGATGGCTTCCACCTCTGCAGACTGACTCGATTCACCTTCTCCTTCAGCAGTTTCTGTGACTTGTCTTACAGGACTCCATACAGCAGCCTTCCATCTCCGATGCTTCCCCACAAGACGACAGGACCCATCAGTGAACAGGGCATAGAGCTTCTCATTTTCTGGCAGTTTGTTATACAGTGAGGCCTCCTCAGCACACATCACCTCCTCCTCTGGCGATATTCTGAAATCCTTGCCTTCTGGCCAGTCCATGATCACTCTGAAGATTCCTGGGCGACCGAGGTTTCCTATTCGAGCCCGTTGTGTGATCAGTGTGACCCACTTACTCCACGTAGCATCTGTTCCATGATGTGTACAGGGGCTCCTCCCTTTGAACATCCAGCCCAGCACCGGCAGTCGGGGTGCCAGGAGGAGCTGTGCTTCAGTACCAACCACTTCTGAAGCAGCTCAAACCCCTTCATATGCTGCCAATATCTTTTTCAGTTGGAGTATAGCGGGCCTCGGATCCTCTGTATCCCTGGCTCCAAAACCCTAAGGGTCAACCTCAGGTCTCCCCTGGTGCTCTCTGCCAGAGGCTCCAGGTAGGGCCGTTCTCCTCAGCTGCGGCATAGAAGATATTTTTTGCATCTTGCCCTGCCCGGGCTGGCCCAAAGGCTACTGCATGAACTACCTCCTGTTTAATTTGTTCAAAGGCTTGTCATTGCTCAGGGCCCCATTTAAAATTATTGTTCTTCCAGGTCACCTGATAGAGGGCTTATGATCAGACTGTAATTTGGAACATGCATTCTCCAAAAACCCACAACGCCTAAGAAAGCTTGTGTTTCCTTTTTGCTAGTTGGTGGGGACAGCTGTTATTTTGTTGATCACATCCACTGGGATCTGACGATGTCCATCTTGCCATTTTATTCCTAAAAAATGGATCTCCTGTGCAGGTCCCTTGACCTTACTTTGTTTTATCGCAAAACTGGCTTTCAGGAGGATTTGGACTATTTTCTTCCCTTTCTCAAAAAACCTCTTCTGCTGTGTTGCCCCACACAATGATGTCATCAATGTATTGCAGGTGTTCTGCAGCCTCACCCTGTTCCAGTGCAGGCTGGATCAGTCCATGGCAAATGGTGGGGCTGTGTTTCCACCCCTGGGGCAGTCGATTCCAGGTGTACTGGATGCCCCTCCAAGTGAAAGCAAACTGTGGCCTGCACTCCACTGCCAAAGGGATTGAGAAAAATGCATTAGAAATATCAATTATGGCATACCACTTGGCTGCCTTTGACTCCAGTTCATCTTGAACTTCTAGCATGTCCGGCAGTGCTCAGCGGCGGCATGACTTCATTTGGGCCGTGATAGTCTGCTGTTAGTCTCCACTCTCCATTAGACTTTCGCACTGGCCATATGGGACTGTTAAAGGGTGAGCGAGTCTTGCTGATCACTCCTTGGCTGTCCAGTCAATGAATCAGCTTATGGATGGGAATCAGGGAGCCTCGGTTGGTGCGATATTGCCGTTGGTGCACTGTTGTGGTGGCAATCGGCACCTGTTGTTCTTCAACCCTCAGCAACCCCACAATAGAAGGGTCCTCTGAAAGACCGGGCAGGGTAGACAGCTGTTCAATTTCCTCTGTCTGCAAGGCAGCTATGCCAAAAGCCCACCGGTGCTTTTTTGGGTCCTTGAAATACCCTCCCCTCAGGTAGTCTATGCCAAGGATGCACGGGGCATCTGGGCCAGACACAATGGGATCCTTCTGCCACTCGTTCCCAGTTAGGCTCACTTCAGCCTCCCATACAGTCAGCTGTCAGGATCCCCCTGTCACTCCAGAAATACAGATGGGTTCTGCCCCTTCATAGCTTGATGGCATTAGGGTACATTGTGCACCAGTGTCCGCTAGGGTATACTCCCTTGAGTCTGATGTGCCAGGCTATCAAATCCATACAGTCCAGTAAAACCAGTTGTCCCTTTCCTCCACCTGGCTGGAGCAGGGCCCCTCTAGTCCTGATTATAGCATTTGTTACTCACTTCTTGTAAGTACAAGTCAGGAGTTCCTTCATTAAAACCAGGAGTAAGATCAGCCCTTCTACTCTGTCTGGGGAACTGCCCACTGGAAACTGGAGCAGCAATTTTCCTGGAAGAACTCCCTTGTGTAATTGTTTTTCCTTGTAACTCATGTATCTGTGCCTCTAGGGTCGAGGTAGATTTTCCATCCCACTTCCTTGTGTCCTCTTCATGGTCACACAGGTAAAACCACAGGGTGCCCCATGGTGTGTACCCTCTACATTCTCTCTCTTGAGCAGAAGAACGGTGACTCCTAATAGCTGAGATACTGGTCCATACAGGTGGAGAGTAGGATCTATCCTCTTTGAGTTGCTGAACCTCCTGGGACAATTTCTCCACAGCCGAGGTGAGGGAGGAAGAGATACTTTCTTCGTGTTCCCGGAGTTGGCTAGCCACTTCATCCACCATCAGTCCCTCTTCATCTTTTCAGGTCAGTATTGCACGATGCTGGTGCTCTCCGTACCAACTTTTGCCGCATGGGTTGTGTGCACCTGATTTCATCTGGCTCGTTGGATAACTGCTTGTTGTTCAGCTCACCATAAATTACCTCCAGCATGGCTAATTCTCTCAGGTATTGGATACCTCTCTCCAGGCTGGTCCATTTGCCTGGGTGATATATAACATCTTCCTTGAAGGGATATCTTTCCTTCATACCTGACAGTAGTCACTTCCAGCGGCTGAGGGCTTGTGCCTCTTTTCCAATTACTTTGTCAATGCCCCCTTCCCTAGAAAGAAAACAAAAAAAAAAGAAACCTCAAACAGTAGTGAAGCCTTTGGTCTCAACTTGCTCTTCAGTTTACTTTATTAGCGTGGGAGTTGACAAGCTCTAGCTTTGTTCATAAATGACTTGGTTTCATAGGGACGATAGGAGCGGCTGGTCTGCATAGGACCGATCCTAATGCAGGATCTGTCCCCTGTAGAGCAGCAAATTGGGGATGCTCCAGGAGAAGCACAGAAGCCTGTGGTAGGGAGGGAGCTCCTCCATTTTTGGGGTGGAAGTTGCACTACCCCCATCCCAGGGGTGCACAGCCCCTCCCCTGGGCGCAGCAGTGACACTGTCAGCAGCACTAATATTTGCTTGCATAGGGTTGTTTCGGTGTGGATAATCCCCCTCACCTTGTGGTTAAAACCTGAAAGAAGGATTCTGTAGAAGATCTGAATTGATCAGCGTTTGGGGCTCAGGCACCCAAAATGGAAATGCTTCTCGATGGGCAGAAAGGTACTGAAACAAAGAACCATCGGGATATTTTTCCCCCCTGAAGGAGGTGCGTAAGAGTCTTTGGAGGGACATACAGCATGCAGGACGTGGGCAGGGACCTTCTTTCTCTCTTTCACTCAGCAAGTGGAGAGCCTCGGGGAGGACATGGTGAAGCTGAAGATAGAGCTCCAGAAACAGAAGCAAGAACCCCGGCAGTCTGGCAAGCACAACTTATGACGAAAGATCAAAAGGACTGCTTCAGCGTAGAGAAGAAAAGGCTGAGAAGACACGTGCTCACAGCCTTCACATATGTAAAAGGCTGCTAGAAGGACAGAGAAAAACCTGTTGCCTCCACATCCTCTGGGTTGTGGAGGCAATAACAAGCAGTAATGTGCTAAAGCTTTCCTTCTGGGGGGCTTTAAGTTCAAGATGAGGAGCAATTTCTCACTAGGGTGATAGCTGAACTGATGAACAGGCTGCCTGGAAAGGTGGTGGAGTCTCCATTAATGTGCAGATTTTGGAAGGGTAAGCAAGATGAACGCTTGCAAGCAGGATTTGGGTGGAGCTGACCATGCCACAGGGCAGACTAATGCAGGAGAGGACCATCCATAGATCTGTGGTTACATTATGAACAATGTATTTTAAAATCAGCCGATACAAAGGAGCTTGCATCTAAAACTCATGCAAAAATTGTTCGATGCGATCTGGGAACCCTTACTGGTTTCTTTTCTTTTTTTCCCCCTTGAAATAGCAGGGAAATTCCAGAGACTGTAAGAGCTGGTACTCAAAAGAGAGCAAGAACTACAATTTTAGACCAGTTCATCTGACATCCATACTAAGCAAAATAAAGAGAAGGCTGATCAGAGTGAACACGTAAGGGACAATAACATAATGCCAATCAACATGGGTATTTTTGGAAGAAACATCTGGCAAACCTGCTCTCCTCCTTTGAGATAACAAGCTTGGCGGATAAAAGGCAGTCGTAATGGAGTTTTGTAAGACATTTGACTCAGTGCAGAGCGACATTATGATTAAAAGATTAGCACTCTCCACTATCAGGAAAGCCCACATTAAATGCATTAGCTGACAGCTCCCTGGTGGAGGCTCTGCCACGGACAGGACAGAATCGCCCGGGAGGCACCCGGACCTGGCGCTGCTTCGCGTTGCCACTCAGGATCTGGGAGCAAACATGAGGTGATCGCTGACAGTATGTATACAGGATGTAAGGATCCGCCAGGTGGCAAGCTGGGCTGAGGAAAGCCCTTTAGAAACTGCTGCTACACAGAACGCACTGGATGCATTGCTATTTTTTTGAGTACCAAGAGCAAAGGTGGCTTAAATATCTCTATCCTGGTCACTCCCACAGCTGTTCTTCTCTTCCTCTGCTGTGTCTGGGGGAAGCCAACCTCTGACATCCCACTTTTATATTTCTGTATTGTGGATTAGCCCCTAAATTACAGTCTGAAAGATTGTTTGGGGCCAGCAGAGCCTAAGCCTCTTGTCTGATACTATTCAACATATTTTTCGCTGCAGAAACATAAATACAGCATGGCTTTATTAACCATTAGCCTATAAAGATAAAAATATAACAAAATGCAGACACACATGGTCTATAAATATATTTATGCTGTCACGAGGAACACTAATCCCAGGCCTCCACAGTATGAAAAACACTCTACTGTATAAGTACTGTGCATTTGGCAATATTGTTTTAAGGACAAGGAGGCTGGGGTGTTTTTTTTTCTTTAGGGCTGGCACAATCTCTAGTCAAGCCCTGCTTTTGCAAAGGCACTCGCCCCGGCTCCAGCGATGGCTTTCCCTGGCAGGCAGTTGCCAAGAGCTGCCAAGGAGTGCGACGTGAGCACTGATTCACCGCCGCCCAAAGGCGCTTGCACACACCTTCTGCTTCTCCTGCTCCAGAACAGGCAGAGTGAGATTTCCAAGCGATAAAGAGTGACGCTGGCAGAAACGCTGAGTAACACTGAAAACACCCGGAGCGATGGTGGAGCTGAGGTCTTCGGCATTGCTCACTCTACCTCTCAGGAAAGCTGTTCTGAATCCACATTTAATGCAAGTAAGTGAAAAAAGCATTAAATATCCATGCTCCGTGCTGTTATGCGGCATTTAAAAGACCTTCTGATTGATTTAGCTCCCGTTTAGAAGTGAAGCAAGCTAATTAAATGAACTGAGGCCCCGGCAGCTTTGCTCTGCAGAGCCTGGCACCGGTTTTGCCCAGCCAGCCGCTGTGACCACAGGCTGCGGGGAAGGGGCAGCAGATGGGAGAGTTGCCCGCATCCCTGCGACCCATCTCAGACAACGTCTATCCTCCAGCAATGATGGAGGGTGGCACCACAGGTTCATCCCGTGATGGGACCCATTGGACATGTCCCCATCACAAGGCAGCACTCCACGGAAAGGCAAGCTGGGCCAGTGAGACCATAACATCTCAATCCCTCACAATTTGGAGCCTTTCATCCCCTTTAAAAGTCACATTTTATGTGATTGTCCAGGCAAAATGAAAGCGGGCATGCCTGCATCTCAGTCCTACAGAGACTTTTGAAAATGTCAGCCGCCATGCCAACTGGAAACGCAGGCCAGAGAGAAAAAAAGAGGCCAATTAAAAAGCCAGGTTGTCTCTGCATTGCTCAGGGCTAACAGAACAGATGATGGCATCGCTGGAAGCTGCATTTGCTCTTAATTGTCCTCGTTCCACTGAATAACTAATTCTCTCCTCCTCCCACACGACAGAAAAAAAAAAAAAAGCAGCATCGTTTTTTTGGAAAGGATGAGTTGACTCAATTCCTTTCCCACAGCGCATGACAGCAAGCTGCAGTTTTTAGCTTTTTATCCAGGCAAGTTTAGAATATCACTGCGTGCATTTGTTTTGTTTCAAATCTTCTGGGACAGCTAAAAATATTATTTTGGAGAGAAAAGGATATGGAAACACTAAAAGCTTTTTGTTCATTCAGCTCGTAAATTGCAACCAACCAAAGGGAATAGCACAGGTAGATCCCATTTTTAAGGTGGTCATATTAAAAAGTTATTTTACACGTGTCAGAGGGCTGGGATGCGGGAGGTGCCAGGGATCTGAGCATGATCCAGGGGAAGAAGTGGATCCCCTCAGCCCAGAGATGAAATGTTGGGCTTACCACAAGACTCATCCTTCATGTGGCTGTTTCCCAGGAAAGCCATTGCTCTTCCCTTATCCTTGACCAGCTCACATTTCCAGCATTTTCCAGGAGAGACTGAAGGGAAACCCTATCTAGGCTGAAGAATAGATGATTAAAAAACTCCCCAAACACATTTTGCAGGGCCTGAGTCCAGCCAACACGGTTCAATGCATTAAAAGTCACATATTTCAATAGAAACACTTAAAAAAATAATCATAACCACAGCGAACATGACTGAGAAACTGCCAGATAAAACAACTGCAGAGAAAAGTGAATCTGATTTAATTTTTTTTGGGGGGGTTGAAGCAGAAACAAACACAAGGACAAAGACAATGAGCTATAAATAAGCAGACAGGGTGATCTTGGGAGTTATTAGTAAAGAGTACACATAAGGAAGCTCCCCCCCCCGCCCCAAGTGATTCAAATGCGTACTGCACTTTCATCTACTGTCTGAAAATGGGAACTATCATTTCCTACCTACCCTCTCTGTGCCGCTCATGCTTTGTGCGGCGCGCTCACGGGGAATCCTTAGGAGTCCATCGCGTGCTGTGCAAGTGCTGCGGAGGGGAAGCCTTTTAATGAGACCTTTCCACTAGGAAGAGGAAAAACAGACAATCCTGGTGTGAGTTATAACTCCAAAGGACTCACCGTATTTCTGAAAGGCAGCAGATCTCCAGTAGCGATCTCGGTACAGAGCTGTTATTATGTATGGAGACAGGGTAGAGGAAGGAAGTCAGAGCAGATTAATAATTTACTCCTGCCTCAGAGCTGTTTAGTCACACTAAATCAGCAAAAGCCTTCAAAATAAAAACATCACAATATTGCAGGCGTTGCCAAATTACAAAGGAGTTGCCTGTGCCAGCAGGAAAGTGCTTCTCTAGTTGATCCGTAAGGTCGTTTGCGCCCGTGCAGAGGATGCGAGATGTCTCAACCCCCTGCATGGTAGCGCTGGGCCCTCAGCAGGGACGGCAGAACCGAGCACTTGCTGCTGCTTTCACTGCTGCCACAAACGCATCCTCGAGCAGGGCCAGGCAAACATCACAGGGCAGAAAACAGGGCGATGCTGGTGCTGGTTCCCATTCCCTCCTGCCTGCCCTGCAAGAGGGCCAGTAGGACGAGGACAGCCAGCCAGGCACGCTACTGGCAAAATCAAGAGTGGCAGATAAAAGGTGAATAGGAAATGGTTACTCACTGCCTCTTGTGACACAAGAGATTGGGTAGAAAGCAAAGTCATCAGACAGGCTCAAAACAAACAAGAGGCACTTCATAGTCTGCGGCTGAGCCTTGAGTCTCCTTGCCGTAAGAATTTCAGATGCTGGAAGCCTATCTGAGCTCAAGTGAAATTATATTAAAGGAAGAAAAATCCAAAGCTGCCACCTCTTACTCATAAAGTCTGAGCCACAACTTGTATGAGGCTTCGGTAGTGTCACGTCTGCTTGTGCTTCTTATTCCTCCCAGGCACACACTTACATCCAAAAACCGAACAGTGGGGTTGGGTGGACCTTGCTCTGTGAAGAGCGATTACGCTGGATCCAAATGCCTTTTGTGCAGGAAGACCCAGAGGACCACTGTCAGCTCTCCTGCTCTACAATTCAGACACCAGACTAAGGGTCCACCTCGCTTTTCCACACCAGGACCAGGCACTGTCCACCCATTCTGCCATGTCCCTGTTGCTCTGCACGGCAGCAGCCAAGATGCAGGGAGATCCTGGGGGAGCACCGGAGCCAGGGAGCTCCTGACTGCCAGAGCTGGCACTTCACCTCTGGTTACTCGTCTTCCCTGAGCTCAGCCTCATGGGATGTGGCCCCAGCTGATGCCTAACCTGAGCCCACACAAGCTAGTGCTGGGCAAGGCGAATGGGGCTGGCTTCTGCAAATTTGCCTGCTTGCTGCGGCCGTGGAACAGACCATATCTGCCAGGGCTGGAGGGAGGAGGAGGATGGGCAGCAGCTCGCAGGGGGACCAAGGCAGGAACGTAAAGATGGAGGCACTGGGACCTCTGGCTAATGCTGTTGCCTAATGCTGCACTGATGCACAGCCTCAGGCATGACCGAAGCCGCTGGTCCTGCTGCAGGCTTTGCAGTCCCTCGAGGCTGTGTTCGGGACGGCTGCTCTCACAGGGACAGCTTAGGTTTGAGGGAATAAAAGCACTATTTTTCTGCTCTTTAAATCTGCCACTCTTTTGCTTTCAGGAGACAGGACCAGACTGACAACCAGCAGCACCCAGGACGGCTGACGCAGACGGCTGTTTCTTGTGCAACAGCACACCTCGGTGTTTCCCCAGCTCGGCTTGCCTCACCAGCTACGTTAGCATGGGATACTGCATCTGAACAGCACGGTTTGACACGGCGCCGCTCTCTGCAAGCCAACAGGGCCCTGAGCTCTTGCTGCTGCCCTGGAAGCAGCCCCTAGGAAGGGGCAGGCTTGCGGCTGCCCAGGCAGAGGCCATGCTTGCCAAAGAGCCCCTGACACAAGTCACAGGAACCATCACAGCTCCTGCAGGGATGCTTTCCCAGATCTTTTTCACAGGATGCACAACAGCACGCGTACAAGCGGTCTCCTGTAGCCATGAAGGACCTTAGAAGCTGCATTTCCAGGATGATCACAGCCCTTACGTTAAAGTCGAGTGCTACAATTAAAAATAGGCGTGCTTTGCCAGTGTTTTTACAGAAAAGGAAGCAGGGATTGCATGAGCCAAGACTAGGACCAGGAAATCTGGCCTAATTCAACAGCAACCAGGCCTAATCCAGGCTGAAAGACAGCATGCAGGTAGGTAGCTGTAGTCATCATGATAGATTTATATTGCAAAACTGGAAATGTATTTTTAGCATCGAGCCTGGAAAGTGTCTCTTCAGAAAGAGATCGAGCATGCCACAGCAGGGTCAGTATGGGATTTGCAGAGCACAAATACAAATACAGAAGGACTGCTGGAGTGACTTCATCATGTCATTAAACCTTTCAGGATACCAGCCTCATTCTTGCAGGTGTAACAAGCCTAGCACAGGTGGGATTAGAAAACCTCATCCCCAGCCTGCACCACGCATCTCAGAGCCACACCACATGCTCGTGGTATTGCTTGAACCCAATGGCTGAGTCAGCAAAGGGAATGGAGCGCTCCATCAGTGCTGGATGCACCCACTGCCTTCCCAGGGAAAGACCCCAGCAACCTCCCCATCAACCTGCTCCTGCCCTGCTGTGAGGCAGCACACTAAGAGCTGCCCTGCTTCTGCTTTGGAAAACAAAACAAAACAAAAAAAATAGGGCTTCATTAGCCAGCTGCTGCCTTTTACCAGTGTTAAATCCATGCAATTTCCTACAGCTGAAAAGCAAATTAGCTCATTGAATCACCTGCATTACACATCACACACAAGAACTGTGCAGAACAGAGCAGCCATGCACAAACCAACTGCAGAAAGCTGCCTGCTGATTTCCAGTTGCATTTCTGCAGATCTTCACAAAACTTTACGGCTAAAAAAGGGTCTACGCTTGCCTCATTTTCCATATGCATTCCCTCCTCAGTTCCACATACCTGCGGTGGTCTCCCAGGGAACAGTCCTGTCCCATCTGCTGGTTGCATCATTGACACCTCCTTCCATTCAAACAAACTTTGAAAGCAGATTAAGGCCACAGATCTCCTTTGGGGCTGGTTTTTGCAGGTACAAGGGGCTGATGCAGGCTGCACACAAGCGGAGCTGTAATCGCCTCAAAGCCAGCGTGGTGCAACCTCTTGCACTTCTCCCAGCTCCCAAATTTGTTCAGAAGCAAAGGCATCACAGTTCAGAGTGCTTCAGTCAGCTGGTTGAGTCAAAGGGATCATTTTACTTTTAATCTGACAGACATTTTACAGTTTACAGAGCACAAGACCTTCTGTTTAAATTGTTTATTAAAGAATAGAAGCCCAGAGGGGAGCTCAAATAGCGAGCCGCAGTCAAAGCTACTGCTTTCAGTTAGCTTGCACACTGTATGGAAATTGTTCCTCAAACTACTCAACCGCTGCTATCCTGCTTTTGACAGTGGGATTTCTGTGTCTCAGGCATTTGAATGGCCATGTTAATCCCATTTTTAAATGAGCAGAACAAGCCCAGCTTGGGTCAAGAGAAGTACACAACAGGCAGAGAGCGCAGGGCAGACTCTTAAGGGTTATCTTAGCATAACGCTACCCAGAGAAACAGCTGGTTCTGCTAAGACTACGCCACCTTCTGTCATGTTTTGGTTTTGGGTGGGGTTAGGGGTAGAGAAGTATAATGA
Organism: Nipponia nippon; assembly: GCF_047370975.1. NCBI lineage: Eukaryota > Metazoa > Chordata > Aves > Pelecaniformes > Threskiornithidae > Nipponia > Nipponia nippon. The sequence continues at coordinate 11,392,441 of NW_028262358.1, read as the reverse complement.
AAGGATAAAGTATCATCTTAATGGGGGAGAAGCTTAACGATGGTTACATGCTGGGCATGAACCTCTCTTCTTCCCCTCTACAGTCAGATGTGCGTGCACCCAACGGCACCATTGGCTCCACATCAGCATCCAGCTGTGCCGCCAACACGGGGCAAGTACACTGCTTTCCATGTGTCTGCTACCATCCCATTCTCAATCTGTTTTCACAGTTCATCTTTATATTGCTCATACTGCTTTGCAGCTTTCACCATGTCCTTTTCTGATTTTTCATATACCCGTAATCAACAAGATCGGGACCAGAGAAGAGGCGTCAATCCGATTTTGTGGAAGATGAAATCAAGAGCTCTTGACGTTTTACAGGAGCCCAGCTACTTGGTTAAAGTTTTTACTTACATTTCGTTATTTGTAACTTAGTCAGGGAAGAGATCATTTAACTATGTCTTTTGAACAAGAATCTTGCCTTTGTCAATGTAGGGTTAAATATAAAACACATTAAAAAGGTCACATCTGAAAGGAGCCATTCAAATCCATGACCGGGATAGCATGCAAACTCTTTACAGTTGCTTCTTTTTTGTGATGTTAATCCACACGTGCAGAACAGACACCTTGTATGACAGCAGAAGGGCCACTCCAGCCCCCCTTCCCATCTCTTGGAAACAAAGCAACAGACAATCCCAGAATTTCTATTTTTGAAAAGTGTTTACTCACGTAGTTTGAATAAATTAATTTGCAAATAAAAATTAAACTACAGTATACTATAGTTTGAATAAAATGATTAGAACAACTACAATACAGGGATTTCTTGCTGCATAAGTTTCATTACTTAATGCATATAATCTGGAAAATGTCAAAATCAGTTATATTTCTATGGAAAGGGAGTAACAGCAGTTACTTGTACATGACAGCTAACTGAACTTATAATACAGGTTTCCTGACACATGCATTTCCTGAGTGAACCAAACAATATATATAATTTCTTTTTAAAAATAGAGAAACAATTGACAGTCAAAGTAAATAATTCATGACATCTAAGCAACATAGGCCTCTTTTTAAACCAAGAAAATTTTAGAACAGCTTCGAAAGGAAAAATTAAAGCTATGCTATAAAGTACAGAAATTTGCTACTGTCAATTATACAGTACGTATTTTGAAAAAAAAAAAAAAAAGTGTGAAGCTGGCCAAAAAAGCTCAACTCAATCCCAGAAAGGTCAGGTTGTGTATTTGCCATGAAGCACAGTGGGTTAGCAGCAAAGCTGGATGTAGTGCACTGGCCTTTTCTGGTGGATACAGGGGGAAAGGAAGGGTAGGGAGGGGAGAGCGGAGAGGGACTACTAACTAGCGCCCACCGCAGCGTGAGCAGTCCTCACGCAAGCAGCGCACCCTCAGCTCTACGAGTCCGGTCCAGTCCCAGCTCAAGCTCTCCCCTAACAGACTGCCAATTGTGACAAGTTGCACAAGGATGCTAGGACACAGGCACACATCCCTTGGGTACCAGGCTTCAACTTTGTTCCCCGTGTGGCCTAGATGAGTATTTGCACCCAGCTCCTTGCAGCAGGGTAAAGGCAAGCCCGTGGCTCCCATGCGCCCAAGCGTGCCAGTCTGCAATGGGCCAGAAGAAAGGCAGAACACCCGGCTGACGAGCCTGTCACAAGGTGTGACCTTGGCCGATTCACAAATTGCTCCCTTCTCCCCACCCATGTGCACGGGCGCATCCGCCTCTCCCCTCACCCCCGCCCCAAACAGCAAGGAACAAAGTGAATCTCGTCTTTCAGGGTTGTTAATGTTTATAACATTGGAAAAACCCTCACAAATGTCACTAATGCTAAATTAAAGAGATGTGTTAGCATGAAGGGAGAAAAAATCCTTAATCTAGACTAAGTTGCATATTCAAAGAGTCTGGTAAATACTCTCCTCATAACCAGATCTTAAGTACAGTCCTACCAAAAAGACATTAAGAAGTCCTTCTTATCTACCTTTCAACATGGTTAAAGCACACCTTTATGCCATCATAATTTGCATTAGCTTTGTTTAAAAAGCATTTTAACTATTCTAAGAACTCAGTATTTTAGATTAAAAAAGGTTTTTCTACCATTTCCATCTCACGTCCCTCTCCATCCAGAACTACTCTACACATCCAATTGCTGGATGAACACACTATGACCATGCTACTCTCTAATCATTCTACGTATTTTCAATAATAAAGATAAATAGAAAAGAGTTAATATACACGTTATATTTTACAACGTTTGCATCCAAGCTGTAAACTAATGTTCTTTGAACTATTTACCCTCCATATACAAAAAGAATGAAACAACTTTCAAATACTGTGGGCATGTGATTCAAAACCATTAAAATGGAAGGCATCGAAGTTCACTCTACACCACCTCCTTCACCTCTTCAGAAGTAGTTATTAACTAAAAAAAAAGGCAGGAGTTCTCCCCCTTCTCCCCCTGTTTCTTCCATTTCCAGACTTTTCTGGATAGAGAGGGATTTAGCTGTTGTAACAAAAACCCAAAAAATTCTTCATCTTAATGCAAACCAGCAAAGCCCAGAGAATACGAAAAACAGTTGGTTTAAAAATCAGAATCGCTTAGCTTATCAGTTTATTGCAGTCCTCGGTAACACATGTGTTAGTCAAGAGGTCCTTGGAAAATGAGTCTGATGTAACCTTGCTCACCAGCCAGCTGATGCGCACAGAACGGACAGGCTGCATGAAAAGTGTGAGTACCATGAGGAAGAGGAATTTGGGACCAATACGCAGTTGTCTTTTCTGAGCACACGTGTCCACACGGGCTGAACGCGTGAGTTGGAGGTCCTGCATCCACATAAAATCCCGCTTCACATCCAAGCCACAGAGGCACGTAGGGGCCGACAGAGCGGCACATGGGACACTCGCGATCTTTGCCGTCTCTCTCCTCTTTGTTTCCCCAGTTGTGATAGCCGTGGACGTGGCCACAGTTCAGATACACCCACGGCTGCTTTTCATCTACAACATCTTTCCTCTTCATGCTGGGAAACGCCAAGGTATTAAACCCCACGGGACACTGGGGCCTCGCCGCGTTTATTTCCTGTCTTAGTGCCTCCAGGTGCTTGACAGTAGGAGTGCGTGAAAGCCCTTCCGCAGTGCGCCACAGCAGCGTTGCTCCACACAGGTCAATGAGAGAGCCATCTTGGAGTTGGTTCGTTTCGTTCTCAACCTTGTCATGGACAAAGAGGAAGAGAGGTGTCACCTAAGGTGACCTGAAGAGTAACGTAAGGCACTTTCATAATACAAATCTGCCCAGAAGATCCAGACAAAAAGTTTCAAGCAGCTCCTGACTGTCCTATACAAGATACCCATAGAGAGCCCGCTGTCAGCTTCTCCCCCCCGGCCTTTTTTCTTTTTTTAAATAAAAAAAAAACTTCTTGACAAGTCTTGTTTAGTCCTCCATCACATTTCAGACTGTTTTCTTCAAACACACCTTTACACGTGGCTTTCCTCTCCTCCAGAAGAGTCAGCTGTCAGCATTCCTAGCTAAACGCATCACTTAAGTGTTCATATAGCATTTATTTTTGCTAAGAGATTCCAAGTCATACTAAAACCAATCACCTCTTGGAAATGTTGCCAATGCTTTGGAAACAAGAGAAAGAGGAAAACTCAGAATGCCAAGGTGGAAATGGATATCCAGGTATATAGGCATGTGTCAGTAAACCAATAATTATTCTTTATTACTCTATTAAAAAAAGGAAAAGTGGGAAAACCTTAAAAGCATAAACTCAAGAGGGAGAAGCAGGAAAACACTCTTTAAAACGTGTGCGTGACTATGACAGTTTGCAGAAGAGCATAGTAGACTGCCAACTCAATTTAGGAGAGCAGTCTAGATCTCCAATTAACTACTAGTTTGCAGATAAATGTCAGTTATTCAGGTTGAGCAAGACACCTTCATGTGTGAACACAGACACACAAAAAGTCAGCGTAACTAATTACAGAGGTGACATCTGCACTGAATGAGGCAGATTCCAGCCTCTGTTTATACCCAAGCTGTACCACTTATGGTTGTACCCATTTTAAACAGGCTGCATAAAACATGGGTCACTCTCACCATTTTCCCCCTCTGCTGAGCTGATCTGGTTTCACGGAGGCTGAACACATTCCCACACACAGATATCTCTCTCCACACCCCTGGCTTGGAGTCTTCTGTAAATCCGTTACGGGGATGCATAACAAGAACTCCATTTGTAGTTAGTCCATCCATTTGCCCATCTGATGTCTTCCACTTCGCAGCTTTCTCCTAAGAGAAATTACATCAATGAAAACTTTTAATTTGGCTGAAGTGGAGCTATGAATTACTTCAAGAATAAGTCTGCATCGAACTTGGAGGAAAAAAGAAAGAGTTCCCTTACCCCAAGAAAGATGTTTTTTGAGGAGTCAAATCCTGCAGCATATATTCTTGCTGTAAAAGGAGGGTTACGTTCACATATGATTCTGCAGGCAAACCTTGATATAGTGCTCTGCACAGACTGTGTATCTGAATTACTCTGACTTCCAGGAACTGTATCTGTCACAACAAAGTCTATAGGACTCTCCGTTGATCGACCAATCTAGAAAGGGATTAAAACAAACAAACAAACAAAAACAAACAACAAACCTGTTTAGAAGTTTGCCTTTGGGTCCAGGAATATTCAAACTCAAAGCATTTAAAAGTGATCAAGAAAAAATCTGACATTCCAGTCTGAAGCATTCCCCTCCACCAATCTAAATTTAGGTTTCTAATGCCTAATCTGAATTGATGACTTATTCCACCTCCATGTGATCAACGTTACTCTGAAGGCTGAGTACAGCCAACTGAAGGAAGGGGAAACAAAATGATGTAATTAAGTCAATTCTGAGATGATTTCCCATTGAAGGCCTTCTCATCAGAAAGGTTATACTCAGGTCAGCTGGACCAGCTGCAGCAGTGCCAAAACAGCTAGGAAACTGCAGTTAGATGGAAGAAAAGGGGTATTGAGTCACTTTGCATGCTCAGAATATTCTCAACAATGCCTGACTAGGTGGAGGTGTATATGTAGAAAAATCAGATCATGTGAGCTGACTCTCCAGCGCCGGTGGGGCACTGAGAAGCAGCAAATCTGTCAGGAAAGACCACGTACAAGACATTTATGATGGGAAGGGTTACATTAATATGCACAGAACACAAGAGGGATACAACATCTGACTACAACCAGATTTTTCTAGGAGCTGTGCCTTCTTTTCTGGTTGCATAGAAGAATGAGTTTTGCAGTCCCACACAACTCTACTGGGTTTGATAGAACTGCATGGGTTTCACTGCTTTTCCAGTCAACTCATCTTGTCCTTTTCCTTATAAAGCATGAAGAGAAGTTATATCCCTCTCCCAAACATCCATGTAGCCAGGTTTAAAGCCCACTTACACACTACCACCTTTCACTCACTTCCAGAGCTCTCAACAGCTTCTTATAAAATAGCTGGTTATATTGAGACTGATTAACTGCTGGGCAGGAGACCCAAAAGCCTGAGGTGCATTTTGGTGAAGGCTGGATGGAGAGCTTTCATGAGACTGAAACTGCTTTGTCATAATGTATTTTTCTATTGCTTCTTAGGCAGGATAACCCATCAGAACACAGGGATTGCCACTGGCAATTTTAGAGCAGCATACACGCCACAGCATGCCTGAAGAGCGAACACTTAACACAAACAATAGCTTATGCTGCAGTTCGCTCCTTACAGCCCTTTTGCTCTGTTGTAGGTATTTGCAGTGGCGTAGTGGCTTCCTCCACCACTTACCAACACCTCCCACCTCCTCAGATCCTGCAGTGGCGTCACAGCTAAATGCTGTGACAGCAAAACTCCTTGCCATAAATTAGCAACAACAAAAAATCAATGTGAAATCAGTCCGGGAATCAGAAGGAACAAAACACACCAAAAAAACCCCAAAACAAAACCCTTCCTTTTGAGAAAAACAGGAAACAATTATAAGATATGAGCACACACCACAGCTGCAAACGTGTTTGTGGTTCCTTCTCATACATACAGGAACTGCAGCAAAGTTGCTCTGAACTGCCAGCACATCAGAACTGGGCCTCCTCTCTCCACATTTCCCAACGCTTTAGACTTATTTCTAGGTTTGCTTAAAGGAGTTAGGGGTATTTTTCATGTTAGTTGTGTCAAAAGCTTTCCTCTAGTTTCCCATTGTA